>NC_053391.1:212297133-212613988 GCF_905171765.1 Bufo bufo
GGGGTTTGACAACAGAGGAATAATTCAAAATTAACTTTCTGTAATAGTTCGCAAAACCCAGAAAGCGCATCAATGCCTTCTGATTCTCAGGAAGCTCCCACTCAAGTACAGCACGGACCTTCTCCGGATCCATGCGAAAACCAGAAGCAGAGAGGAGAAAACACAGAAATTGAATCTCCGATACCATAAAAAGACATTTCTCCAGCTTGGCGTACAATTTATTTTCCCGCAGAATCTGCAGAACCTGAAAAAGATGATCCTGATGGGTCTGAACATCAGGGGAAAAAATCAAAATATCATCAAGATACACCAATACAAATTTCCCCATTAAATGGTAGAAAATACTATTAACAAAATGCTGAAAGACGGCCGGAGCATTCATCAGGCCGAAAGGCATAACGAGATTCTCGAAATGCCCGTTAGGGGTATTAAAGGCCGTTTTCCATTCATCCCCCTCTCTGACCCTGACCAGGTTGTACGCGCCTCTCAAATCCAATTTGGAAAACACCTTGGCCCCAACAATTTGGTTGAAGAGGTCCGGGATCAGAGGAAGGGGATAGGGATCGCGAATCGTGATACGGTTCAGCTCCCTAAAATCTAGGCAAGGTCTCAGAGAGCCATCTTTTTTTTTAACAAAAAAAAAACCCACGGCCACAGGTGACTTTGAGGGACGAATATGCCCCTTCTCGAGACTCTCGGAGATATAAGTTCGCATTGCGATTCTTTCCGGTTGTGAGAGATTGTAGAGGCGTGCTTTTGGCAGCTTGGTGCCGGGAATGAAGTTAATGGGACAGTCAAACTCCCGGTGAGGAGGTAGCTCCTGAACACCGCTCTCGGAAAACACGTCCGAGAAATCAGAGAGAAATGATGGCACAGTTTTAGTAGACACCTCTGCAAAAGTCGCTGTGAGACAATTCTCTCTACAAAAGTCACTCCACTCATTTATTTGCCTTCCTTGCCAATCAATAGTGGGGTTATGTCTAGTGAGCCAGGGTAACCCCAAAACTAGAGGAGAAGGCAATCCGTTAAGGACAAAACAAGATATATCCTCCACATGAGTGTCACCTACAGCTAGCCGGATATTGTGAACAATGCCCTTCAGAGATCTCTGTGAGAGTGGAGCAGAGTCAATAGCAAAAACAGGTATATCCTTTTCTAATGTGCAAACCTGAAAACCATGCATGGCTACAAATTGAGTGTCAATAAGATTGACGGCCGCTCCACTATCGACAAAAATCTCACAAGAAATGACTTTGCTCTCTAGCGCCACCCTGGCAGACAGGAGAAAACGGGAACTGCAGGTCAGAGGAAAAGCATCAATTCCTACATCAACTTTGCCCAAAGTAGCAGATGAAGCAGAATTTGATGATTTACCTTTTGAGGTTTTTCTCTTATTATCGCTCTTAGTACAGTTCAAGAATCTCCTAGACGGACAAATGACCTATGCCCCCACAACAAAAACACACCATACTCTGAGGACTAAATACTCTTTTATCAGGGGCAAGTCAACCAAGCTGCATGGGCTCCTCCTCAGAGGGGAGCGAGACAGGATGAGGCCCCTGCACACTGAATGAGTCCGCACCACTGCCCCTAGACTGACAATGGCTGGAGGTCTCGTTTCTTTCTCTTAGACGCCTGTCAAGGCGTACCGCCAATGACATGGCAGACTCTAAGGACGTTGGTCTCTCATGGAAAGCAAACGCATCTTTCAATCTCTCTGAGAGACCATGACAGAACTGACTCCGGAGTGCAGCATCATTCCAACCCGAATCAGCTGCCCATCTCCGAAATTCAGAACAATAAAGCTCCGCAGACAGTTTGTTCTGGCAATAAAAAACACGTAAGTTAGATTCGGCCAGAGCAACACGATCCGGGTCATCATAAATCTGCCCCAGGGCCACAAAAAATCTTTCCACGGATCGAAGGGAGGGATCCCCTGATGGCAGCGAAAAAGCCCAAGTCTGAGCATTACCCCTGAGCAGGGAGATGACAATCCTCACCCTCTGCTCCTCCTTACCAGAGGAGTGGGGACACACGCAAAAATGGAGTTTGCATGCCTCTCTGAAGCGAACAAAATTCTCACTGCCCCCAGGGAACGTTTCCGGAAGTGAAACCTTTGGCTCGCAACAGACTCCATGAGCCGGAGCAGAGCCCAATGCTTGAAGCTGAGTCATAGATTGACGGAGATCCGCTACTTCCAAAGAAAGACCCTGCATGCGGTCAACCAGGCCAGAAAGCGGATCCATGTCCATGTGGCCTCACTGTACAGTGGGGCCGCTGTGCGGCTGCTGGATCCCATTGCCTGCTGGAGCGGTGTGGAGGCGTGTCGGTCGCCGCACGGCTCTGCGCCATGGTTAGAGTAGGTTCCCACTTAAACAAGAGGCATCCTTGTCGCGGTAAGTGGGCCTATGCGCTTTGATCAAACTGTATACTAATTGCCTCTATATAGTGCACAGCAAATGATTGATAGCATCGCTGTATAGCCATGTTTTATCATAAGAAATGCTGATAATTGAAAACAGTTGTATATCAGAAGCATAGGTATGAGGATGTGCGATTTAGAGATTCTCTCTACATATCCATACAATTTATGCTATAAACTTCTTTTCCCCCCTCCCCTGAATCAGCACTCCTCCCCATGTGGCTCAGGTGCTTTTTAATTAGCAGAAGTCTGCAAAGGGTTTATATATTCCTACCACATCTCAGTTGGAGTTCCTGAGAGGCTGTGAACAGGTGAGCCATTTGCACCAGTTCACATGCGGCGCTGGACGGCGGCCGTCTCTGCTTCTGTGCCGTGCTGGTGGAGTGATGGGACCCGGGGCCCATGTGGCCTCACTGTACAGTGGGGCCGCTGTGCGGCTGCTGGATCCCATTGCCTGCTGGAGCGGTGTGGAGGCGTGTCGGTCGCCGCACGGCTCTGCGCCATGGTTAGAGTAGGTTCCCACTTAAACAAGAGGCATCCTTGTCGCGGTAAGTGGGCCTATGCGCTTTGATCAAACTGTATACTAATTGCCTCTATATAGTGCACAGCAAATGATTGATAGCATCGCTGTATAGCCATGTTTTATCATAAGAAATGCTGATAATTGAAAACAGTTGTATATCAGAAGCATAGGTATGAGGATGTGCGATTTAGAGATTCTCTCTACATATCCATACAATTTATGCTATAAACTTCTTTTCCCCCCTCCCCTGAATCAGCACTCCTCCCCATGTGGCTCAGGTGCTTTTTAATTAGCAGAAGTCTGCAAAGGGTTTATATATTCCTACCACATCTCAGTTGGAGTTCCTGAGAGGCTGTGAACAGGTGAGCCATTTGCACCAGTTCACATGCGGCGCTGGACGGCGGCCGTCTCTGCTTCTGTGCCGTGCTGGTGGAGTGATGGGACCCGGGGCCCATGTGGCCTCACTGTACAGTGGGGCCGCTGTGCGGCTGCTGGATCCCATTGCCTGCTGGAGCGGTGTGGAGGCGTGTCGGTCGCCGCACGGCTCTGCGCCATGGTTAGAGTAGGTTCCCACTTAAACAAGAGGCATCCTTGTCGCGGTAAGTGGGCCTATGCGCTTTGATCAAACTGTATACTAATTGCCTCTATATAGTGCACAGCAAATGATTGATAGCATCGCTGTATAGCCATGTTTTATCATAAGAAATGCTGATAATTGAAAACAGTTGTATATCAGAAGCATAGGTATGAGGATGTGCGATTTAGAGATTCTCTCTACATATCCATACAATTTATGCTATAAACTTCTTTTCCCCCCTCCCCTGAATCAGCACTCCTCCCCATGTGGCTCAGGTGCTTTTTAATTAGCAGAAGTCTGCAAAGGGTTTATATATTCCTACCACATCTCAGTTGGAGTTCCTGAGAGGCTGTGAACAGGTGAGCCATTTGCACCAGTTCACATGCGGCGCTGGACGGCGGCCGTCTCTGCTTCTGTGCCGTGCTGGTGGAGTGATGGGACCCGGGGCCCATGTGGCCTCACTGTACAGTGGGGCCGCTGTGCGGCTGCTGGATCCCATTGCCTGCTGGAGCGGTGTGGAGGCGTGTCGGTCGCCGCACGGCTCTGCGCCATGGTTAGAGTAGGTTCCCACTTAAACAAGAGGCATCCTTGTCGCGGTAAGTGGGCCTATGCGCTTTGATCAAACTGTATACTAATTGCCTCTATATAGTGCACAGCAAATGATTGATAGCATCGCTGTATAGCCATGTTTTATCATAAGAAATGCTGATAATTGAAAACAGTTGTATATCAGAAGCATAGGTATGAGGATGTGCGATTTAGAGATTCTCTCTACATATCCATCAAAAAAGGACAAGTTTGGTGGATTATAATGTCACGGCTGTATGTGAGCAACAATAGTATACACAGTAAAAGAGCTACTGACCGGACCCAAACTAGGGAGGATAAAGGGTGACCCCTGTTAGACCCTCAAAGCTCTCCCTATGCTGCTAAAGCACATGCCCGGATCCAAATGGCGGAACGAGGCATGCCCACGTGCCTAAGACTGATGACCACTGTAACCCCTACAATAGTGGAAGGGGCACGGCCACCGGTGCCCTACTCAGTATATGGAGGGAACCGTGGCCACCTCAGATCCAGTCAGAAAATAATCAGGTACACAACAATGTCTGTACACTAAGCTGAAGGTGTTGCAGCCGCAGAGAAGACGGATCCAAGGACAGCTGGCAATATCCGGAGTGCTTGCTGCAGCAGTACACAGGTCCAGTGAACTGATAGCTACAAGTGAAGATACTAAAGCCAGAGCTACAACTGAAATGAGAACTATAATCCACGCCCTACAATAGGAGGAGGGGTGATATAAAGAGAGGGAAATCAAACGCATGAGGAACAGCTGGGAGGAAGGAAACCAAAAGTAAACAGAGCAGTGAGAAGTCCTCCCAGCTCTAGTAGTGACATCATCACAGGGGTGGAGAAACAGAGCTGTGAGAACGTCCCAAAGCTCTGGTAGTGACAACCTGTTTATTTCCCCAGTCGCAATGTTTCAGCCCAGCACAATGAGGCCTTTGTCAAGCAAATTAAATAATGTCATGTGCAGTCTTAAATACCCATAGTGTGATCAAGGTTCATAATTACATGATTAGCGAAAATTTTCCATGATTATGTACATAAAACATTTAAAAAACATTCATCATTGTGTATACAATACATGATTACAGCACCATATATTCAATATATCATGATTCTACAAAAAATATAATAATTCAATTAAAAAAATTAATAGAAATAAAGTGACCAGTGCAGAAAGTGTTAATGATTTTGAGGAGATTTAGGCCCCTGTCAGTAATGCAGAGCAGGGGTTCATTCACGGCAAAAGGGGGTTCATGTCACTCAGCAATACAACAGAGGATTTTGAGAGATTTAGGCCCCTGTCACCCAGGCACAGCAGGGGTTCATTCACGGCAAAAGGGGGTTCATGTCACCCAGCAATACAACAGAGGATTTTGAGAGATTTAGGCCCCTGTCAGTAATGCAGAGCAGGGATTTATTCACGGCAAAAGAGGGTTCATGTCACCCAGCAATAGAACAAACGATTTTGAGAGATTTAGGCCCCTGTCACCCAGGCACAGCAGGGGTTCATTCACGGCAAAAGGGGGTTCATGTCACCCAGCAATAGAACAGACAATTTTGAGAGATTTAGGCCCCTGTCAACCAGGCACAGCAGGAGTTCATTCACGGCAAAAGGGGGTTCATGTCACCCAGCAATACAACAGAGGATTTTGAGAGATTTAGGCCCCTGTGAGCAATGCAGAGCAGGGGTTCATTCACGGCAAAAGGGGGTTCATGTCACACAGCAATACAACAGAGGATTTTGAGAGATTTAGGCCCCTGTCAGCAATGCAGAGCAGGGGTTCATTCACGGCAAAAGGGGGTTCATGTCACCCAGCAATAGAACAGAGGATTTTGAGAGATTTAGGCCCTTGTCAGCAATGCAGAGCAGGGGTTCATTCGCGGCAAAAGGGTGTTCATGTCACCCAGCAATAGAACTGAGGATTTTGAGAGATTTAGGCCCCTGTCACCCTGGCACAGCAAGGGTTTGTATACACCAAAAATGGTAAAATGTCACCCGACAATTGAAAATAAGAATTTTTTCAATTTAGGGCACTAAAATTGGCACTTGAAATGGCTAAAGGGATGTAAAAGGCAATAACATGTGCTTAAGAGCATGGCAACTGCTCTGCAAACAAATGTGGTTAGGGAAATAACTTAAAATGAAATAAAATAACTAATAATTACAAATTATTAACCTGCAACTCAGAGAAGGAGGTGGATATGGAGTCGGAGGTTGAGGAGGCGGTGAATGTGGTGTTGTAGGTGGAGGCAGCAATGGAGGAGGAGCAGGTAGCCAACAATATATATATATATATATATATATTTTTTTTTATTGGGGTAGGTAGCCCCCAAAATATTGGGACAAATAAAAAAAATAAAAAAAATAATTATTGCACTTGACTTGAGTACAAGAATGTATGTTTGATGGTGGTATAAATGTCTATTTTGCACAAGGTACAGACAAGTCTTGTGGGATCCAAGCCTGGTTCATTTTAATAAACGTGAGCTTGTCCACGTTGGCTGTGGACAGGCGGCTGCGTCTGTCTGTAATGACGCCTCCTGCCGTGCTAAATACACGTTCAGAGAGTACACTGGCTGCAGGGCAGGCCAGCACCTCCAAGGCATACAGGGCAAGCTCTGGCCATGTGGACAATTTGGAGACCCAGAAGTTGAATGGGGCAGAACCATCAGTCAGTACGTGTAGTCGTGTGCACAGGTACTGTTCCACCATGTTGTTCAAATGCTGCCTCCTGTTAACACGCTCCATATCAGCAGTTGGGGCCGGTTGTTGCGGCGAGGTGACAAAGCTTTTCCACATGTCGGCAATGCTAACCCTGCCTTCTGAGGTGCTGGCGCTGACACAGCTGCGTTGGCGACCTCTTCCTCCTCCCCTGCCTTCGCCTTGTGCTTCCAGCTGTCCCCCGGCGTCAGTCGGGAATGCTCTCAGGAGCGCCTCTACCAGCGTGCGCCTGTAGTCGCGCATCTTCCGATAACGCTCCAATGAGGGAATTCAAGGCGGCACATTGTCATTGTAACGGGGATCCAGCAGGGTGGCCACCCAGGAGTCAGCACACGTTAAAATGTGGGCAACTCTGCTGTCGTTGCGCAGGCACTGATCAGATGGCCAAGAGAGGAGAGAAGGCGCTCATAGGTGAGGGTAAACAGATAGATGTCCCTTCCCCCTAACCAAGATGAGTGAAATTACTCACCTGGTTTGGTTTGCACTGATTGTGGTGCAACTTTGGTGGAGGGAGGTTCGAAGTGTTGAGGTTGTCTGGGTTGGTGCTGCCGAATGGTGTCCGAAACAACCCTGGGCGGGTGCCGAAACCGCCACTTGGGTGGGTATTGGAATATATAAAAACAGGTCTCGTCTGCACTGGATACGTGCGGCGAGCCAATGGACTTAAGGCGCAAATCACAACCCGAGCTTGGATACGAGATTTTTTATTTTGAATAGACGACGCGTTTCGGGGTACTCAGGACCCCTTTATCAAGTCTGAAAAAACATATGGTTGTTACAGTGGTCTGTAGCAGTGTAAAAGAATCAAAGGTGTAAATAGTATAAAAGTACAAATAAACAAAAGTTCATAGTGGTAGTTGGACAGTAGCTAAAATAGTGTGTATACAAACGTGCGTACATGCACACATACATGCATTTATATCTGTATATATTAAAAAAAAAAAAAAAAAAAAAAATTGTTTGGGCGCATAAATGGATCAATGGATGGAGACAAAAGTATAAACATAAATCCAAGCATAAACGTAATATATATCCATAAGTAGTAGATTAGTTCAGTGTTTTGACTGGATGATTGTTTGCACAGATAATAAAATACAGGATAAAGGTAAAAAATAGTTAAAAAGTGGCTGGAGGGTATAGATAAAATGAATTTTATCTATACCCTCCAGCCACTTTTTAACTATTTTTTACCTTTATCCTGTATTTTATTATCTGTGCAAACAATCATCCAGTCAAAACACTGAACTAATCTACTACTTATGGATATATATTACGTTTATGCTTGCATTTATGTTTATACTTTTGTCTCCATCCATTGATCCATTTATGCGCCCAAACAATTATTTTTTATTTTTTATTTTTTTTAATATATACAGATATAAATGCATGTATGTGTGCATGTACGCACGTTTGTATACACACTATTTTAGCTACTGTCCAACTACCACTATGAACTTTTGTTTATTTGTACTTTTATACTATTTACACCTTTGATTCTTTTACACTGCTACAGACCACTGTAACAACCATATGTTTTTTCAGACTTGATAAAGGGGTCCTGAGTACCCCGAAACGCGTCGTCTATTCAAAATAAAAAATTTCGTATCCAAGCTCGGGTTGTGATTTGCGCCTTAAGTCCATTGGCTCGCCGCACGTATCCAGTGCAGACGAGACCTGTTTTTATATGTTGCGCAGGCACTGCAGCATGTAGTCGCTCATGTGTGCCAGTGTCACGAGGGTGTCAAGAGCCACGCCTGACTCCGTTATACCCG
The DNA here is from genome assembly GCF_905171765.1 of Bufo bufo. Lineage (NCBI taxonomy): Eukaryota > Metazoa > Chordata > Amphibia > Anura > Bufonidae > Bufo > Bufo bufo. The sequence continues at coordinate 212,305,720 of NC_053391.1, forward strand.
GGGTCAGGAAGTCGCAGCGGGTGGCTGCGCGCTCTATGTAGATAGATTGTGCTGTTTCTTTATGGTAGCTTTTTGGGTTTGCCTTGCAACCCTTTTTGTCTCACTCAGGGATCCGTAGCTCCTTTTCTTCAGCTGTTCCTTGTCCAGCACTCCCAACCTCCTTATATTCCCCTCTCCCACCTTCTCTGGTTGCCAGATATAGAGCTTCCTGCCTGGACTTCTATTCTGACCCACTGGAGCTGTGTAACTGTATTCCCTGGTTGTTGTTCCAGTACGTTACCCTCCGGATCCCTGTTGGGCCTTCGTGGTCTGCTGTTGTCGCCCACCTGGGATTATATGTTTGTCTGTATTGTCTGTCCTCTCCTTGGTGTTTTCCTCTTAGTGTCAGTGGTGCGGACTAGTGATCCCACCGCCCCGTTCACTACATAGGGCTCATCTTAGGGAAAGCCAGGGTTTAGGCACGTGATCGGCATACGGGTGAGGAACCCGTCTAGGGACGTCAAGGCAGTCAGGTGCCAGCCGCAAGGTGAGTCAGGGGTCACCACCTTTCCCTCTCCCTTGGACAGGGCATTCCCATTTCCCTCCCTTTGCATGACGCCGGTCATTACAGCCAGGCTGCTCAGAGTTAAGGACAAGCTGTCCTCTGTGGGAGGCGTATCGTTTGCGTCCTCCGTATCCCCCCAGCCACGCACCAGTGATGGGCCCGAGAAGCGTTAAATACCACTCCGCTGTGAACATGCTTCATCCCCATCCTCCTCCTCATCTTCCTCGTCCTCCAGTAGTGTCCCTGGCTGGCCAAATTTGTACATGGCCTCTGCTGTTGCAAAAATCCTCTTTCTGAGCCACTTCTAAAAGACTGGCCTGAAAGTGTTAGAGATGACCCCTCTTCCTCCTCCTCGTCCTGGGCCACATCCTCTTCCATCATCGCCCTAAGTGTTTTCTCAAGGAGACATAGAAGTGGTATTGTAACGCTGATAACGGCGTCATCGCCACTGGCCATGTTGGTGGAGTACTCGAAACAGCGCAACAGGGCACACAGGTCTCGCATGGAGGCCCAGTCATTGGTGGTGAAGTGGTGCTGTTCTGCAGTGCAACTTACCCGTGCGTGCTGCAGCTGAAACTCCTCTATGACCTGCTGCTGCTCGCACAGTCTCTCCAGCATGTGCAAGGTGGAGTTCCACCTGGTGGGCACGTCGCATATGAGGCGGTGAGCGGGAAGGCCGAAGTTACGCTGTAGAGCAGACAGCCGAGCGGCGGCAGGATGAGAACGCCGGAAGCGCGCACAGACGGCCCACACTTTATGCAGCAGCTCTGACATGTCGAGGTAGTTGTGAATGAATTTCTGCACCACCAAATTCAGCACATGCGCCAGGCAAGGGATGTGCGTCAAACCGGCTAGTCCCAGAGCTGCAACGAGATTTCGCCCATTATCGCACACCACCAGGTGTAACTCTGGCAGCAACCACTCGTCGGTCTGTTGTTCTATACCCCGCCACAACTCCTGCGCGGTGTGGGGCCTGTCCCCCAAACACATCAGTTTCAGAATGGCCTGCTGACATTTACCCCTGGCTGTGCTGAAGTTGGTGGTGAAGGTCTGTCGCTGACCGGATGAGGAGGTGGTAGAAGAGGAGGAGGAATCAGAGTAGGAAGAGGAGGCAACAGGAGGCAAAGAATGATGCCCTGCGATCCTTGGCGGCGGAAGGACGTGCGCCAAACAGCTCTCCGCCTGGGGCCCAGCCGCCACTACATTTACCCAGTGTGCAGTTAGGGAGATATAGCGTCCCTGGCCGTGCTTACTGGTCCACGTATCTGTGGTTAGGTGGACCTTGCCACAGATGGCGTTGCGCAGTGCACACTTGATTTTATCTGATACTTGGTTGTGCAGTGAGGGCACGGCTCTCCTGGAGAAGTAGTGGCGGCTGGGAACGACGTACTGTGGGAAAGCAGGCGACATGAGCTGTTTGAAGCTGTCCGTCTCCACCAGCCTGAATGACAGCATTTCAAAGGCCAGCAGTTTAGAAATGCTGGCATTCAGGGCCAGGGATCAAGGGTGGCTAGGTGGGAATTTACGCTTTCTATCAAAGGTTTGTGAGATGGAGAGCTGAACGCTTCCGTGTGACATGGTGGAGATGCTTGGTGACGGAGGAGGTGTTGTTGGTGGCACATCCTCTGTTTGCTGGGCGGCAGGTGCCAACGTTCCTCCAGAGGGGGAGGAAGAGGCTGAGGCAGCAGCAGAAGAGGGAGCAGGAGGGGCCTGAGCCCTTTCTTGGTTTTGAAGGTGCTTACTCCACTGCAGCCCGTGTCTCACATGTAGATGCCTGGTCATGCAGGTTGTGCTAAGGTTCAGAACGTTAATGCCTCGCTTCAGGCTCTGATGGCACAGCGTGCAAACCACTCGGGTCTTGTCGTCAGCACATTGTCTGAAGAAGTGCCATGCCAGGGAACTCCGTGAAGCTGCCTTTGGTGTGCTCGGTCCCTGGTGACGGTGGCCAGTAGCAGGCGAACTGTTTTGGCGATGGCTACTCTGCTTTTGCACCCTGCTCCCGCTTTTGCTACGCTGTTGGCTCGGTCTCACCACTGCCTCTTCCTCCAAACTCTGAAAGTCAGTGGTACGACCTTCATTCCATTTGGGGGTCTAGGACCTCATCGTCCCCTGCATCGTCTTCGACCCAGTCTTCCTCCCTGACCTCCTTTTCGGTCTGTACACTGCAGAAAGACGCAGCAGGTGGCACCTGTGTTTCGTCATCATCAGAGACGCGTGCTGAGGTGGTATTCCCATGTCCTCATCAGGAAACATAAGTGGTTGTGCGTCAGTGCATTCTATGTCTTCCACCCCTGGGGAAGGGCTAGATGGATGCCCTTGGGAAACCCTGCCAGCAGAGTCTTCAAACAGCATAAGAGACTGCTGCATGACTTGAGGCTCATACAGGTTCCCCGATATGCACGGGGGTGATGTGACAGACTGATGGGCATTGGTTTCAGGCGCCACCTGTGCGCTTTCTGCAGAAGACTGGGTGGGAGATAATGTGAAAAAGCTGGATCCACTGTCGGCCACCCAATTGACTAGCGCCTGTACTTGCTCAGGCCTTACCATCCTTAGAACGGCATTAGGCCCGACCAAATATCGCTGTAGATTCTGGCGGCTACTGGGACCTGAGGTAGTAGGTTCAGTAGGATGTGTAGCTGTGGCAGAATGGCCACGACCTCTCCCTGCACCAGAGGCTCCACCAACACCACCACCACGACCATGACCGCGTCCCTTATTAGATGTTTGCCTCATAGTTAGCGTTCACAAAGCAAAGTAAAAAGTGGTTAAGTATGTTAAAAATAATTAACCGCCAATATAAACCCTGATGTAGGGTATTGCACTAAATTTTTTTTTTAAACTCTATATGACAGCGGTATTTGTGGCTTAAGTGTGACACTCACTTATGCACGTCTTATCCCAGATGTGCAGTATATCAGAGGGTTTTTTCACCCCAGTAACCAAAAAGCAGTATTTCTGGCCTAAATGTGACAGTCACTTATGCTTGTCTAATCCCAGATGTGCAGTATATTAGTGTCATGACTGTGACTGATCCAGACAGGTCTGGGAGGAGAAGGTCGCAGCGACTTGCTACTCGCGATAGCTTGTGAGTTTGCTCCGTGGTTCAGGGTATGTCATCTGGGTTTTGCCTTGTGAACCTTTTTGTCCTGACTGGGAGTTTGTAGGCATCCTTCTCAGGTGAGTCCTGTCTGCCACTCCCAGCGACTATATTAGTTTCACTTTCACTTGCAGTCATTGCCAGATATAGTCCTTACTTCCAGTTCTATTCTGACCTTTGAAGGAGATCGTTTGATGGTGTTGCTGTGGAGCTCTTGTCCGGCGTGGACTGTCGTGATTGGGATCGCCTTCTCTGCTCGTGACTGGATAAGTCTATCTCTGATATAAGTTTGTTTGTTGCTATCTTCCCCTGCTGTTCTCCTAGACATGAGTGATGGTGACTAGTGCTCCCATCGGCCTTTCCCCACTCTAGGCTTTAGGGTGACTGAGGGTTTAGGCATCCTGCTCGCCGCACGGGTTCACACCCCGTCTAGGGTATCAGGGCAGACAGGTGCCAGCTTAGGGTTAGTCAGGGGTGGCCATACTATTCCCATCCGTAGATAAGCTTCCCCCTACCCCTCCGTCTGGTGCGACACGACTGCTGCTGGGGTAGCGGTCGTGACAGTATATCTGGCCTTTTAAAAAAAAAAAAAAAGTGACATTTCTTTTTTTTTTTTGCTTGCTGTTTTGCTTTGTATTTTTCTGTTCCACTATGGATCCGGTTACGGTTTTGGCGAAACAATTACAGGGATTATCCCTTGAAGTGGCAGGATTAAAAACAACAGTGCTGCAGCAGCAATCCTTGGGTTCCACCGTTGCTACGGGAAACCAAGGTACTTCTGAGCCAAAAGTGGCTTTACCTGATAGGTTCTCAGGAGGGAGAGATCAATTTGTAACCTTCAGAGAAGCTTGCAAATTGTTCTTCAGGTTACGCCCTAGATCCTCCGGCGGTGAGGAACAACGGGTGGGTATTGTAATTTCTCTCCTGCAATGAGATCCGCAGGCTTGGGCTTTCTCCCTACCATCAGACTCTCTGGCCTTACGATCAGTGGAGGAGTTTTTTGAAGCCCTGGGTCTCGTATATGATGACCCGGACAGGGTCTCACTGGCTGAGTCTAAGCTACATAGACTTCGGCAAGAGAACCGGTCTGCTGAACTATATTGTTCCGAATTCCGTAGGTGGGCTACTGATACGTTATGGAACGACTCGGCCCTTAGGAGTCAGTTCTGCCAGGGGTTGTCTGAAAAATTAAAAGACGCGCTGGCGGTATACGAGGTCCCTGGGTCTCTGGAGGCTGCTATGTCTCTGTCCATAGGAATCGACAGACGACTCAGGGAGAGACTATTAAATTTTACGGAGGCCTCTATAGGGCAGGGATCGGTTTGTTATGATCCAGTCGAACCAATGCAAATAGGGGGCGCCACTAGACGGGTGAATCCTCCTAAGTTCCGCTGTAGGTCAGAGGTTTGTTTTCGTTGTGGGGGGAGGGGTCATTTTGTAAAGGTTTGTCCCTCAGAACCCAAGAGACCACAAACAAAGGAGCCGCCGGGAAAACTAGAGTCCCCAGATTGTGCGGAGGATAACAGTCTAGGCGTATTCGTTTCCTCCATACGCATGTCTCAGTTTTTGTTGTCCGCTACCGTTGAGGCGGGCAATAAGACTGAGATCTGTTCCGTCTTTTTGGACAGTGGGGCGGGGGTCAACTTGGTGGATTCACGGTTTGCTCAGGCTCTGGGTTTTACTCCAGAACCGATACGCAGAACTATTCCTGTTTTTGCCATCGACTCCTCCCCTCTTACTCAGAAAGAGTTAACTCAGATCATTCATAATATCCATCTGCAGGTAGGGGACCTCCATAAAGAGCATATCTCGTGTTATGTCCTGGACGGTCTTCCGGCTCCTATGGTATTGGGGCTTCCCTGGCTGGTGACTCACAATCCAGTGGTGGATTGGCAGGCCGGGGAGATTGTGGAGTGGAGTGAACATTGTAAGGACAACTGCTTGAGTAGTAGGTGCTCTACACTCTCTGTAACATCTTTACCTGCTTTTCTGTCAGATTTTATGGATGTGTTCTCTGAGAAGGGTTGTCAGGGGTTACCACCTCATCGTCCATATGATTGCCCGATTAATCTACTACCTGGGGCCAAACTACCTAAAACCCGGTTATACAATCTTTCCGGCCCGGAGAGGAAGGCTATGAAAGATTATATTTCGGAGAGTTTGGCTAAGGGACACATCAGACCCTCTTTTTCACCTGTGGCTGCAGGGTTCTTTTTCATTAAAAAGAAAGATGGGGGGCCTACGTCCTTGCCTGGATTTCCGGGAATTAAACCGGATAACTATCCGAGATCCCTATCCTCTTCCTCTCCTTCCCGACCTCTTTAATCAGGTTGCTGGTGCTAAATGGTTCTCCAAAATGGATCTCAGAGGAGCCTATAACCTGGTTCGCATCAAAGAGGGGGATGAGTGGAAGACGGCTTTTAATACTCCGGAAGGGCATTATGAAAATCTGGTCATGCCATTTGGTCTTACTAATGCGCCTGCGGTATTCCAACATTTTGTCAACGATATTTTTAGTCACCTTATCGGGAGATTTGTTGTGATATATCTTGATGACATCCTGGTCTATTCCCCGGATCTGGATACACATAAGATCCATGTGAGAAAAGTGCTTGCGATATTAAGGGCCAACAAATTGTTTGCTAAGTTAGAAAAATGTGTGTTCGCCGTAAAAGAACTGCCATTTCTGGGGTATGTGTTGTCAGATTCAGGTTTCCGCATGGATCCAGAGAAAGTCCGGGCGATTATAGACTGGGATCTGCCTGAGAACCTGAAGGCATTGCAACGCTTCCTGGGGTTTGCCAATTTTTATAGAAAGTTTATAAAAAACTATTCCTTGGTGGTCAAACCACTGACGGACATGACCCGAAAGGGATCCGATTTTTCCAAATGGTCACATGCAGCCAAAACTGCCTTTGCATCTCTGAAGGAGAGATTCACCTCGGCCCCTATTCTCGTACAGCCAGATGTCTCGCTTCCTTTTATTGTAGAGGTTGACGCATCAGAGGTGGGGGTGGGAGCGGTACTATCTCAGGGCCCGTCCCCTGGTGAATGGCGTCCGTGTGCTTTCTTTTCGAAGAAATTGTCTACTGCAGAAAGGAACTATGATATTGGCAACAGGGAACTTTTGGCTATTAAGTTGGCTTTTGAGGAGTTGCGTCATTTTTTGGAGGGGGCGGTTCATCCCGTCACGGTGATTACTGATCACAAAAACTTATTATATCTGGAGTCTGCTAAACGTCTCACCCCTAGACAGGCTCGGTGGTCGTTATTTTTTACTAGGTTTAATTTTGTAATAACCTATCGCCCGGGGGCAAAAAATACTAAGGCGGATGCATTGTCTCGAAGTTTTCCTGGAGGGGGTGATGTTGAGGTACCAGAGCCCATTTTGCAAAAGGGGGTGGTGGTCTCTGCATTACACTCAGGTTTGGAGGGGAGGGTGTTGGAAGCTCAGGGGGACGCCCCGGCCTCCTGCCCCTCGGGTAAACTGTTTGTGCCAGAAAATTTACGACTGGAGATACTAAAAGAACACCATAACTCCACACTGGCAGGACACCCAGGTAGTAGGGCAACCTCTGAGTTAGTGTCTCGTCGGTTCTGGTGGCCTAAATGGCGCCAGGAGGTGTTGAATTTTGTGTCTGCATGTGCTACCTGTGCTCGTTCTAAGGTAGATCATACTCGTCCGGCAGGGCGTCTTTTACCTCTGGCAATCCCCAACAGGCCTTGGACGCACCTGTCAATGGATTTCATTACGGATCTACCAGTATCAGCGGGGAAGACTGTTATTCTTGTAGTTGTTGACAGATTCAGTAAAATGGTGCACTTTATTGCTCTTGCCGCATTGCCTAATGCTAACACACTGGCTCAGGTTTTTATTGACCACATCGTGAAGCTTCACGGGGTCCCTTCCGATATTGTTTCGGATCGTGGTACCCAATTCGTTTCTAAATTTTGGAAAGCTTTTTGTTCTCGTTTAAGGGTTCATCTGTCGTTTTCTTCATCTTTCCATCCACAGTCCAACGGTCAGACTGAACGTACCAATCAAAACCTAGAGACATATTTGAGATGCTTTGTTTCCGAAAATCAGGAGGAATGGTCATCTTATTTACCGTTCGCAGAGTTTGCCATTAATAATCGTCGTCAAGAATCCACCGATAAGTCACCATTTTTTGGTGCGTATGGTTTCCATCCTCAGTTTTGTACGTTTAGTGAGGGGGGGCCGTCTGGGATTCCCGAGGAGGAACGATTTGCGTCTTCACTTTCTTCAGTGTGGCATTGTGTGCAAGAAAGTTTGAAGACAATTGGTGGTAGATACAAACGTGGGGCTGATAGGAAGCTCTCTGAAGGTCCGGACCTTGGGGTGAATGACTTGGTGTGGTTGTCTACCAGAAATATCAAGTTGAAGGTTCCCTCGTGGAAATTAGGTCCGAGATTTATTGGTCCTTATAGGGTAATTAAGATCATTAACCCGGTGGCTTTTCGTCTGGAGCTACCTCAGACTCTAAGGATCCATAATGTCTTCCACAGATCTCTGCTTAAGAGATATGTAGAACCTCCTGAACCATTGCCACTACCGCCTCCACCGGTGGTTGTTGATGGCAGTCTTGAGTTTCAGGTAGAAAAGATTGTTGATTCACGATATGTTCGCCGCTCTCTTCAGTACCTGGTGCACTGGAAAGGTTATGGTTCCGAAGAGAGAATGTGGGTTCCAGCATCAGAGATAAAAGCGGACAGACTCATTCGGGCTTTTTATAGCTCCTATCCGGAGAGGACTGGTCTTGAGGGTCCAGGGGCCCCTCGTAGAAAGGGGGGTACTGTCACGACTGTGACTGATCCAGACAGGTCTGGGAGGAGAAGGTCGCAGCGACTTGCTACTCGCGATAGCTTGTGAGTTTGCTCCGTGGTTCAGGGTATGCCATCTGGGTTTTGCTTTGTGAACCTTTTTGTCCTGACTGGGAGTTTGTAGGCATCCTTCTCAGGTGAGTCCTGTCTGTCACTCCCAGCTACTATATTAGTTTCACTTTCACTTGCAGTCATTGCCAGATATAGTCCTTACTTCCAGTTCTATTCTGACCTTTGAAGGAGATCGTTTGATGGTGTTGCTGTGGAGCTCTTGTCCGGCGTGGACTGTCGTGATTGGGATCGCCTTCTCTGCTCGTGACTGGATAAGTCTATCTCTGATATAAGTTTGTTTGTTGCTGTCTTCCCCTGCTGTTCTCCTAGACATGAGTGATGGTGACTAGTGCTGCCATCGGCCTTTCCCCACTCTAGGCTTTAGGGTGACTGAGGGTTTAGGCATCCTGCTCGCCGCACGGGTTCACACCCCGTCTAGGGTATCAGGGCAGACAGGTGCCAGCTTAGGGTTAGTCAGGGGTGGCCATACTATTCCCATCCGTAGATAAGGGTCCCCCTACCCCTCCGTCTGGTGCGACACGACTGCTGCTGGGGTAGCGGTCGTGACAATTAGAGGTTTTTTTCAGCCCAGTAACCAAAAAGCCGTATTTCTGGCCTAAATGTGACAGTCACTTATGCACGTCTAATCCTAGATGTGCAGTATATTAGAGGCTTTTTTCACCCCAGTAACCAAAAAGCCATATTTATGGGGTAAATGTGACAGTCACTTATGTTTGTCTAAGCCCAGATGTGCAGTATATTAGAGAGTTTTTTCACCCTAACCAAAAAGCTGTATTTCTGTCCTAAATGTGTCAGTCACTTATGCACGTGTAATCCCAGATGGGCAGTATATGAGAGGCTTTTTTCACCCCAGTATGCCAAAGCCGTATTTATGGCCTAAATGTGACAGTCACTTATGCACGTGTAATCCCAGGTGTGCAATATATTAGAGGCTTTTTTCACCCCAGTAACCAAAAAGCCATATTTATGGCCTAAATGTGACAGTCACTTATGTTTGTCTAATCCCAGATGTGCAGTATATTAGAGGGTTTTTTCACCCTAACCAAAAATCTGTATTTCTGTCCTAAATGTGACAGTCACATATGCACGTGTAATCCCAGATGTGCAATATATTAGAGGCTTTTTTCACCCCAGTAACCAAAAAGCCGTATTTCTGTCCTAAATGTTACAGACACTTATGCTTGTCTAATCCCAGATGTGCAGTATATGAGAGGCTTTTTTCACCCCAGTATGCCAAAGCCGTATTTCTGTCCTAAATGTGACAGTCACTTATGCACGTGTAATCCTAGATGTTCAGTATATGAGAAGCTTTTTTCACCCCAGTATGCCAAAGCCGTATTTATGGCCTAAATGTGACAGTCACTTATGCACGTGTAATCCCAGATGTGCAATATATTAGAGGCTTTTTTCACCCCAGTAACCAAAAAGCCGTATTTCTGTCCTAAATGTGACAGTCACTTATGCTTGTCTAATCCCAGTTGTGCAGTATATCAGAGGCTTTTTTCATCCCAGTATGCCAAAGCTGTATTTCTGGACTTGCAGACATGCAGATAGCCTGTGCTGTTGCACTATCATTGCATAAAATGGCTGCCGATTATGTATTGTTATTGACTAACTGAAGAAAAAAAAGTTCGTTTTCAGCAGTAGTTGGCTCAGGGCAGGCTTAAAAAAATTGTGCACTGCACCCACAAAACACTTTTTCTGTAGATCGCTGAGTACATAAACCAGTTCTTGATCAGATTTCTTCCTGATCTCTCCCTCACAGCAGCTGCAGCCTCTCCCTACACTAATCCGAGCAGAGTGACGGGCGGCGCTACGTGACTCCAGCTTAAATAGAGGCTGGGTCCAGGCTCAGACTGGCCCACAGGGGTACAGGGGAATCCCCCGGTGGGCCCCGGAGCAAGGTGGGCCCCTAGTCTCCCACCCCCTGCACAAGTGGCACATAACACATTAGATTTAGTAAACTACATACATATATTCAATGTACAGCACCTCAACCAGCTTATGTTCATATAAAAAAACTTGTTAGATTATTTATTATATTTGAATGTATCCGTACGGTGGGCCCCCAAAATAAATTTTACTGGTGGTCCCTAGATACCCCAGTCCGACACTGGCTGGGTCACATGCTGCGGTTGGCCAATCACAGCCATGCCAATAGTAGGCATGGCTGTGATGGCCTTTTGGGGCAAGTAGTATGACGCTTGTTGATTGGCTGCTTTGCAGCCTTTCAAAAAGCGCCATAAAAATCGCCGAACACCGAACCCAAACTTTTACGTAAATGTTCGGGTCCGGGTGACGAAAACCCTAAAGTTCGGTACGAACCCGAACTTTAGAGTTCGGGTTCGCTCAACTCTATTAATGATATCACTTGAGGTGTGTAGAATCAATATAAGTGACAACAGCAACAGCTGTGTATGTAAACATTGAAAACTAAAACCTACTATACCATTGGTGGTTCCAGTGGAGAGAGCGGCGTCTGATACTGGCCAGTACACATGCCCAGGCGACGCGATGACGCCAAACAGCGCACCCCAGGACGTCAGTCACGTGCCTCCAGGTCATCAACACGCAATATGCATAAGCGTTACGAGAGGCATCGTGACATCATCAGGGGGCGGGGGGTGGAGCGCCAGGTGGTGACCTGACCAACACACTCTCTTCTCAGTCCATGACATGTATACAAAAGGCAAAATAAGAGATCACGAGTAAGTGGCCATATATAAGGCAGGAGGACCTTACAGGACTGAATTACTCCTCACTAACCCAAAAATAGTGAAAACGCGCATATGGACAAAAATAAAGGCATAAGTAAAGAGATAGGGCGTATGCCCCAATTGTCATAAATCAATGAACTATGGGTCCACATTAAGTTATCTACTATCAGTGTCTAGGGTGTAGGATGAGGAAATGGCCAGTGTCAATGGCCTATCTCATTTCACCAATTATGACTCCAGAAGAGGGGGAACAAGTTCATGTCCCCTCACAAGGGGTCAAAGTTGGTCCCTTCCAACACAGCACCAGATGGTGTTATCGTATTGTCCCTCAATTATAGGGAACTGATGAAAATTTAAGTGAAACCCACAGTGTACTCAAAGATGCAGGTGGAAAAACCACTGTAACGGATCTCCTGGCACCCCGACCAGGTACCTCCGTCGATGGATGCTCCTAGTGCTTCCCGAGGACTCCAAGCACTCCACTTGACACCGTAAGCGCTGCAGACCCCACGAACCGCTGAAGCTTGGTTGAGGTCTCACAGTCTCCTACCCACCCTGGACCTACAACAAGGCTCCACGCTCCAGTGGGTGAACCTCTCCTAAATCCAGAGAGCAGGAACAGCTCTTACAAGAGCTAGGAGTTATAGCCAGGGGAATATACAGCGTATAGAAATCTCCATACACATGAGACGAGGCTCTTTGTTGAATGTAAAACAGGAACTCTTTATTGAACACACAAGCATTGAATTATACACATTTTCCAACAAGGTTACCACCCCCGTGGACCTGGTTGGGAACTGAGGACATGACCTAGCAGCCAATCCTTTACAGCTTTACAGTTTAACCACCTCAGCCCCCAGTGCTTAAACACCCTGAAAGACCAGGCCACTTTTTACACTTCTGACCTACACTACTTTCACCGTTTATTGCTCGGTCATGCAACTTACCACCCAAATGAATTTTACCTCCTTTTCTTCTCACTAATAGAGCTTTCATTTGGTGGTATTTCATTGCTGCTGACATTTTAACTTTTTTTGTTATTAATCGAAATTTAACGATTTTTTTGCAAAAAAATGACATTTTTCACTTTCAGTTGTAAAATTTTGCAAAAAAAACGAGATCCATATAGAAATTTTGCTCTAAATTTATTGTTCTACATGTCTTTGATAAAAAAAAAATGTTTGGGTAAAAAAAAAATGGTTTGGGTAAAAGTTATAGCGTTTACAAACTATGGTACAAAAATGTGAATTTCCGCTTTTTGAAGCAGCTCTGACTTTCTGAGCACCTGTCATGTTTCCTGAGGTTCTACAATGCCCAGACAGTACAAATACCCCACAAATGACCCCATTTCGGAAAGTACACACCCTAAGGTATTCGCTGATGGGCATAGTGAGTTCATAGAACTTTTTATTTTTTGTTACAAGTTAGCGGAAAATGATGATTTTTTTTTTTTTTTTCTTACAAAGTCTCATATTCCACTAACTTGTGACAAAAAATAAAAAGTTCTATGAACTCACTATGCCCATCAGCGAATACCTTGGGGTCTCTTCTTTCCAAAATGGGGTCACTTGTGGGGTAGTTATACTGCCCTGGCATTCTAGGGGCCCAAATGTGTGGTAAGGAGTTTGAAATCAAATTCTGTAAAAAATGACGAGTGAAATCCGAAAGGTGCTCTTTGGAATATGGGCCCCTTTGCCCACCTAGGCTGCAAAAAAGTGTCACACATCTGGTATCTCTGTATTCAGGAGAAGTTGAGGAATGTGTTTTGGGGTGTCTTTTTACATATACCCATGCTGGGTGAGAGAAATATCTTGGTCAAATGCCAACTTTGTATAAAAAAATGGGAAAAGTTGTCTTTTGCCAAGATATTTCTCTCACCCAGCATGGGTATATGTAAAATGACACCACAAAACACATTCCCCAACTTCTCCTGAGTACGGAGATACCAGATGTGTGACACTTTTTTGCAGCCTAGGTGGGCAAAGGGGCCCATATTCCAAAGAGCACCTTTCGGATTTCACAGGTCATTTTTTTACAGAATTTGATTTCAAACTCCTTACCACACATTTGGGCCCCTAGAATGCCAGGGCAGTATAACTACCCCACAAGTGACCCCATTTTGGAAAGAAGACACCCCAAGGTATTCCGTGAGGGGCATGGCAAGTTCCTAGAATTTTTTATTTTTTGTCACAAGTTAGTGGAAAATGATGATTTTTTTTTTTTTTTTTTTCATACAAAGTCTCAGTGGAATATGAGACTTTGTATGAAAAAAAAAAAAAAAAAAATCATCATTTTCCACTAACTTGTGACAAAAAATAAAAACTTCCATGAACTCACTATGCCCATCAGCGAATACCTTGGGGTCTCTTCTTTCCAAAATTGGGTCACTTGTGGGGTAGTTATACTGCCCTGGCATTCTAGGGGCCCAAATGTGTGGTAAGGAGTTTGAAATCAAATTCTGTAAAAAATGACCTGTGAAATCCGAAAGGTGCTCTTTGGAATATGGGCCCCTTTGCCCACCTAGGCTGCAAAAAAGTGTCACACATCTGGTATCTCTGTATTCAGGAGAAGTTGAGGAATGTGTTTTGGGGTGTCTTTTTACATATACCCATGCTGGGTGAGAGAAATATCTTGGTCAAATGCCAACTTTGTATAAAAAAATGGGAAAAGTTGTCTTTTGCCAAGATATTTCTCTCACCCAGCATGGGTATATGTAAAATGACACCCCAAAACACATTCCCCAACTTCTCCTGAGTACGGAGATACCAGATGTGTGACACTTTTTTGCAGCCTAGGTGGGCAAAGGGGCCCATATTCCAAAGAGCACCTTTCGGATTTCACAGGTCATTTTTTACAGAATTTGATTTCAAACTCCTTACCACACATTTGGGCCCCTAGAATGCCAGGGCAGTATAACCACCCCACAAGTGACCCCATTTTGGAAAGAAGAGACCCCAAGGTATTCGCTGATGGGCATAGTGAGTTCATGGAAGTTTTTATTTTTTGTCACAAGTTAGTGGAATATGAGACTTTGTATGAAAAAAAAAAAAAAAAAAAAAAATCAGCATTTTCCACTAACTTGTGACAAACAATAAAAAATTCTAGGAACTCGCCATGCCCCTCACGGAATACCTTGGGGTGTCTTCTTTCCAAAATGGGGTCACTTGTGGGGTAGTTATACTGCCCTGGCATTTTCCAGGGGCCCTAATGTGTGGTAAGTAGGTAAATGACCTGTGAAATCCTAAAGGTGCTCTTTGGAATATGGGCCCCTTTGCCCACCTAGGCTGCAAAAAAGTGTCACACATGTGGTATCGCCGTATTCAGGATAAGTTGGGGAATGTGTTTTGTGGTGTCATTTTACATATACCCTTGCTGGGTGAGAGAAATATCTTGGCAAAAGACAACTTTTCCCATTTTATTATACAAAGTTGGCATTTGACCAAGATATTTATCTCACCCAGCATGGGTATATGTAAAATGACACCCCAAAACACATTCCCCAACTTCTCCTGAGTACGGCGATACCAGATGTGTGACACTTTTTTGCAGCCTAGATGCGCAAAGGTGCCCAAATCCCTTTTAGGAGGGCATTTTTAGACATTTGGATACCAGACTTCTTCTCACGCTTTGGGGCCCCTAGAATGCCAGGGCAGTATAAATACCCCACATGTGACCCCATTTTGGAAAGAAGACACCCCAAGGTATTCAATGAGGGGCATGGCGAGTTCATAGAAATTATTTTTTTTTGGCACAAGTTAGCGGAAATTGATATTTTTAATTTTTTTCTCACAAAGTCTCCCGTTCCGCTAACTTGGGACAAAAATTTCAATCTTTCATGGACTCAATATGCCCCTCACGGAATACCTGGGGGTGTCTTCTTTCCGAAATGGGGTCACATGTGGGGTATTTATACTGCCCTGGCATTCTAGGGGCCCTAAAGCGTGAGAAGAAGTCTGGAATATAAATGTCTAAAAAATTTTACGCATTTGGATTCCGTGAGGGGTATGGTGAGTTCATGTGAGATTTTATTTTTTGACACAAGTTAGTGGAATATGAGACTTTGTAAGAAAAAAAAATAATAATTCCGCTAACTTGGGCCAAAAAAATGTCTGAATGGAGCCTTACAGGGGGGGTGATCAATGACAGGGGGGGTGATCAATGACAGGGGGGGTGATCAATGACAGGGGGGGTGATCAATGACAGGGGGGTGATCAATGACAGGGGGGGTGATCAGGGAGTCTATATGGGGTGATAACCACAGTCATTGATCATGCCCCTGTAAGGCTTCATTCAGACGTCCGGATGCGTTTTGCGGATCCGATCCATCTATCAGTGCATCCGTAAAAATCATGCGGACATCTGAATGGAGCTTTACAGGGGGGTAATCAATGACAGGGGGGTGATCAGGGAGTCTATATGGGGTGATCACCACAGTCATTGATCACGCCCGTGTAAGGCTTCATTCAGACGTCCGGATGCGTTTTGCGGATCCGATCCATCTATCAGTGGATCCGTAAAAATCATGCGGACGTCTGAATGGAGCTTTACAGGGGGGGTAATCAATGACAGGGGGGTAATCAATGACAGGGGGGTGATCAGGGAGTCTATATGGGGTGATCACCACAGTCATTGATCACGCCCGTGTAAGGCTTCATTCAGACGTCCGGATGCGTTTTGCGGATCCGATCCATCTATCAGTGGATCCGTAAAAATCATGCGGACGTCTGAATGGAGCTTTACAGGGGGTTGATCAATGACAGGGGGGTAATCAATGACAGGGGGGTGATCAGGGAGTCTATATAGGGTTATCAGGGGCTAATAAGGGGTTAATAAGTGACGGGGGGGGGTGTAGTGTAGTGTAGTGGTGCTTGGTGCTACTTTACTGAGCTACCTGTGTCCTCTGGTGGTCGATCCAAACAAAGGGGACCACCAGAGGACCAGGTAGCAGGTATATTAGACGCTGTTATCAAAACAGCGTCTAATATACCTGTTAGGGGTTAAAAAAAACACATCTCCAGCCTGCCAGCGAACGATCGCCGCTGGCAGGCTGGAGATCAACTCTCTTACCTTCCGTTCCTGTGAGCGCGCGCGCCTGTGTGCGCGCGTTCACAGGAAATCTCGCGTCTCGCGAGAGGACGCGCCGGCGCGTCCACCCAGAAGAGCAGGGCCGCCGCAAAGACGCAATCCTGCGTATGGCGGTCCTGAGGAGGTTAAACACTCCCATACCAAATCCTTCCCTCTGCCTGTGATACAATTACCTTACACAATGGGTTGATGTAATTATCACAGGCAGGAGAATACATCATTTTAAACAATGTCTTCTGCCCTGGAGACAACCGAGGAGTAATTCAATTATCTCTCAGGACAAAGGGAAATCGCCAATACACACGTGGGGACAATAGGACAGACCTCACTATTCAAATATACAATGTCCCAACCATTACAGTAAATATAGACATTTAACATATCCCCAGATGGCTTGGATCTGAGCGCTCAATATAGCCAAACAGCGCTCAGATGCCGCAAACACAGTCAAATCGCCATGGGGTTTAAGTTTAGCATGGGCTGATGAGAGGGCCCATAATCCTGGGGCAAGAGGCTGGCAACCAGGCTTCTCCAGCACCCAGTGGCGAGGTTGGTTTCGCCACAAACCACCAATTGGTCCAAAAAGACCAAAACTAAATAATACAAACATGTTATCGTCCAATATGTGCCCACAGAGGACAGTCCTGAAGGTACTCCTATTACCGCCATACATAAGTAAGTCTTCTCCAAAATAAACCAGTAATGAAACCAATATGGTATAGAAGTGATGAGTAGACAAAGGTAATTCTTTTCTAAAAGATAAAGAAGAACATATAAGAAAAATTTGAAATACATAAATAAAAAAGCATAAAATCATCCATAATGACCTACAGCATGTATAGAAGAAGAGGTTCTACTACAGGGGACCATAGAGTAACATATGATCTTATCCAACAATCTCCCATCTGAATTCCATATTGAGACCCTTACGTCTAAGGGTCTTTAGACAGTAAATCCATTGGAGCTCTTTTTGCTTGAGCACTAACTCCCTATCCCCTCCTCTCTTTAGAGGTGGAGCATGATCCAGGATTCTAAATTTAAGATCCTTTTCTTTATGTCCTAATTCTACAAAATGTTTTGGGACTGGTAGGTCTTTTCTCTTCTGTCGTATTGTATATCTGTGCTGATTTAATCTCGTCTTCAGGTCAAAAATAGTCTCTCCAACATAGAGCAACAACATATACAGTACACTGCGTGCAGAATTATTAGGCAAATGAGTATTTTGACCACATCATCCTCTTTATGCATGTTGTCTTACTCCAAGCTGTATAGGCTTTCCTATACAGCTTGGAGTAAGACAACATGCATAAAGAACCCCATTGAGAACCCCATTGAGAACCTGTGGTCCATCATCAAATGTGAGATTTACAAGGAGGGAAAACAGTACACCTCTCTGAACAGTGTCTGGGAGGCTGTGGTTGCTGCTGCACGCAATGTTGATGGTGAACAGATCAAAACACTGACAGAATCCATGGATGGCAGGCTTTTGAGTGTCCTTGCAAAGAAAGGTGGCTATATTGGTCACTGATTTGTTTTTGTTTTTGAATGTCAGAAATGTATATTTGTGAATGTTGAGATGTTATATTGGTTTCACTGGTAAAAATAAATAATTGAAATGGGTATATATTTGTTTTTTGTTAAGTTGCCTAATAATTATGCACAGTAATAGTCACCTGCACACACAGATATCCCCCTAAAATAGCTAAAACTAAAAACAAACTAAAAACTACTTCCAAAAATATTCAGCTTTGATATTAATGAGTTTTTTGGGTTCATTGAGAACATGGTTGTTGTTCAATAATAAAATTAATCCTCAAAAATACAACTTGCCTAATAATTCTGCACTCCCTGTATATATATACACACAAGGTAGAAGTAGCTAATTTAATAACATGAGAACTTCTCAGGGATACACCTTCTGCTCATAATGACTCCAAGTGACCTTCACAAGGGAGACACAGACAAATAACTTGCTTCCTGAGACCAAATCTGGAATGGATCTTTACAGATATATGTGTGAATATAGGAATACGCGCACACATATCTCCATATTATTTAATATTTTAGCTCTTTAGCACTGTACACAGCCATAACATATACAGGGAGTGCAGAATTATTAGGCAAGTTGTATTTTTGAGGATTAATTTTATTATTGAACAACAACCATGTTCTCAATGAACCCAAAAAACTCATTAATATCAAAGCTGAATATTTTTGGAAGTAGTTTTTAGTTTGTTTTTAGTTTTAGCTATTTTAGGGGGATATCTGTGTGTGCAGGTGACTATTACTGTGCATAATTATTAGGTAACTTAACAAAAAACAAATATATACCCATTTCAATTATTTATTTTTACCAGTGAAACCAATATAACATCTCAACATTCACAAATATACATTTCTGACATTCAAAAACAAAACAAAAACAAATCAGTGACCAATATAGCCACCTTTCTTTGCAAGGACACTCAAAAGCCTGCCATCCATGGATTCTGTCAGTGTTTTGATCTGTTCACCATCAACATTGCGTGCAGCAGCAACCACAGCCTCCCAGACACTGTTCAGAGAGGTGTACTGTTTTCCCTCCTTGTAAATCTCACATTTGATGATGGAACACAGGTTCTCAATGGGGTTCAGATCAGGTGAACAAGGAGGCCATGTCATTAGATTTTCTTCTTTTATACCCTTTCTTGCCAGCCACGCTGTGGAGTACTTGGACGCGTGTGATGGAGCATTGTCCTGTATGAAAATCATGTTTTTCTTGAAGGATGCAGACTTCTTCCTGTACCACTGCTTGAAGAAGGTGTCTTCCAGAAACTGGCAGTAGGACTGGGAGTTGAGCTTGACTCCATCCTCAACCCGAAAAGGCCCCACAAGCTCATCTTTGATGATACCAGCCCAAACCAGTACTCCACCTGCACCTTGCTGGCGTCTGAGTCGGACTGGAGCTCTCTGCCCTTTACCAATCCAGCCACGGGCCCATCCATCTGGCCCATCAAGACTCACTCTCATTTCATCAGTCCATAAAACCTTAGAAAAATCAGTCTTGAGATATTTCTTGGCCCGGTCTTGACGTTTCAGCTTGTGTGTCTTGTTCAGTGGTGGTCGTCTTTCAGCCTTTCTTACCTTGGCCATGTCTCTGAGTATTGCACACCTTGTGCTTTTGGGCACTCCAGTGATGTTGCAGCTCTGAAATATGGCCAAACTGGTGGCAAGTGGCATCTTGGCAGCTACACGCTTGACTTTTCTCAGTTCATGGGCAGTTATTTTGCGCCTTGGTTTTTCCACACGCTTCTTGCGACCCTGTTGACTATTTTGAATGAAACGCTTGATTGTTCGATGATCACGCTTGAGAAGCTTTGCAATTTTAAGAGTGCTGCATCCCTCTGCAAGATATCTCACTATTTTTGACTTTTCTGAGCCTGTCAAGTCCTTCTTTTGACCCATTTTGCCAAAGGAAAGAAAGTTGCCTAATAATTATGCACACCTAAAATAGGGTGTTGATGTCATTAGACCACACCCCTTCTCATTACAGAGATGCACATCACCTAATATGCTTAATTGGTAGTAGGCTTTCGAGCCTATACAGCTTGGAGTAAGACAACATGCATAAAGAGGATGATGTGGTCAAAATACTCATTTGCCTAATAATTCTGCACGCAGTGTATATTACTGTTAAATTTCACTGTAATAACAAATATAAAATGATTGTTTGTTTAACCAGTCTAATAACCACAATAACATGTTAACACTTTACCTGCAGATTAACCTACTAACGTGTATAAAATGTTGCGTTCATCAGTGGTTGCACTCCCTCCTATCTACTGGATTTTGCAAGCACCAAAGCGATTTGTTTAAATGAAGTAAATGCATAAAACAAAATCCTGCTGTTACGAGAACACTGAGAAGATTACAAGGTGCAGGCAACAAGGTATAATTTAGTGTTCTGATGTGTAAAGTACAGTATTGATGATAAGGAAAAATCTGGTATTTTATCAAAGCAATTATTTTAAAACGTGGGGAACATCATTGTTTGAAGATGAAAGTGAATTCTTTTGTAGATACATTACTTGTAGCACCATCGGTTTTAGTTAAATTTAGGGATGCTGAAGAATCAAGTTAAAGGGAATCTGTCACCAGTTTTATGGTGCCCTGACTGACAGCAGTATAAATTGGTGGCAGATATTCTTAGCAAAACTCTGGCCTCACTTTCATGAATTAAACCAGCCAAGCGCTTGATACGAAAGCCCTCATATTCATGAGGTCTTGGTTCTCACTGTTCCCCTGCCATTGACTGTAATAGGAAAAAGGCTGCCAATCAATATGATAACATTGGCGCTCCCTAAGACCAGTATAATGAAAAGGACATAGTGTAGGAGGTCCAAGTACTTAGAAATTCACCGATGTTGTCAAGCACTAAAATGTTATTTCAACGTCTTATGTCTTTATGGCACAGAGGCGCTATGGCTTCATGCTATGGCACCATATGACCTTTATGTGCCACTATATGGTCCTTCTATATGACACTTTAATGAAGATATTCTTCCCCAGTGAAGCAAGAAGCAGCTGTCATTTCAGGTCAAACTGTAGTGGTGGTAGAGCGACGGCAGCGCCCCCTTTATCATGGTAGGCTGTTGCAGAATGCGCAGTTGCACAAGTCGTAGACCCCAAAGGCTGGCACTGGTATATATCAAAATTTGTTGAACGATTTTCTTAGCGTGCCTCTTGGTGCATGCAAAGCCAGAATATTGGGGGTATGCTGTTCAAATGGATGATGTGTATTACAAGTCCTGTCATGTACTTGTGCACATATGCAAAAGTGGAAGGCACCCAGCACTCGGAAATAAAATCCCAAAACTTTATTTAGGACACTTTAAAAAAAAAAATAATCCAAGTCACCTACATGTTTCGCTGATGACTTTATGCCTTAAAGCCAACCCTGTTTGTCTGTGCACAGAGAGAATTTTGTCTTACTCTAAGGGCTTATTCACACAGGTCCGCAAATGACAGTGACCGGCCCATTGGCTTGAATGGGTCCGCAATCCTCGAAGCAGAGGCACAGATTGGACGCCCACGGAAGCACTACCATGGGTCCAATGCAAATGATAGGACATGTCTGATCTTTTGCTGTATATTGCAGATCGCAGACCCATTCAAGTCAATGGGTCCATGCCGCAATATTGGATTCACATGATGGTGCCTGTGCATTGCAGAATGCAATTGGCGGTCCACAGCACAGGCACAGATGGCCTATGGTCGTGTGAATGAGCCCTAATGAGGACTAGGTGAGATGATCCACCCTTTATTTCCATAACTTGTCCGCATATGCCTGTCTCCCTGTCATTACATCTTGTATCACATAAAACATCTTGCTGTACTTACCTATGTATGCGTGGGAACATTATTCATAGCTAGTGCTACACAGGAACTTTTGAGCAGGTAAGTGTATATGCAGAAGATTAATTTCACGTGTGCTTTACGATTCTCCATTTGTTCTTGTGGGTTAAAAAAGGGAACGAAATCCAACCTGTGGCTGAACCCCAGAAAAAGCAACTGTGAAACACTTGTTGGAACTGTATGGTACCATATTTTGGTCATTATTAGAGATGAACGAAGTTTTGAAAAATGTGATTCGCCAACTTCACCGAATCGCTATGAATCAGGTATACCCTGGCCTCCTCTGCCTGACAGGCTGATTTTAATTAGCATGAGTATATAGTCTGCTCAGCATGCATGCTGGTCTTTATAGTCCCTGGATTCCATGAAGTCCATTTTGGCTCCACACAGATATGGATCAACAGGGGCCCAGCATGCATGTGGGACCTGCACTTCCTGGATTTCATGGTCGCTGTTATGGCACCCAACAGGTGAGCTTTAGTGTTAGGACCCATCTTATAGAGATCGCCTTGGCGTGCGGCAGACGGGCTCAAATGATTTTGTACAAAATGTATTTGCTAAGCATCTCTAAGTTATTAGCATAGCATTTACAATGTGATATACTTTTGTACTCTACTTTTGGTTTGCAGAGTGCTGTTGCACTATGTGTTTGTCAAATGTATATTTGCAGCCACACTAGCGACGTGCACCTACGCATTGGGATGTGCTGACCCCCCCCTTTTTGTGTTTGTAGGACTCTGCCTTAGTGTATGCCACATGGAGCTGCCATGTGGCAGGGTTGCGCCGATGATGTGGTGAAGAACTGCGTGCCCAATTATCCCGCAGCTGCCTTTCATTTAATAATGAAGACCGCACTGTATAGTCCTTCTTCATTGTTAATGCAGCGCGGCACCTTTAATGCAACTTTGAACAGAGGCTGTTGCTGGTATGGGGATTGGCTGGTTAGGTGGGGGGACAATATGCATATTATTGCTGTTCTGGCCTGCCTCCTAAGGGGTGCAGACTGGATGGTATTGGTTGGCACACTGGCACTGGAATAATAAAGGCTTCCATCTTATTGGTTTAGAGTTACATTTACGGCTGATGTAGGAAGAAGTAAATGTAGGAATAAATAAATAAAACTGATGCAGCATAAGTCTCTCTGCACTCTCCCTGTACTCTCTCTGCAGTCTCCCTCTCCAATATTCTTCTATTGACCATTTTCAGCAACACTGTCCCTAGCGCATGAACACTTGCCACGTCTCCCCCTGTGCTCAACCCACAGGACTAGTGATGGGTAGTTTGTGAACAATCAGTTCAAAATGAATTGATCTTCTAAGTGAACTAACTCATTTAGTTCACCTTCCTGACAAAAAATAGTTCACCAGTGGGAGGAGATAGACACTAGACAGGGATGATTCAGCAGCTCTGGCAGGATCTACCACTACCACTTGCTATACGGTTCCTACTGCTAGAAAAGTAGGAAACACAATATAGACCTGCAAATACAAATGAAATAAAACATAAAACCTCTGATATTATATTGCTTACACTTTGTGTGAGAGTAAGGGCTCATTCAGACGGCCGTATGCTGTCCGCAAAAATACTGAATGCTATCCGTTTTTTTGCGGATCCGCAAAAAAACGGATCTGCAAAAAAACGGATAGCATTCAGTATTTTTGCGGACCCATAGACTTCAATGGGGCCATGTCCTGATTTTCACGGACAAGTATAGGACATGTTTCATTTTTTTTGCGGATCCGCAAAAAAACGGATAGCATTCAGTATTTTTGCGGACAGCATACGGCCGTCTGAATGAGCCCTAAGAGAGAGTGAGTATACAGTGTGTATGTGTGTAGGCTTATAAAACTCATCTGTTTTTGTGATAAAATCCCCATCTTGATAGACAAGAGGTCCAGTCTTGCTGCTGGCTCCTGTCCTTCCCCCAGATTCTGTATACTGCTTTTCAGCTCTCATACATTCACCATGAGTCAGTGGATCTGAACTACTATAGGGGGCGCTGCTGCGCCCTGTCTTATGCATCTCATTGAACTAGACCAGGCATCCTCAAACTGCGGCCCTCCAGCTGTTGTAAAACTACAACTCCCGCAATGCCCTGCTGTAAGCTGATACCTGTAGGCTGTTCGGGCATGCTGGGAGTTGTAGTTTTGCAACAGCTGGAGGGCTGCAGTTTGAGGATGACTGAACTAGACTGTCAGGATTCATTCTAGGAGCATGTTAGTTCAGTAGTTCTTCTAGTTTAGTCATTTCACAAGTCATAGGCTCCCTATCAGCCTCCTTGGTACATGGTGCTGTAGGACAGGCAGTAGGCTATACTGGAGTTCTATTCACTCCACTAAATATCATCTGCCTGTTCTTATATATACTGCTGAACAATAATATATACTTTTAATAAACACATAAACATATATAACACTTTTAATAAAACTTTAACTCATCCAAAGAGCTGCAAATCCTATGTGCAATAGACCAGATCTGTGCTTCTAATCACTTGTCAGTAGCATCATAGAGCCATAGACATAATGAACTATTCCCCAAAGTGTACTAGATTTCCCATCTCACAGGACAATAGCAGAGAACGCATGCGATGAGGGTTTTATAGGGCTGTAACATCTGCAGATTGGCTGGCTGCACGGCATTATGGGTGATCTTGCGTTCCTGGCCTTGTCTCCTCTACACTTAGTTTTGCATTGTAACACCTGCAGCCGCCATTTTAGGAAAACCTGATTCATTACTACGAAATGGGAGCAAATTTGGATTTGTTGCGAATCAAAGTTTTCCTAAACTTCAGACCGAATTCCTCTTCAAATGCTTCACTTCACTCAACACTAGTCAATATGTTTGCCTCATATATTCTTATTTACCTTATTATAACTGTTGTATTGCATAGATGGTATAATGGATTGCATTTGTATTGTTACTGTTTTGCGTTCATATACCACCTTTAGTGTGGGGGTGTTTCTGTCTTTTTATTATGTATTGTATATGTATTTTACCTTTGCAAAAAATGTAAATCTGAACTGATCTTATTATCATGCACTGGACTCCTTACTCCCTAGTGAGGTTAACTGAGTATCATTGTTAAGTTGACATTTTCTGCTGCATGCTAATGTCATGTGTACTGTTGGTGGATTAACGTGCTCATTAGCAGGTATTGGGTCTTTAACGGTGAATACTATGTTTTGCACTGTTTATTCTGTAGGGGTGGGCACATGAACAAGATGAGTCTCTGTGCAGTGACTGGGACACGCAGGGGAAAACACGTGAGGCTCGCGGTGGGCCGATGGGGGCAGTAGTTGTTTGTACTCATGGTTAGCAGATTCCTCCCTGGGCCGGCGTGAAGTGATGAGGAAGACAGCACAAAATCTTCCAGGGCACTCTCCGTTGCAGGGAACACCAGCCAGATGTTGGTTGAGGTGCCCTTGATGGTAATTGGTGTTTAAGAAGCTTTGGTGGCTGGGCCCCTGCTTCGTGATGCCAGCACCGTAAGGTGCAAATGTTGAGAGTAGCAATAGTAAGAATGAGGAGTGATTTGTTGACTATTGATTTTCAGTAAATATTCAACTGGTTTACAACAAACGACTCCTCATTCTTACTACTGCTATTCTCAACATTTGTACCTAAGGTGATGGCGTCACGAACCAGGGGCCCAGCCACCGAAGCACCTTAAAGGGAACCTGTCACCAGTTTTATGGCGTCCTAACTAACATAAATAAGTGACTGATTCTCTTAGCAAAATGCTGGGTCACTTTCTTTAATTTACCCAGTCAACCTGCCAGCATCTTGTATTGAAAAGCTCCAGCTGATAATGATGAGTCCTGAATATTCATGAGATCCTGACTCTTCCCGCCTACCTGCTGCTGATTGACAGTAATTTTCCATATGAATCAGCAGCAGGTGGGCAGGGGATTGGCTATAGCTCTGAATTAAATAAACGCTCAATGGCATCACGCTGGACTCAAATCAGCTCATTAGCATGCGGCATGAGGCATCTTTGTGTGTATATTATGAGGTAACCATCTGTCACACCAGTAAGTGAATACATCTAAGGTACTTTTTAGTAGTTAATGATTGTATATAATTAGTTAGATTATAATCAAATATCCACATGACAGGTTCCCTTTAAGCACCAATTACCATCAAGGGCACCTCAACCAACATCTGGCTGGTAGACACTTTAAACATCTGAATATATATATGTGTTTATTTGCAATGTATGGTATTTCCTATTATCTGGCTGGCAATGTAATTTACATAGTTTTTTTTGAGTATTTTAGCTATAGTACCTTTGTTGTTTGGCTCCACTCTCATGCCTTGAAAACGGTCTTTGTCTGGCCATTCCTGCTGGGTTTATATTTTTTGGAACCATCTTCCAAGCTGTTCTCCTGAGGATCTTTCATGGACTTCTTTGCGGTACTGATTGTTTCCTTCAGACTATCCTGTACAGTTTCACCAGTAAACAGGGTCTCTATTCGTTTACCCCGAAACGCATTGAGCTTAATTTCCACATTAAAGGAATTGATCTGAAGTTCACTGTGACTGGGGTGCCATCATTTCCTGTCATTCTACATGCGATTCTGGCTAAGGGGGCATAGATTTTGCTGGTGTTATGTGCTTATCTGGCAAACCACCCCCCAGTAAAGTGAGTAAACATTGAATTTTACCAATATTGAATTTCTCTAATATTGAATTTTATTATTAGTGTTTTACAAATTTGTTTTAATACAATTCTTTTAATACAATTCTTTTATGAGAGATACTGTATATAGTGACTTTCTATTTTATTTAGTACTTTATTAACATTGAGCATCTATGCTGATCTGACTCACCTCATGGTCACATCCCACCAGTATTCTTCTAGCACTTTACTAGTATTTTTCTAGCACTTCACTAATATTGGTGTGATTATTCTTCCATGTATGGTCCACTATAGGGGTTCCTGCCGCTTTTTTTGTTGGGTCTTTTATCTGGCTGAGTTTTGGGTGTTCATCTATGACTGATGGGCCCACATCTTAATAACCGACTCTCACTTATTTGAATGTCATTTACATACATTCGTCCCTAGGTGGTGCTGGCAGTTGTCAATGAAGGAGTTGTCCCTTTTAAAGTAGACACTTTACAGGCAAGGATCCTGGAGGTAATTCTAAGTTCACTCTATAGCACTCTGGTGCTAAGTATGCTGATATATCTGGTTACTATGAGCTATCCTTTAAGGGTGATCTCCCTTCTGGCAGGCAAACACATCTGCTTTATTATTTGCAGGATACAGTTCTAAAAAGGTTTTTCCACTATGACCCGGAAGGCTTGTGTAGTGGATAAGGACAATTCTGCACACTAATTGTCTATTTGTGTCCTTCACTTGTGCTAATGAGGTCCATAAGCTAAGTTTAGTTGTTACCCTCACTAGGCTCTCTGCATCTTGGTACATAGACTCACTATCTGGTGCTTGGTTGCTGTGGTTGTCTTCTCCAGGTTTGATCAGGGCCCAGATGAAAGGAAAACAGCTACGTTAATTTAGGCGTGTTTCTCTCCTCCATGAACTTGCTTCTCCTCTCTCACTCTAACTCTAACATAACATTTTGCTCTAAGCTAGACACACGCAAAGCTATATATAGTGTGGTGCCAGCACCACCTATGGGCGAATGGATGTAAATGACATTGCCAGCCGGATAATAGGAAATACCATACATTGCAAATAAACACATATATATATATTCAGATGATTAAAGTGTCCCATTTACACACTGATGTGGGATGCTGCATCTGTATGAAGAAAGTAGTGTAACACAGACTCCATACTATGAATGGATCAGGAGTATATAATGAGATGGATTGGCACACCCCATGGTTGGTGTATTGTGAGGGAGAGTGCAGTAATCTGTCACTAAAGCTACATCTAGGAGGAAGTCTGTTGTCTGCCCAGGGCCCTGTCAATGTACAGCACTAAGAGAAATGGTGGCCTGGTGTTTCTGGAAGTGTTGCTCTGTACTAATTGAACCTGCTGGTCATAATAAGGCTTTCATGAGCAGCAGTGATCCTGTGGAATCTGCTAGTGATTTCAGCTCAAGTACACTGTGTGCAGATGTGCTGTGGATCAAGAGAACTTCTGTTGCTCCTACTAGGAAGAGAGATCAAATACTGTATTGTACCAAGCTACTATGGCTCTGTATTTACTTGTTACCATGACTTACTTTGTAAGCCAGTTCAAATCATGTCAATTCACCACTAAGCTGTGTGCCCACCAGAGAACTTTAACCACTAAGCTGTGTGCCTGTCAGAGAACTGCAACTACTAAGCTATGTGCCCACCGGAGAACTGTAACCATTATGCAGTGTGCTATTGTACTGAAACTAATAAGCTATATGACCGTTAGAAACTGTAACCATAAAACTGTGTGACATAACCTGTAACTGTCAAGCTGTGTGTCAATTGTGACCACCAAGCTCAGTGCTT
This sequence comes from Bufo bufo, assembly GCF_905171765.1. Taxonomy (NCBI): domain Eukaryota; kingdom Metazoa; phylum Chordata; class Amphibia; order Anura; family Bufonidae; genus Bufo; species Bufo bufo. The sequence goes on from NC_053391.1 coordinate 212,333,927, forward strand.
CTGTATGTAACCAATTGTTACAACGGTGGTCTGGGTCCATCGCTGCTCTGCTACTTCTATTAAGAACATTATTCATTACATTACTACTTTTTGCCTTCACTACCACTTCCCTCCTCCCCTTGCTTTGTGTGCTACTTCAAATTGCTTATCAGCTTTCTGCTGTAAAACTGTGGAGCTGACCTCATTTCCTTGCCGGAGCAATTAGGCTTCTAGCTTACAAGGTTCTTGCTAAGGTGTTTGGTTTCTGTTGTCTGCCGTGTACTGACCTCTGCCTGTTTACTGGATTCTGTTTCTTAGCTGCCTGTCTTGATCATTGCCTGTTTACTGTTGTGACCCTCTGTAGTCAGCCCATATCATGAATTTGCATGAACTCTGCCTGTCTTCATGTCGGCCTGTTTCTGACTACGTGTTTTGCTTTATTTCTCTGTGCCTTGCACTAGTGTCTCTGGCCCCCGTTGGTCAGCTGTCACCCACATAGGGACTACTGCAGGATGTAGCAGTCTGTTGGTAGCTATCTGTCTTGTCCCCTGCAGTGAAGTCCAGATCCCTGTTTAGGGGTTAAAAGGTGAATACCAGGGAATTGCTAGGATAATGCCCTTAGTTTTTCCCAAAGTCAAACCGGTAGGTTGATATAGTGGTTCCACTGCTGTAACACTTATATCCTTGTTGCCCCAACTGGAGTGAAGGTTTGTTCCTTTGAACTCTGCTGCGTCTCCTTCAATTATTTAATTATCCTTAAGTGACGTACTTTGTTTGAGTCAATGGTCACACACACTTAACTGACCCTCCTACTACCCGATTTAGTTAGGTTGCTTACATAGTGGCAACATATTCTGAAGCATAGAGATTGCTATCATTCAAGTCAGTCCCCAATCCTAACAATCTAAGTTCACCAAAAAGCCCTCAAGTTCCGTTCATGATCATGCTAATGCACCACTTTTGGTCATAGATGCAAAAGTTTACTTGAATATAAGGTAACATAAGATGTTTATGAAGTATACCATATAGTTCCTGAAGTTCCTTGAATTCCATTATAGTTCTATTCTTTACCCTATACAGGACTACTTTTTGCTAAATTTCTCCCTTTGAAATATGGAAAATATACAGGTGCAGCTCAATAAATTAGAATATCATTGAAAAGTCAATTTATTTCATTAATTTAATTCAAAAATTGAAACTCATATATTATATACCGTATTTTTTGCCCTATAAGACGCACCTAGGTTTTTGAGGAGGAAAATAAGAAAAAAAAAAATTTGAACCAAAAGGTGTGCTTTTGGTGGGTTTTGAACTAATGGTGGTCTGTGGATGACACTATTATAGGGGGATCTGTGGATCTGTGGATGACGCACTGTTATGGGGATCTCTGGATTACGCACTGTTATGGGGGATCTGTGGATGACACTGTTATGGGAATCTGTGGATGGCACCGTTATGGGGGCATCTGTGGATGGCACTGTTATGGGGGCATCTGTGGATGAATAAAACTAACCCTAAAGAGTTCTTCAATTATATAAATGTTAAAAAGTATAAATCTGAAGATGTCGGCCCTTTAAAAAGTAATGAGGGGGGAATCGCAGAGAGCGACAAGGAGAAAGCAAAGCTGTTAAATATTTTTTTCTCCAATGTATTCACTGAGGAAAATAAACTGTCAGGTGAAGTGCTGAATGTAAAAATAAATTCCCCATTAAAAGTGTCCTGTCTGACCGAGGAAGAAGTACAACAGCGACTTAAAACGATTAAAATAGACAAATCGCCAGGACCGGATGGCATACACCCCCGTATCCTAAGGGAATTAAGTAATGTCATAGCCAGCACCTTATTTCTGATATTTGTGGACTCTATACAGACAGGAAATGTCCTACAGGATTGGCGCAGAGCAAATGTGGTGCCAATATTCAAAAAGGTTCCAAAAACAGAGCCTGGAAACTATAGGCCGGTAAGTTTAACATCTGTTGTGGGTAAACTGTTTGAAGGTTTTCTAAGAGATGCTATCTTAGAGCTTCTCAGCGGAAATAAGCAAATAACGCCATATCAGTATGGCTTCATGAGGGATCGGTCATGCCAAACTAATTTAATCAGTTTCTATGAGGAGGTAAGTTCTAGACTTGACAGCGGCGAATCAATGGATGTCGTATATCTGGACTTCTCCAAAGCATTTGACACTGTACCACATAAAAGGTTAGTATATAAAATGAGAATGCATGGACTGGGAGAAAATGTCTGTATGTGGGTAAGTAACTGGCTGAGTGATAGAAAAATGGTGGTTATTAACGGTACACACTCAGATTGAGTCACTGTCACTAGTGGGGTACCTCTAGGGTCAGTATTGGCCCTATTCTCTTCAATATATGTATTAATGATCTTGTAGAAGGCTTGCACAGTAAAATATAAATTTTTGCAGATGACACTAAACTGCGGAAAGTAATTAACATGGAAGAGGACAGTATACTACTACAGAGGGATCTGGATAGATTGGAGGCTTGGGCAGATAAGTGACAGATGAGGTTTAACACTGACAAATGTAAATGTTTGCACATGGGAAGGAATAATGCAAGTCACCCATATATACTAAATAGTAAAACACTCGGTAACACTGACATGGAAAAATAATCTAGGAATTTTAATAAACAGCAAACTAAGCTGCAAAAACCAGTGTCAGGCAGCTGCTGCCAAGGCCAATAAGATAATGGGTTGCATCAAAAGGGGCATAGATGCCCGTGATAAGAACATAGTCCTACCACTTTACAAATCCCTAGTCAGACCACACATGGAGTACAGTGTACAGTTCTGGGCTTCTGTGAACAAGGCAGACATAGCAGAGCTGGAGAGGGTCCTGAGGAGGGCAACTAAAGTAATAACTGGAATGGGGCAACTACAGTACCCTGAAAGATTATCAAAATTAGGGTTATTCACTTTAGAAAAAAGACAACTGAGGGGAGATCTAATTACTATGTATAAATATATCAGGGGTCAGTACAGAGATCTATCCCATCATCTATTTATCCCCAGGACTGTGACTGTGACGAGGGGACATCCTCTGCGTCTGGAGGAAAGAAGGTTTGTACACAAACATAGAAGAGGATTCTTTACGGTAAGAGCAGTGAGACTTTGGAACTCTCTGCCTGAGGAGGTGGTGATGGTGAGTACAATAAAGGAATTCAAGAGGGGCCTGGATGTATTTCTGGAGTGTAATAATATAACAGGCTATAGCTACTAGAGAGGGGTCGTTGATCCAGCTGATTGGAGTCGGGAAGGAATTTTTTATTCCCCTAAAGTGGGGAAAATTGGCTTCTACCTCAGTTTTTTTTTTGCCTTCCTCTGGATCAACTTTCAGGATGACAGGCCGAACTGGATGGACAAATGTCTTTTTTCGGCCTTATGTACTATGTTACTGTTATGGGGGAAATCTGTGGATGACACATACCGTATATAGCATCTTATGCTATATATGTGTCATCCACAGATATCTCCCATAACAGTATCCCTGTGTATGGTAAATAGTGACCCCAATACAGGGGGTGGAGGCTGGCAACTGGTGTTGAAATCTTGGCGGGGCCTGGTACAGTCACTGTATTCTATTACACTGGGCCCTGTACACACCAGTATTCATATGTAAACTGTAGGCAATCTATATGTAAACTGTAGGCAATCCATATGTAAACTGCAAGGTAGCGCAATCCACATAGTACTCACTATGAAACTCCAGTTCTAGCAGGCAGGCTGGCCGGTCACTCACTTCTTCACGCGCCTGCTTCGCCTGCTTCATTAATAAAGTGGGAGGAGCATGCGCATGAGGAAGTGAGTGAGTGGCCAGCCTGCCTGGTAGTACGGGCGTTTCATAGTGAGTACTATGTGGATTCCGCTACCTTGCAGTTTACATATGGATTTCCTACAGTTTACATATCGATTGCCTACAGTTTACATATGAATACTGGTGTGTGCGAGGCCTGGTGTATTAGACTACAGTAACTGCACGGGGCCCGGCCGTGAGTTGCCGGCCTCCAGCCCCTCCTCCCTCCCCGCTGATACATCGCAGCCGGCGATGTATCAGTGTTAGCGTAGTAAAAATGTCAGCATTCGCCCCATAAGATGCAGGCGCATTTCCCCCCCACACTTTGGGGGGGGGGGGAAGTGCGTCTTATGGGGCGAAAAATACGGTAGATTTATTACACATTACATAGTCTATTTCAAGCATTTATTTATTTTAACGTTGATGATTATGGCTTACAGCTGATGAAAACCAGTATCTCAGAAATTTTGAATATTGTGAAAAAGGTCAATATTGTAGGCTCATAGGGAGAGATTTATCAAACTGGCTTAGTTGCCCCTAGCAACCAATCAGATTCCATTTTTCACTTTCCAAAGGACCAGTGAAAAACAAAAGATGCACAAGCAACAGGGATAACAAAAGGGCTGGACTGGATGCTCAGTGGTCCGAAGTCCTGTTTTCAGATGAAAGTAAATTTTGCATTTCCTTTGGAAACCAAAGTCCAAGATTCTGGAGAAAGAGTGGAAACAATCCACACAATCCAAGCTGCTTGAGGTCCATTGTAAAGTTTCCACAGTCAGTGATGGTTTGGGAAGTTGTGTCATCTGCTGGTGTTGGTACACTGTGTTATATCAAGTCTAAAGTCAGCACAGCTGTCTACCAGGAAGTTTTAGAGCACTTCATGCTTCCCTCTGCTGACAAGCTTCATGGAGATGCTGATTCATTTTCCAGTAGAACCTGGCACCTACCCACACTGCTAAAAGTACCAATACCTGGAATAACCACAGTATCACTGTGCTTGATATGCCAGAAAACATGTCTGAACTAAACCCCATAGAGAATCTACTGTAAGGGGAATTGTCAAAAGGAAGTTGAGAGACACCAGATCCAACAATGCAGACGAGCTGAAGGCCGGTATCAAAGCAACCTGGGCTTCCATAACACCTCAGTGGTGCCATAGGCTGATTGCCTCCATGTCATGCCGTATTGGTGCAGTCATTCATGCAAAAGGAGTCCAGACCGAGTATGAAGTGCATATAATGTACATATTTTTCAGTAGGCCAACATTAGAATATTATATACATGTAAGGCTACTTTCACACAAGCGTTCAGAGAGGATCCGTCTGGTGTCTGCACAGACGGATCCTCTCCTATAATGCAGACGTTTGGACCCGTTCAGAACGGATCCGTCTGCATTATAGTTTAGAAAAAATTCTAAGTCTGAAAGTTGTTCAGACGGATCCGTCCAGACTTTACATTGAAAGTCAATGGGGGACGGATCCGTTTGAAAATTAAACCATATGGTGTCAACTTCAAACGGATCCATCCCCATTGACTTACATTGTAAGTCTGGACGGATCCGTTTGCCTCCGCACGGCCAGGCGGACACCCGCTTGTGAGACCCTTCAAACGGAGCTCACAAGCGGAGCCCCGACGCTAGTGTGAAAGTAGCCTAAGACCAATGATTTTTATAATTTTTTAATTGGTCTTATATAATATTCTAATTTTCTGAGATACAAACTTTTGGGTTTTCATTATCTGCAAGCCATAATCATCAAAATTAAAAGAAATAAACACTTGAAATAGATCAATCTGTGTCTAATGAATCTATATAAAATGTTTCACTTTTTGAATTGCATTACTAAAATAAATTAACTTTTTGATTATATTCTAATTCATTAGCAAGGGTCAATAATTGAATTTAAACTAGGATGTTCTTTAATATATATGGATTTTGACTTTTATGAAGATAGCTGACAATATTGTCTTGTAATTGTCTGTGGTTTCCTAATATCATCAAAAAGCATTAATCCCTTATTCTCCTGGGCATCACCTTTCTTTGCCTGTAGGAATCTCCTTAAGGTTTAAGGAATTATCATATTTTTCCAATTCCAAATGAATACATTAATACTTTTTTTTATCTTACAACCTATCTTTTAAATACCCCATTAAGCAAGCTAAATTGTAATGCTTGATGTTTGGTATAGCCAGACACCCTTCCTGTCTCGATCTCTAGAGTTTTATAATACAAATTCTTGATCTTTTACCTCTCCGAAGAAATGTCTTAAAAGATCTATTGATTACTCTGATGTGCTCTGGGCATATTAAAAATGGAGGCTGAAGAAAATATAATAGTGAGGAAGACATCATCTTTAGTATTCTTCCTAAGATGTTGGGAGAAGCAAGTTGTCAATAGCCCCGAGATACAAGATGCTTGCTAATATGAAAGATAATGTAAATTTAGGCGGCCATATACATTGCTGTGAAAACAAATGTGAAACTAATTTGAATATCAGACAAAGATAACTTGAATAAATACAAAAATGCAGTTTTTAAAACATAATAACTGGTTGTGCCACTCTTAGCAGCAACAACTGCAATCAAGCATTTGTGATAACTGTTCTTTGCAGGATTTTTTTTAATTCAGCCACATTGAAGGGTTTTTGAGCATAAACAGCGTGTTTAAGGTCATGCCACAACATCTCAATCGGATTTAAGTTTGAGGTAGGCCACTCCAAAACATTCATTTAGCATTTTTTCAGCCAATTAGAGGTGGACTTGCTGGTGTGCTTCAGATCATTGTCCTGCTGCAGAAGCCAAGTATGTTTGAGCTTAAGGTCGCAAACTGAAGGCCGGACATTCTCCTTCAGGATTTTCTGGTAGAGAGCAGAATTCATGGTTCTATCAAATATAACAAGTCGTCCAAGTCCTGAAGAAGCAAAGCAGCCCTAGACCATCACAGTACCACAAGCATGTTTGACTGTCTGTATGATGTTCCTTTTCTGAAATGCTGTGTTAGTTTTATGCCAGATGTAACAGGAAAAACCTACCAAAAAGTTACATTTTTTGTCTTATCGGTCCACAGAATATTTTCCCAAAAAGCTTGAGGATTATCAAGATATTTTTGGGCAAATATAAGATTTGTGTGTCTTTTTGGTCAGCAGTAATTTTTGCCTTGGAACTATCCTATGGATATAAAAAAAAAATTCTCATCTGTTCTTGAATTTCTTCAGATCAGGGCATGATGTGTTGCTTTTTGAGATCTTTTAGCCTACTTCATGTTGTCAGACAGGTTCTATGTAAGTTATTTCTTGGTTTTAGAGGTCTGGCAGTAATCAGGCCTGGGTGTGGTCAGTGAAATTTAACTCGGCATTCCAAAAACCGTGGTTAATCACAGTTAATTCATGGGGGGGGGGGGGGGGGGGGCAATTATTTTTTCACATATGGCCAGGAGGTTTGGGATAGCTTTTTTTCTTAATATATGAAATCGTCATTTCAAAACTGCTTTTTATATTTACTCAGGTTATCTTTGTCTGATATTCAAATTTGTTTGATAATCTGAAACATTTAAGTGTGACAAAATGTGCTAAAGCAAAAGAAACCTGTAAGGGGCAAATACTTTTTCGCAGAACTGTAGATAAGTGGAAGAGAGATTGGAATCTAACCTTCCTTAAACTAGGGTAAGAGAAAAATTATTGAACAAATATACCAAATAGGTTATTCTGAGAAGTAAAGATTCAATGTATATTACTTAATCAAGCTTACTGTGCATTTAATATCTAGTTAGAACAATATTTCAGTGAATGTAAGCAGTAATGCCAAATTCAAGCAGTATAAGAAAATAACCCATTGCTTTTGGACATGTAGCAGGATAAAGACGTTTTGGGATAAAGTGAGGAATATGGTCAAGATTATAAAAGGAAAGGTTATAAATTTGGACCAGTGGCTCTATTTGTTTCATTACAAACCAGCAAGGATGAGGGATGTACCAAAATTTGCTCATTTTTTTTGGCTGCTAAGCAAAAACGATTGAAGTTTTGGATTTCAGACCTCCCCCCCACTATACAAGGGGTAAGGGATGATATGAAAGATATCTTGAGAACAGAGAAGAGAGAACGAAAATCTATGATATTCCACAGGAGACATTTTTGAGCTTTTAAAAATGAAAGGAGAAAAACAGAACTTGATGGATCCCTATAAATACTGTCCAATATGGAGGGTGTGGGACGGGGATAGATTAACACTTCTTGTGGGAAAGGGATTGTAAGACAGGAGGATATATTATATTTAAGTTGGAGTTTTTTTTATATACAATGAAAGTGTATTCGGTCCTGAGGTATGAAGATCTCCAGTTATTGTGAATTTTATAGTTTCCATGTTTGAAATAAACAAAAATTTTTTTTCCAGTCTCAGACATAGACACTGGGGTAAATTTCATAGGCAGCCAGTTAACCCAGAAGGAGAAGGAAACCGATGCAAACACTGGGTGACCATAATGACAAAACGTTCTGCTTGCTCAAATTTAAAGTCTGTTCCCCACGGCTGCTGAATGCATTGAGGACACAGCAGTGCTGCCCAGAGAAGACCAGGGAGGAGGGGTGAGTACAGCACTCACAGCACTTCACTCCCTGCTCCTCCGGCAGACTAGTGAGCACTTCCATAATGGAAACGTTCACTAGTATTCGCTTTATAAGACGCACCACGTCTTATAAAGCAAAAGATACCGATATCGGTAGTGTGTTTCTGGCTTAGGGGCCCAGTTGCTATGCCACTGTCTGAATCTTCAAGAACTAACCCTTGTAAAAGAGCAAGGAAGACCGTTGGCCTGCAACAAAGTAAGATCGAAACATAGAAATTATATATAATCCATTACAATCTATTAAAATATTCTTTATTACACTCCCTATTGACAGGAGTTCAGATGCCTATTTTGAGAGATATACTAAAGGGGTTTTCCTATGAAAAGTACTGTTTATAGTTAAATCCAACCCATAATTGTGAACATTATTGTATTTACACTTTGAAAAAATTCTTATATTTGCATATTTTCCAGAAATAATGATAGTATAACACCACCTGCTGTTTGTAGTGAACAGACTTTCGGTGTCCACATCAGTAAATGTGCCTTGGTGGATGCACATGATCAATATTCCTCCTTTGGGTTTGTGTGGTGATCCAGCTGCTTCTGAAGCTGCAGCATCTCATGTTAGAAGAAATGCTGAGCAAGTGATAACGATTGGAAGGCAGTGTAGTTGTAATTACTGAGGTGGACACAGAAAGTCTGTTCAACAGCAGGAGGTGGTGCTATACTATCACTCAGGGAATATATGGGGATATGAGCATTTTATTTAACACGTGCAAATGCAAAAAATATTTATTATATTAGGCTGGATTTAATTCTAAACATTTTTTGTGAAAACACCCTTTAAGTAAAATGCACAAACTTCTAAAATACACTGTACTTAATTTATTAAGATACTCTTGTACTTAACTTGACAATTATAACACATCTCGAGGAAGAGTCATGGCTAAGAGGAGTGGAAAATAAAGTTTATGTATCAAACAAATCTAAAAATGCAATTTTAACATAACTTTTTACACATGATTTTTAATTGAAAAGATTGAAGAGCTAAAGTATTATCTAGTGCATTTAATATTTCTCTTTTATATTTATTTTCTTGTCATCAGTCTAAAAATATTGAGCATTTTTCCTCACAGTAATTTGATGTTAATAAATGTTTAAATGTTATTTCATCTAAATGAATTGATCCAGAAATTTTAAAAAGCTTAATGTCTAAGCTTCACAACACAAGGATAACACTCAGAATATCACAGTTATTTTGCTTAAACTGTAAGTGATTAAAACTAATGTGGTTTTGATGTCAGTTATTCCCATAATATGAATAAACTACACAAATAAAATAAGTATAAACTGCAGCACATTCTTAAGGGAATACTCTACAAATTAAAAAAACAGCAGGAATAAAAACATAGAGGAGATTTTTTATTATTATTATTAGAGACTAGCTGAAGGACCCGGCTTCACACGGGTATATTTCATCTATTTCATTTAATGTTTGTGTGTGTCATTAAAAGATATCAACAGTATCCCCCACAACAGTGACCTCTGCAGAACCCTGCCCCCTTTAACAGTGAACTCCACACTCCCCCACCTCTTAACACTGACCCCCCCACAGTGCTCTGCCACTTTAAAATGGGACCTCCACAGCAGCCCATCCCCTTAACTTTGACTTTCACAGCAGCCCGCCCCTTTAACAGTGAGTTTCACAGCACCCCACTACCTTAAAAGTGACCTCCTCAGGTGCCCGCCCCCTTAACAGTGACCTCCACAGTACCCTGCTTCCTTAACAGTGACCTCCACAGCAGTTGCCCCTTTAATACTGGCCCCTGCCCCCTTAACAGTGACCTCCACAGTGTCCGCCCCTTAACAGTGACCTCCACAGCGGCCTGCTCCCTTAACAGTAACATCCACAGTGAATGCCTCTTTAACAGTGACCTCCACAGTGCCCGCCACTTTAACAGTGACCCCCACAGAGCCCTACTCCTTTAATGCTAGGGCTACACGACGACATGTGGCGCACGACATTTTGTCTCAACAATTTTTAGAATGATAGGCTATGGTGTCGCACTGCGACATGTGACTTGCTGCGACTGCAATACGACAGTCACAAAATCACAAAAAATCCATCCAAGATGGATTTTTCTGCGACTGTCACGTCGCATGTCACATGTTGCAGTGCAACACCATAGACTATCATTATAAAAATTGTCACGCGACATTGGTGTGACATCAATGTCGTGCGACAAATATAGCAGTGTAGACTCATCAGACCAGGCAACATTTTTCCAGTCTTCAACAGTCCAATTTTGGTGAGCTCGTGCAAATTGTAGCCTCTTTTTCCTATTTGTAGTGGAGATGAGTGGTACCCGGTGGGGTCTTCTGCTGTTGTACTCCATCCGCCTCAAGGTTGTGCGTGTTGTGGCTTCACAAATGCTTTGCTGCATACCTCGGTTGTAACGAGTGGTTATTTCAGTCAACGTTGCTCTTCTATCAGCTTGAATCAGTCGGCCCATTCTCCTCTGACCTCTAGCATCCACAAGGCATTTTTGCCCACAGGATTGCCGCATACTGGATGTTTTTCCCTTTTCACACCATTCTTTGTAAACCCTAGAAATGGTTGTGCGTGAAAATCCCAGTAACTGAGCAGATTGTGAAATACTCAGACCGGCCCGTCTGGCACCAACAACCATGCCACGCTCAAAATTGCTTAAATCACCTTTCTTTCCCATTCTGACATTCAGTTTGGAGTTTAGGAGATTGTCTTGATCAGGACCACACCCCTAAATGCATTGAAGCAACTGCCATGTGATTGGTTGACTAGATAATTGCATTAATGAGAAATAGAACAGGTGTTCCTAATAATTCTTTAGGTGAGTGTATATAGATGAGCAAATCGAAGTTGACAAAAATGGCTGCTGCTGCTTTCACTTTGTAACATGTGCAGCAGCCATTTTTAAAAAAAATGGCTGCTGCACATGTTACAAAGTGAAAGTAGGAAGCCCGGTAACAAGGGAGCACCCACAATGCCATGCAGACAGCCAATCAGCAGATAGCCAGCCCTGTGATGTCACAGCCCTATAAAAAGTCTCCTCCTGCCCAGTAGCCGCAAATTTACAGTGAACTTAGTGCAGAAAGAGACATTACAGGCACTAGGGACTGTGATTAGGAAAGACGTTATTGAAAAAAAGATAAACGATTGAGCTGTTCAGGAAAATATTATTCATAGTGTAGGGAAAGGATAGGGAGGCATCATCCACACTGTAGAAAGAGATCAGGTACCAAAAGGATAGTGTAAAGCCTGGGTAATAGTAGCTATTCTGTTACACCTTGCTACATTGATTGGGGTTACTAAAAGTGATCTATTACTACAGATTTTAGGTTGTTTTAAACAGTAATTGCAGTAATCCTAGCATCTGTAATTGGGTTGAAAGTGCTGTCTCATACAACCAGTTTTGTGGTGTATTTATTTTAAATATATAAAAGTGGGTAAATTCATCCTTGCTTTTAGGGTAAATTTGTAGCCTGATACAACCAGTTTTCGAATGCACAGTATTCCACACAACTATACAGGCTCTCAGCAGCCAGGAAATAGCTGTTCTTTAATGTGATTCGTCACAAATGAATTTGGATCGAATCAAAACTTTTTGAGAAATTTGGTGAACTGTCTGAATCAAATTTTTGAGAAATTCGCTCATCTCTAATTATTATTTTAACCTGTTCAGGTCTGCCCATAGACAATATGCCCAGGCAATCTGCATTTATCTCTGCCAGGAACTTTCAGAACATCCTTGCAGAGATGTCTCCTCTGCTGCGCTAATCATGCAGCTTCAGGGAGCCCGTTGCTACTGACAGGTTCCCAATAGTGAAGAGAGATGTTTTTTTTTATTACCATACCTGCCTCCTCCATAGCTGTATACACAGTTCTTAATGAGCACTGCTTACACAAATCAGGAAGCCGCAAAGCTTCAGAACTAGCAGTCGTGAACGCCGGGTGCCAGGTAACTGCATAAGCTTCTGGGTCTTAGCAGACCCAAATGAGCTCTACAGTGTATGTTGTATTCCTTTTTTTTATGAGGGATAATATGTCAGGCAAAGTTGCAGTAAAAATCTGAAATAATAAAAAAAAGGAACGTTTAAAATGCCCCTCAAAGGTCTTATGTGACTTTATGGAAGCATAAAGTGTAAACTAAAAAGAAAAACTAATAAAGCCAAAACAAAATAAAAGAAATATATAAAAATAATAATGTCATCCCTAACCCACATAGTAGCTTCTAGCCCTGCTCCTGTCCATTGTAAAATATATACCACCCATATGAAAATAAGTCGTTTGGGACACAATTAGAAAATGTATTTTAGCAGCACATCGTGCTTTAAAAAAAAAAAAGAAAAATGTGAGAAACTGTTTTTTTTCTCTTTTTTCTCCAGATGTAAAAAATAAAAACAAAAAGTAGTATAACAAAAGGAAAAATAGAGCACCCATAAAAATAAATCCCCATGAACAAATTGCAACAATGATTTAAATAACCCAATGAAAACATTTTTTGGTTTTAGTTTTCTCTGTGCCCTCTATTCTAGACAATTCAAAACTGTCTAGTGAGGAGCAAACAGTGTCCACAACATAATAAATCAGCACACAATTTGTACACCAGTTTGTTGCCACAAATGTTTCACATTGTAAATGTCTCTGATTATATTTTCTTCCTGTTTATTCTGTCACAGCAAGAGTAGGGCAGTCTGAGGCTCTTAAGATACATAGACACATTGGGCCAGATTTGCTAATCTTGTAGATGGTGTCAATTTAGGCAGTCCAGACCTGCACCAGATTTATCACAGGGGCTCAGTCTGGATGATAAATGTGGTGCAGGGATAGGCACCTCTCTAGCTCTGTACCGACTATTGGTAGGCTTTTTGAGAGACAGACTTGTCCTCTAGAATTGTGGCACAATTTTGGTGCTGAATACTGCATAGTAACCCTCGCCCCTTTCCTGTTAAGCCATACCCCCTTTATGGTAAGCCACACCCCTTGTCAGGCTTGGCACAGATAATTTCTCTAAACCTAAATGCTTCTGTCAGAGATGTCACATTGATGGCCTATTGCCTGACAACAGCAAAATATAAGCATCTATTGAAAAGAATCTCTGCTAAAAATATATATTAACATATCTATTGCAATAGAAGATCATTATTTACAATCAAAGTATCTTCCAGATTGCAATCCATAACTGTTAATGAATATAAAACACTCATGATTGCAAAAAACTGGCTCTCAACAGCTTGGCAGACCATGTACAATTTTGCTGTTTGTAAATGTAGATTCTAAAATAGCATGCATCTGGTGTCAAAATGTATGAAATCACCCGCAGCTGCAGGATCCTGCTATCTGATCTGACTTCCCAACAAAGAGGCTGCAATCTGCATGGTCAGGTCTTCAGTTTGAACTTACTGAAGAAGTTTTATCTCTCTATTATCTATCATCTATCTATCTATTCATCTACTTTATCATTCATTCATTCCGTCATTTATTCTCTGTGGTACTTGATAGTTGAGTACAGTACTTGTCTATCTCCAGCAGTCCCATAGAGAATGCACAGAGCAGCAGTGCGCACGCCTAACCTAGTACTCCTTTTATTTAGGGGACTGGGACCCCTATTCTAGTGAATGGTGGGGGGTCTCAGCAATGTGATCCCAAAGAATCAAAAACGTATCCCCACTGTTGTGGAAAAGGGCTAAGTGTCACATTTTGGTGTGGGAGGGAAACCCACACTGGACGTAGGAGGGAAAGGGGTGAGGGTAAAAGGCCTGTAAACTAGGGAAAGGAGCTGGTCACCTCCTAGATAAACCCTAATCAAAGTCCTGACTGACTGCAAATATGAACTGACCCCAAAGGTAGATGAGTTAATACACAGGAACCTAAAGTCCTAATTCACCCTGTAGGACCCTGGTACTAATGCCAGGACAAGAGAGAATCTGTTCTTCCAAACTGTAGGACGAACAGGAGTCTCCCTCAGGTCTCAAATGACAGGGAAAAGAGCAACACAAGATAACCTAAAAAATAAACAAAAGGGAAAGAAGACACTTAACTTTAAACAGAAATGGAAGCACAGGAACTCTGCCGATATCCAAACACCAGCAATCCAAAACAAGACTGAAGCTATAAACCGCACAGCATGGAGGGAGAAGCCACAATAAAAAGGGAAGGATAAATGACCACATAAGCAACACCTGAGGTGAGGGGTGTGGCCATCAGCAGAAACAACACAGACACGATGTCACGGGGTTCCGAAGGTGCACTCGGTCCCCCATTATCCGCAGACCTGTTGCTTAGCTTTGGGAATGAGGATCTGTGTTTGACCTCATTCCCAGGGCGGCGTTACTAGCTGGGTGGCTCCCTGCTCCTATGTCTGCCTTGAGCGCCGAGCTGATCACTCGGTGCTCGACTGGTTGGTCTGTCGGTCATGTGACGCTGGCCACGTCACATGAACCTCACTCCCCACTATAAATACAGGCAGCCTGCTGGCTACAGGTTGCCTGTTAATTTCTAGGTTCCTGGCTATTTGTTGGACTGCTGTATACTTACCTGATCCTGTTCCCTGACCATCCTTTTGCCTGCTCCGCCTGTACTGCGCATCCGTCCTGGTATTGTGACCTCGGCTCCCACCTGACTACTCTCTTAGGACTCCTCTTGTACTTCTCTGTTCTCCTGGTATTTATGACCCCGGCTTCTCCTGACAATTCTCTGCTTGCTCCATTTGTACTTTGCAGCTTTCCTGGTATTGACTCGGTCCGTTCACGTCCTGTTGTTTGTCTGTCTGTCATCCCTGCACTTATTCCAAGTTAGGGATTGCCGTCCAGTTGTCCCCTGTCATTAGGACTCGCGAGGCAAGTAGGCAGGGCCAGGGGTAAGGGTGGAGCACAGTGGTCACTTCCCTCCCCCCTGTGTGTACGCGACCGTTACACACAAATTGATCCACAAGGAACCTGTCAGATCAAACCACATGTTGCCAGTCTCACTGATCTCCTGGCACCTGTCACAGGAACGTCCGTGACACTAAGTTAATATTGTGGCACAAGCTCTATAAAGGCTGTCACAAACATAGAAAAACAGGAACATACGATATACATTGTAGTAACGCTTTTACATGTTTGTCATCCCGATGAGTTCAGGTTCCCATCAACCTTCAGGACCATGATGGGCAGGAGGTTATTTGGTGGCACCAAATGTAAACAGAAAATAAAACCAATGATATAGGTATTCATCAATTCAGATTTATAGTAAGTTATTATAGTTTCTACTGATCCACATTATTATATTGAGAGCTACACATTTTACTGTGTACAGATGTAAAATTCTACCTGGGTTTATCTCCATTTTGCACACCTTAATTCTAAGGCTATGTTAACACATTAGAACAGTGTGCTGTTTTACCACGATTTGCGACAGTTGTGTGATGCAGCTATTGACAGCCTAAACATGCATCGAATCTGTCGCAGTAAAATGCTGGTGGTTTAGCTGTATGTTTTTTGGCTGTGTGGTGCATTACTGCATTTTGTAAATATAAGCTCCCACAATGCACTGCTCTCTATGACAATGCCAAACCAGTGGAATGTGTGTGACATGTCATTAAAAAGTGGTACAATAAGTACAGCAAAATAACATCTTATGTAGACTTAAAGGGCTATTACTATCTTACACAGTGATGACATATCGCTTTATGTTTGGTGGGGTTCATCCTCTAGGACCCCAGCGATCGTGAGAATGAAGGGACCATAGTACTGGTTCACTATAAACCCCATCACCAGTGATGCCCCCTTTATATGCCGCTCTATTGTACATGAAAAAGATGATGCTTATATTTTCCTTTTCTCTGCCTATTATAGCGATTTCCAGTGTTTGAAGCATCTGCTGGATTAAATATTAAATGTCATAGATGGAGGATTTATTCGTATGCTAGCATATTTTATTTTACTGGCAAAGCAGAATGTAACGCCATCTACGCCAGTGATCACGGCTTCACAAGTCCCAAATTTGTGTCTTATGATTGCTGTCCAGGTTTCTGCTGATTCCTTCATGTAACACTACGTTGTAGAAGTGTTGAGTCTGTGCTGTTGACAGATTCAGCAGTTTTTTCCAATCAGTAGTTTGCACAGCTCTGCGCAATCGCTTTTAGTACTTAAGAAGGCATTTTTGGTTCCAGAAATCGAAGGAGTAAGAAGGTCTTGTTAATAGGCCAATGAGTGACAGAAAGGATGAATTTTAGATTCTTATTAGATATTGAGAATACACTGTACACTGCAAATATATGCTATACCTGACCATGGGGTGCGGCCAGGGGCGTAGCTATCAGGGTGCAGAGGTAGCCGTTGCCACCGGGCCCTGGAGCATGAGGGGGCCCAAAGACCCTTGTGCCATATAAGAGGACACTGGTATTATAGAAAGTGCATGCTGGTCAAGTTACACCTCTGGCTGGAGGGAAGGGGTTAGGTCAAGAATTTGGCATGTGGGGGGGTTGCCGTTTCAATTTTTACCTCAGGCAGCATGAAGGCTATGTGCTTCCCTGCCCCTGGCCACAAAGCACTGAGGGAAGGGGCACCCAAGCTGAACTCTTGCACCAGGGCCCATGAGCCTTTAGCTATGCCTCTGGGTGAGGCTGATGTTGCAGGTCTGCTCCATTGAAGTCTATATTTCTAACTGTGTTTAAACTATATTTCTTATGGATCTAATGTCCCTAATATCTATATGCACCACCATTTAGGAGCTACACATTATTATATGAAGAATAAAGTTCATTCAATCAGTCAGTTTTAAGGTGTTTCCAGGGGAATATTTTTTCTATTTTTCTACTTCCTGGTTCCTTAGGCCAAGAACCCAGGAAATGGCTTGGACTGCTGGCCTTTCCAGCCACTGACCGCAGCGGGAAGTGGAGCAGTGTCAGAATGGAAGCCACAGGAGATCCATGAATAATATTTTTTTATTTTATTTGTCACCCATTAAACACCTCAAACAAATATCATAGAGGACGTTAAAAGCTTTTAATGTCCTCTATGATATTTGTTTGAAGTACTAATAAGTTGGACGTACACCTTCACATACCCCCTTTTTATATTTGTATTTAATTTGTCACCCATTACTCTATGCTGTAAAAAAAAAAAAATCATTACTCAACAATCACTTGTTGCTTTTATTTTGACACTGTTCCAGTCCCCACTGCAAAAAGTGACTGGGTGAGCGGGCAGTCCAAGCCATTCTCTGTGTTCCTGGTTGTAGGGAGGAAGGGAGGAAGAAAAGAAACAAAGAAAGAAAGAAATGTTCTACCAGTGGCCAGAGTAAAAAGAACAATCCTGGATGTTTTGCTGAATTTGTAAGATTTTTGACAAAAGATGCCAATTTCACATTTGTGAATAAATAGCCTTTAAACCACTTAACAAATCTGCATGGAGAACTAAAGCTCCCTGTCAGCTATTTCCATTTCTTCCTCAGATGTAGTACTCATTCCAATCTTATCAATCCTACAGCTTGAGAATCATGTAATACATGATATTGACCACTAGAGGCCATTGTTGTTCTGGAAGTACAGAGATTATTGACTATTGCCGAGCTTAAAGAGAACCTGTCCCCCTTCCTGACTACTTGCACTCCTGATATAATAACAATTCTGGAGCATCCAAATCTCCAGAGGAGGTCCTCTTTAAAGAATGCCTAGGATAATATCATGACCTGGCACAACATTGCAAGATGATCCTCTTATCTTGTGATGAAATATATTCTGGAAATTACGTGAAAAGGAAACTGAAACCATCAATGTCATGGATCTACTGCACGAATCCAAACACCTTAAAGGGTTTGTCCAGAATGCATTGGTGATTTTGTCCCAAGGGTCACATGACACCAGCAGTGACTTGTCACTTGAGGACATGTAACCACTGAGGCCAGTCATTGGCTGCAATGGTGCATGTGACTCTGTCCGTGTGGAAGTTGATAGATGGGCGCCAGAAATCCAGTAAAGAAAAAACAGGAGAAAAATTGCTGATATTGTTAACCCGATTGAAAGTCAGTGGGATCTATTGGGAGTCATTATATCTACTGTATGGCAGATCTAGTACAGTGCAGTAGTTTCCAACCAAAGACATAAGGCAGTGCGAGTAAGTACTCAACTGACATGAAAAGTTGCTCATTAACTGGAAGACTGCAGTTAAGGAGTGTGAATAAGCTTACAAGCAGGCACAGGCAGGAGTCCACTCCGCTCAGCTAATCCTGGCATAGCACATCCTTACAGGGCACCCATGTGCTATGCTAGCATTTAGTAAACCTCGGAGGGGAAAGGCAGGAGCAGCAATGTGTGCAACATTCTCTGCGGCCCCCGTTGATAGAGTGCACAGTCCGTACTCCGTACAGCACTGAGGAGTCAGCCATGTGGAGAAGTGAATTTAAAGCGTGCAGGAAATCAGGGCTTCAGGGGGGAATATCTCTAGTAAAAATTCAAAATCAATAAATGAAGTATATTCGAAAAATTATTTGAGACATAAAAAAAAAAAACTTGATTAAAAGTTTAGTTACTGTTTAAAGGGGAAGAGCCTGAGATTGTTTTGACATTATCATACCCTGAAGTCCATGGCTCTGTATAGCACTTTGGTAAGATTGCCCTGGGTCCAGAGGTCTTCTGAATACCTTTATAATGTTGCAAAATAACACAAAAAATGCCAACCCCAGATGTTACATGGAGGTTTATGGGAAAAAATAAATGCAGAACAAACAGGCATTTTAGTAGTGGTGTTTTCTAACCCTAAGGCTCCATTCACACGTCCGCAAAATGGGTCCGCATCCTTTCCGCAATTTTGCGGAATGGGTGCGGACCCATTCATTCTCTATGGGGACGGAATGGATGCGGACAGCACACAGTGTGCTGTCTGCAGCCGCAATTGCGGAGCGCAGCCCCGATTCTGGGTCCGCAGCTCCGCAAAAAGATAGAGCATGTCCTTTTCTTGTCTGCAGCTTGCGGACAAGAATAGGCATTTCAATGGGGGTGACGGGCTGGTGTGTTGCGGACCCGCAATTTGCGGGTCCGCAACACACCACGGACGTGTGAATGTATCCTTAAGCTGTGTTTTTGGGTCAGGGCGGACAAGACAGCAGAGGGCCCCTGTGCAAGAAATGTACCTGCCCCCCACCACAAACCACACATACAGATTGAAACAAATAATAGCAATCAGACATCACTAACCTGATTAATCACTGTTTTTGGTAGAAATGATATTTCTACATGGCAAATAATTTACTAGCAGGTGTAGTAGAGTAATAGAAACCCAACAGAACCAACAGTCATGACATGCATGCTGCTGATTCTGTGTAATTGAATCACTAATTGAAAGGGGCATGTTCAAAATAATAGCAGTGTGGAGTTCAATTAGTGAGGTCATTCATTCTTTGAAAAACAGGGGGCAATTATTGCCCTTATTTAAGAAAGGAAGGCAGCAAATGTTGTACATGCTGGTTACAGTGCATTTCTCTCTGAAATTCTGAGGAAAATGGGTAGTTTCAGACATTGTTCAGAAGAAGCGTACCTTGATTAAAAAGTTGATTGGAGAGGGGAAAACATAAAGAAGTGTAAAAAATGATAGACTGCTCAGCTAAAATGATCGCAAATGCTTTAAAATGGCAACCAAAATCTGAAAGACGTGGAAGAAAGCGAAAAACTACCATTCGAATGGATAGAAGAATAGCCAAAATGGAAAGGACTCAGCCAACAATCAAGATCAAAGAAGATCTAAAGTTACCTGTGAGTACTGTTACAATTAGAAGACGCCTATGTGAAGCCAAGATATCTGCAAGAAGCACCAGCAAAGTCCCACTGTTGAAAAAAAGACATGTGCTGAAGAGGTTACAATTTGCCAAAGAGCACATTGACTGGCCTAAAGAGAAATGGTGCAATATTTTGTGGACTAATGAAAGTAAGATTGTTCTTTTTGGGTCTAGTGGCCGACCACAGTTTGTCAGACGACCCCCAAACACTGAATTCAAGCCACAGTACACTGTGAAGACAGTGAAGCATGGTGGCGCAAGCATCATGATATCGGGATGTTTCTCATACTATGGTGTTGGACATTGGAATACTTGAAGAGGTCATGCTGCCTTATGCTGAAGATGAAATGCCCTTGAAATGGGTGTTCCAACAAGACAACGACCCCAAACACCAGTAAACGTGCAACATCTTGGTTCCAGACCAACAAGATTGACGTTATGGAGTGGCCAGCCCAATCCCCGGATCTTAATCAAATAAAAAAGTTGTGGGGTGACATCAAAAATGCAGTTTCTGAGGCAAAAAGGAATTCAAGAGGGGCCTGGATGTATTTCTGGAGTGTAATAATATTACAGGCTTTAGCTACTAGAGAGGGGTCGATCCAGGGAGTTATTCTGATTGCCTGATTGGAGTCGGGAAGGAATTTTTTATTCCCCTAAATGGGGAAAATTGGCTTCTACCTCACAGTTTTTTTTTTTTTGCCTTCCTCTGGATCAACTTGCAGGATAACAGGCCGAACTGGATGGACAAATGTCTTTTTTCGGCCTTATGTACTATGTTACTATGTTACTATGTTATGTACTATGTTACTAAAACCAAGAAATAGAGAAGAACTGTGGAATGTAGTCCAATCATCCTGGGCCAGAAGTTGGTTGACTTTATGCAACACAGATGTACAGCAGTTCTCAGAAACAGTGGTTATACAACTAAATATTAGTTAAGTGATTCAAAAGAAAGCAAAATCTTCAAACATTTTTCAGTTTATATAGTGAATGTTTAAGTTTGTAAAGAAGAATACAAACACTGCTATTTTTTGAACAGTCTAATCACTTTTCTTCAATTTTATTTTAGAGGAACAACACAAATTTGATATATTTTTCTTCATGTTTTGATTTGGAATAGAATGTGTAGTGTTCCCAATGCATCTGTGTGTATGGAAATAAAAGCTATTAGAAGGATTTTGCGCTTTGTTAATTTTTTTAAACACACTGCTATTATTTTGAACACAACTGTATGTGCAAATAAAAAACATCTTGTTAATATGGGTCAATATGTTTATGGTATGCATATATATTTTTTTCATACTAGGTCATGCCTCTAACTCTGCCCAAAGCATAACTATACACACCCAGTCCCCTTAATGCCCCCACATAGTAATTATTCCCCCTTTGTACCTGCACATAGTAGTAATGCCCACACTGTGCCCTCTTCACAGTAGCTATACCCAGATGTGCCCCTTCACAGTAGTTATTCCCAGAGATGCCCACTTCACAGCAGTTATGCCCAGATATGTGCCCCATTCACAGCACTTCTGGCAGATATGCGCCCTTTCACTGCAGTTATGTCCAGATCTGTGCCCCCTTCACAGTAGCTATGCCCAGATTTGTGCCCCCTTCACAGTAGTTTTGTCCAGATATGTGCCCCTTTCACAGTAGTTATGCCCAGATATATGCCCCCTTCACAGTAGCTATGCCAGATATGAGCCCCCTTCACAGCAGTTATGCCCACATATGCAGGGCTGGTGCAAGGATTTTTGCCACCCTAGGCAAAAGCTAATTTTGCCGCCCCCTTGACTCCTCCCATTGATCCGCCCCTTTATATATCATTGATAATACACGCATCAGCTGCTGCAGAACCTTTTTGAACTCAATGTCTGTTCATCAATGATGGACATTTACCTCGCAGCCCCTATTCAAAAATAAGTTCTGCAGCCGCTTCTAGAGCATACCACAGCCGCTGCAGAACCTCTTTTTGAAGAGGGCCTGGGAGCTAAATGTCCATCACTGATGAACAGACATAAAGCTCAAAGAGGTTCTGTAGCAGCTGAGGCTTGTATTAGTAGGTCTTGGAGCTGTGCTGGGAATATAATTAATAATACATGCCTCAGCTGCTGCAGAACCTCTTTTGGAAGACAAATTGTGAGATAAATGTCTGATGAACAGACACAAAGCTAAAAGAGGTTCTGCAGCAGCTGAGCCATGCATTATGAGATGTGGAGGCAACGTGACTTATAAGGAAGGAGGGGGGCGAGTAATGGAGGCGGGACCAGGGGTAGGGATCGGGGCGGTGCAACTCTTCACAGGGCAGGAGGGGGGAGGCAGTTAGGAGTGGAACGTTCCTCTGGTGAGAGAGAAAGGAAGACCAGGCAGACGGGCTGGGCGTGGTTTGTCATCAGTGGGCGTCTCTGATTTCTCACCAAAGCCTTTAGTGTGGAATTGAGGAGGCGTGGTCTCAGTTGTTGAGGTAGGCGTGTTTCCAGTGTCATACGAAGCAGTGGTAAGTGTTGGGAATGGCGGGGGCGTGTCTGCTGAGAGTGGACAGGGTGTGGTTTTGTCGGCGGCGAGGGGAGGAAGAAGGCACCACTTGCAGGAACCGCAAAGGAGGAGGTAGGAGAAGGTGCTGAAGGAGGGGAGAGAGGAAAAAAAATAAATACAATGGAACTTGTGTGCGGCTGCGGAAGATTAAAGCTGCCGTCGAGCATCAGAGTGGAGAGCGGCGCCCCCAGCAAGAGTGCGCTCTACGCAGTGGCCTACTTTGCTTATGGGTGGCGCCGGCCCTGCACATATGTGCCCCTTCACAGTAGCTACGCCCAGATATGTGCCCCCTTCACAGTAGTTATGCCCAAATATGTTCCCCCTTCACAGTAGCTATGCCATATATGTGCCCCCTTCACAATAGTTATGTCTAGATATGTGCCCCCTTCACAGTAGTTATGTCCAGATATGTGCCCCTTTCACAATAGTTATGCCCACATATGTGCCCCCTTCACAGTAGTTATGCCCACATATGTGCCCCCTTCACAGTAGTTATGTCCAGATATGTGCCCCTCATAGTAGTTATATCCAGATATGTGCCAACTTATGTCCAGATATGTTTTCCCTTCACAGTAGTTATGTCCAGATATGTGCCCCCTTCACAATAGTTATGCCCACATATGTGCCCCCTTCACAGTAGTTATGTCCAGATATGTGCCCCTCATAGTAGTTATATCCAGATATGTGCCAACTTATGTCCAGATATGTTTTCCCTTCACAGTAGTTATGCCCAGATATGTGCCCCCTTCACAGTAACTATGCCAGATATGAGCCCCCTTCACAGCAGTTATGTCCACATATGTGCCCCTTCACAGTAGCTACGCCCAGATATATTCCCCCTTCACAGTAGTTATGCCCAAATATGTTCCCCCTTCACAGTAGCTATGCCATATATGTGCCCCCTTCACAATAGTTATGTCTAGATATGTGCCCCCTTCACAGTAGTTATTTCCAGATATGTGCCCCCTTCACAATAGTTATGTCCACATATGTGCCCCCTTCACAGTAGTTATGTCCAGATATGTGCCCCCTCACAGTAGTTAAATCCAGATATGTGCCTCCTTCACAGTAGTTATGTCCAGATATGTGCCCCTCACAGTAGTTATATCCAGATATGTGCCCCCTTCACAGTAGTTATGTTCAGACATGTGCCCCTCACAGTAGCTTTGCACAGATATTATTCCCCCTTCACAGTAACAGTGTGTGACACTATATTGTGCTGCTGCTGTGGAGGCAGGGCCATATTTAGATTTTATGCTGGCCTAGGCCGGTTTCCTCCCCCCACTGAAGTCCATATTTTTAGATAGCTGACAGTAAAATGCTCCCTAGGCTTTCAGATATCCCTCAGGACTCCCTCATACGCTTGCACAATTAAAGGGCTGACCTGTTCAATGTATGCTTGGCAGCTGAAGGCATCTGTGTTGGTCCCAACTCCCATGTTCATATGTGCTCGCGTTGCTGAGATTTTTTTTTTATTATATGCAAAAGGGGGCATTACTCCTAGAGGCTCTGCTCTCTCTGTAACTGCCGCATCCTCTGCACTTTGACATGGCCCGGTGGGATGACATTTTCACTGCCAGGCCCTGTCAAAGTAGAGAGGGAGCTGCAGTTGCAAAGAAACCGGAGTCACTAGGTATAATGGCTCCTAGAGGCTCATTTGCATAAATGAAAACATACTTTTCCTCAGCAATGCAGACAAATAGAAACATGGGACAACACAAATACCTTCAGCTGCCAAGTGCACATGTAACAGGTCAGCCTGTGTCATAGGTACAAATCTGATGACAGATGCCCTTTAAAGCAGTTGTCATTATTCACAGCTGAACCTGGACAGATCCACTTCTCCCCCCACTCAGCCCCTCTGACATTTCATACTCCGATGCTTTCCCTTGGCCTGCACTGTAAAGGCAGCGCTAAAGCCCATCCATTAGTGCCGCGACATCACCGGGCTCACTGCTAGGCGGAAGACCCCCCTCCACCATAGTACTCCTGCAGTGCCCTCAGTACTAATAAAGCCCTCATATACGGAACCCCTAATAGAAATAAGGCCAATCTATAAGGCACTCCTATGGAGCCTTCAGTAGTAATGCCCGCCACCACTGCTCACAGTATTTACAATGTTCCCTGCAGTGCCCCCTGTAATTATAATACCTCCTGCCGTACCTCCTGGAGTTATAATCTTCTCTGTAGTGCCCCCATAAATTATAATGCCTGTCCTCTCCCACCAGTCTTCTATACCATGCAGTCCCTTGTAAATAACACCAGTCCTCTCCCACCAGTCTTCTATACCATGCAGTCCCATGTAAATAACACCAGTGCTCTCCCATCAGTCTTCTATATGATACAGTCCCGTGTAAATAACCTCTCTTCCTTACAGTCTTCTATAACATACAGTCCCATGTAAATAACTTAAATCCCATCCTTCAGCCCCTCAAACACAAAGTCCCATGTAAATAACATTACTCCTTACCCTCCAGTCCTCTATAATATCCAGTCCCATGTACATAACACCAGTCATCTCCCCCCTATCTTCTGTAACATACAGTCCCATCATGTAACACACCCCTCCCCTCCCTTCAGCCCCTCTAACATACAGTCCCAGTTAAATAACATATTTCCCTCCCACTAAGCAGGGAGGCGGTTTAATGTGGAGAACCACATCTCCCAGCAGTTCTCTGGCATATTCATTCCATGGCATCACAGGTCTCCACTGCTGAGCTCTGCCTTTTTCTGCACTGGTCACGTGACAGTGACCTCATGACAGGTCCTAGCACCACTTCCAGTGTTGAAAAGGTCACATGACTATGATGTCATCGCAGGTCCTTCATCTATGGAGTATAGGCAAAATGGGCAGCAGATTCACAGTAAGTCCTAATCAGCCTCCCCCCCCCCCCCACCAGGTGACCAGTTAACACTGGCAAAGGAAGGGAGGAAAAAAAAAAAAAAAAAAAAAAAACTCTGCTGGCACTGGGAAGGGCTCCCTTCCCTCTCTAGGCCCCTTTGCAGCTAAACGAGCTGCACAGGCGATATGTCCGCCTCTGTTAAAAAATGTGAGTACAATATGTGTTGGTGTTTTTTTTTTTGCACCAATCTGTTTTTCCCATACCACCTTACAGAAGAAGTGACATTACAGGAGGGTATATACTTCACTATTAAAAATGCAAGGCATACAAAAAAAAACATCCTAGAAAGAACACGTTCTGGTAAAACAATATGGGCAATGCTTCAAAAACAATTAAAAAGTCACTACAAAAAATTCTGAACAAGTCACATGTTTTATGGCTTTTTTGGACCAAAAATGCCCAACACAATGTGTGACAGCACCCTAACAAAGTCTTATTAAACATACAGGATTAGATTTACTAATACTGTCTAAAAGTAAGACAATGTAAACTTGTGTGTAATGTACAAAAATCACAGAAAAGAGAAAAAACTAGGATAAAAACATCCTGCACAGTATGATAAATAAATATGCGGATGTCCCTGGCTACATTTCTGAAAAAAATCACAGAAAAAAAAAAAGATAATAATGCACTAACTAAATAGATGCAAGCATTATATATGGAATAAGCCCATACTCTGATGTAATAAAATCTGAGACTCTTAGCCAATATATTTGGATCAAAACACACCTGTGCCCACCTTTCCCCGCCAAGGTGGCCTCAAATCAGGCAGGTCCTACTCTAAACCTACCTATGCCATTGGGCATCTATGTTCAGGAGCGCAGACCCTGCACATATAGTGTGCTGCCCCTAGTCACCTCTATGTACATCCAGCAACCAATGAGAGGAGGAGCAAGCACACCTCTATGTACCACCTAATTAAGGCGGTCTGTTTGATAGGAAGGGCAAAAGTGCACAGGAATGCTACTCCCAAGATAAAGTAGGAGCGCATTCACACTTGAAGGTGCCACTCCCTCAAGCATATACTACATAATAAACAAAAATCACAGAAAAGAGAAAAAACAAAGATAAAAACATCCTGCACGATATGATAAATAAATATGCGGATGTTCCTGGCTACATTTATGAAAAAAACCACATAGAGGTGACTAAGAGCAGCACACTATACATATGTGCAGAGTCTGCGCTCCTGAACATAGATAGCCCTGCGAGCTATACGTTCTGTGAGTAGGCAGACAGGCAGACCGCAACAGCTGCAAGATGGAGTTTGAAAATCCTCCCGAATCAAGGCATGTTTCATTTTGACAAAAGTGATGTTTTAGACACTGGCAGAGGACAACTTGGTTCGTTTTGGTGTCACCACACCCCCTGCAGCGCTGAAAACCCTTTCTGAGATGACACTGGAGACTGGACAAGAAAAATGAAAGAGAGTGCACTGTGCCAGTTCGGGCCACTGTTACACTCTGCCTGCCAAGACATCCATGAGGCCTGAACCTGGGTCTAAAAACATATCTATCCAGTAATCATCAGACTACTTGATGTCAACAATACACCCGTCAGTGCATAAGCAAGTGAATTTATAGATCACCGTTCTTTCCAGTGTGCTCGAGAAGCCAGTTTTTTCTGGTTCTGCCCCCCATCAATACGATTACATGTTGTGGCCTGTGGAGCATCCTCTTGCTCCTCCACCTCTGACCACTCCTCCTCCTCCTGTGGCAGCTCCTCATCCCCTTCCTCCATGGGAATTTCTCCTTGTGGGTCCCGAACAGCTACAGGGCAGAGAGCAAGATGCATTAGCTGTTCTTCCACCTCTGTCTCCTGCTGCATGAGCGTCAGCGTCTGTTCTAACATAAATATAAGGGGGATGAGATCATTCATGCCACAGTTGTCCCTGCTGACAAACTTTATGGCGTCTACATAGGGCTTCAGCATCCGATAGGTGTCTCAAAGGAGCTGACACTGCCTGACTTTGAAACAACACATGCTTCCTGATGCTCAGACAGTCTAATGCATGACAAAATCATTCATGAATTTCTGCTGCTGGTACAGATACTCGAGCATGTGCAATATTGAATTTCCTTGAGTTGGAACGTTGTGGATTAAGCAGTGTGGCGGCAGACCATTCTAGCGCCACAAGTCCAGGAGAGCGTTCCTAGCCATGTTAGAATGCTGAAATGTGAGGACAGTCTCCTGGATATTGCCAGCACCTTGCGCAAATCAGTGTACTTTTTTAAAAGGCATTGTGTGACTAGGTTATTTTTAATTTATTTTACGCACTTATAAAGCTCTGCTATATTCCACAGCGCTTTACAGACATTAGCATCAAGCTGTCCCCAGTGCAGCTCACAATCAATATATCTTTGGAGTGTGGGAGGAAGCCCATGCAAACACAGGAAGTATATACAAACTCCATGCAGATGTTGTCCTTTTTCAAATTCGAACCTAGGACCCCAGCACTGCAAGGCACCAGTGCTAACCCCTAAACCACCATGCTGTCCCATGCTAGGTTAATGACAGAGAGCATGTGCAATTTCCTCTAGGTTCAATGCGGCCACAATGTTGTGGCCATTGTCGCTGACCACCTTGCCCAGTTGGAGTCGGTGAGATGACAGCTAGTGGGATGATTTCTGCTTGATGTACTTCAGCAACTGCTCACCTGTGTGACTACTCTCGCCCAGGCAGATCAGCTCCAACACGGCATGGCAATGCTTGACTTGACACCTATGATAGGAAGGAGGGTGAGTGGGAGCTACGCTGGGCCTTATTGCTGTTGAGGACTGAAACGTGTCGATGGAGGGGGAGGTGGATGAGGCGATAAGTGCCTTGTTTGGGAGCCAGGCTGACATAGCTGTGTGGGGGAGGGGGGTCAAAAAGACCGGGCCTTGTTGCTGGGGTGGTGACTTACTGCTGCCATAAAAAACATTGACCCAGTGTCTCTGCCCAGCAAGAATCAAAAGGAGTGACCCACATTCTCTGCCACATGAGAGTATATGTCGGGATTGGTTTTTGGGAGAAATAATGCCAGCTAGGTATCTTCCAGTGAGGCTGAGCACACACCATTAACTT
Organism: Bufo bufo; assembly: GCF_905171765.1. Taxonomy (NCBI): domain Eukaryota; kingdom Metazoa; phylum Chordata; class Amphibia; order Anura; family Bufonidae; genus Bufo; species Bufo bufo. Next base: position 212,362,579 of record NC_053391.1, read on the forward strand.
CCTAAAGGCAGCAGACTCTACTAAATGATATGGCAGCAACTGCACCACCAGCAACTTGGCCAGGTGGGAATTAAGCTTGCGCACCAGAGGATTGCAGGGCGTGTAGAGTTGTTTCCTGGCCACGCATGCCATTATCGATGACTGACTATAGAGCAAAGAAGGAATCTATGCAGAGACACAGAAAGTGATGATGACGATGTAAAAGACACCATACTGCCTGTGGATACAGCCTGGCTGGTTCAAGGGATATCGGGAGTCACCTTTGTTTGCCCACGGGATGGGGTGATGCCGCCTCATGTGGTTCAATAGAGCTGTGGTGCCTATGTTCGTGTTTACCTGCCCACAACTGATTTCACTCTTGCAGAACTTGCACAGGGCAATGCTTCTGTCTTCCAGCAGTCTGGAGAAAAACTACCAGATGAAATATACTTATGCAGAGCTAGAGGCAGCCAAGCTTGACTTTGCCTTAGCACGTTTTGGACCTTATGCACCCACAATGTCATCGGCATCACCAGATCCTGAAGCAGATATTTTCCGGGCAGTTCTTTGGGTGGTCTGTCTCTGCTCTTTATTGCTTCAGCCACCAATCTCCTCCTCTGATGTTGCCTCCTCTTCAGCACCCCTATCTGACTGCCAATTCCTGTCCAACACACAATTATCATTGGAGTCTTCACCCTTCCTGTGACTATTATCAGGCTGTTAGATATCATGGTGGGCTCCTTGGCCCCACTCCCCTGCTCTACATTTGCCTCAACTGCCACTGTGGCTTCCCCCACCGCCAATAGTCTGGCTACAGGTGCCACCACAAACACAGCATGAGGTACCCAGATGCCTCCTAAACCTTCTCCTCAAAGCAGTCTAAACACTCACTGCTCTCTCACAAGTTGTCAGCAGGAAGACTTTCTTGACTATCTGCCATAGGGCATGATCAGGTTTTCTTTCCACTTCCTATGAAAAAAGGAGGTTATTTATAAATAAATAAAATGTTCTTGCAGGTAGCTGCTTTTTAGGTTCTGCAAAAGCTGCAGTTGTTATAAAGCAGTCATTGCAGCTAGAAGGCACTTCCAGGCACTTCCAGCCTCAGCTCTTCATTTCTCACTCCCTGGCTAAAAGCTTTCCCTGCCTTTCCCTATGCTACACAATTCTTCTTTCTAGCCTTTCCTTTTAATGTCCCTAGCAGTAAAATAGAACCTTGACTTTGACTGTACACTGTGCCTAAGATCATTTTCTATCAGACACTGCTACACCCATCCACCCTCATTAACAGAATAACACAGAATGACGTTCTGCTCATTCTGCAGGGGCACCTCCCTGCACTGATTGGCTTATCAAGGCTGCTTGTTGGCCTGTGAGCCAATTAGGGCAAGCTCTCCCCAACTTCCTCTCAGGGTCATGCTAGCATCCTTCTTTTTCTTCCCTCGGCTGTGCGCCATTTTTCTGGATTTGTCCCAAGCAAATCTGAAAAGCTTTAGGTTCGTCTGCTATATGAACTTTTAGAAAGTTCATAACCAACTTGGTTCATTATGTACTGATTCACTCATCTCCAGTCTGCAAACTGGATATTTTGGATCATTTTCTTTCTCTCTGGTTTCCAATGGACTCCAATGGTGGCTGCAGGCAGCTTGAATTTTATTTAACTCTATGTCTTAGTGTCTATATAGTCTATATGTCTATCTGCTATATTGTATGTGTCTTAAGATATAATAAACTTGGCATTTTAGCAAAGTTCCAAATCCCTGAAATTTCGGATCAATGTATAAGCAGGGCATTTTTAGCTCATATAAGAAAATCTGGGCTTCAAATCCCTATAAAGATATGAAATTAATCAGCAAAGAATGTTGAACCTTAAATAATATTTTGTTGAAAGTTGTAGATTTATCTTAGCATCCTGTTGTTGGAGACCTGATGCTACTGTTGACCTGGCAATTCTAATATTTCTCCTTCATATATAGACCCTGAAAAATCATAAATTATCCAAGGCTAAAATAGAATTGAGGACTATATACAAAAGGATGTTAATTGTATTTGTTCATTGTATAATTTACTGCAAAACTTTTAGGACACCCAAGAAAGAAATGAATTTAGGCTGCATGGACATGATGCAGCTACTGCATGCCCTGAAATCCTACCAACTCATGGTGGTCACTGTGAACTTGATTTTTTCAGGTAATTATTACTAGTGATGATCAAATTTCTTGAAATTTGATTGATATTCAATTTGGCTGAATTCGTCGGGTGATTCAATTCCAGTCAAAATAAATTCAATCCAAATTGAAAATGCTCCAATTGACCTGAAAACTTGTAGATGGCATTCTAGGGTCTCCTAACACTGTATGCAATTAATTTCAAGCTGTTTAACACCAAGCAAGCATTAGTAATCGTGACATATATGGCTATGGGTAAACACATCACAGCTTCTTTGAAAAAAAAAAACTGCACTGTAGGGTTTTTATGTGTATTTTTTTAAATGGTCTAATTTTTTTAACTTTTTGACAGCAAATGCCTTTAGGTGTGTTTACACACACACACACACACACACACACACACACACACACACCTGTGTGGGGTCATGTGATCCTCCTTCTTGATCTTTCCATGACTGAGGCCATTTTGAGAAATTTGCCCAAATTTGCCCAAATTCTGTCACCAAAAATTGGGATTTGTTTAGATCCGAAACTCTCATCTCAAGTTATTACCTTCAAAATGGTGCTGTTATTTTCCACTGTGGGTGGGCAGGGCTACAGCCAGATGCAACAGCCTGAACACTTAAACCAGCCCAATGGGATGCTTAAAACCCTTATTAATATTAGGAGGACATACGGGTGTGGATTATGGGTCTCATATGACACTATGTTTATGCTGAAGTTTCAGAGTACATTCATATTTACAAGTTTGCTGTTCCCTAATAGAAAGAAGCATCTCCTGAAAAAAACTCAAACACATTACATTTCTTTTATTGAGGAGCAGATTTAAATATTTCCTAGGAAGTATTACCATAGAGTATGAATAGTCTTGTAAAACTATAGTTCATTAAGCATTGAAAGCTCATCTTCTATTCAAGGCTTGAAATAAAAATCCACTTTCAATCCATTTCATTAAGCAGGTAATTTTTATTGAACTGCTTTTATTTTTAAACCATTGACTATATATGACTTGGGAAATCCAATCCAAAATATGAATAGAGCAGTTAATTAGGAGCAAATAGGAGCAGAAACGATACTTACCTCTCCAGTCCCTCACTGATCCAGCTGAGCCAACCAGTGACCTTCGCAGTCACGTGTCATACTACATGGGAGCCATGATTCTAGTAGTATAACTCATAACTGCTGAGGCCACTGATTGGCTGCCGTTGTCACTTGTCCCCCCACAATGTCCTCCTCCATAGTCTAAAATGAGACATAGCTATATATTTGTATGAATTTAGAAGTAGGGATGAATAAATGAAAGGTGTCTGGTCGGCTTCACCTGCTTCGCTATAAGATCAGAGCACACCAGCACTGAGGGGAGGTGAAGGGAACAGGGAAGCATTACTGAATGAAGGGCAAGGTGGACCAAAAGGATAAACAGCAGGGCACCCTACCAGAGAGGAAAATGTTATGTGCATAAAGCTTTATTGCATGTACATTTATTAAAACAGCATTTAAAATTCACAATTAATAGTATTATTTTTCAAGAGATAAACAGGTTATGTAAATATATATACAGTATATATATATATATACTGTATATATATATATATATATATATATATATACAGTACAGACCAAAAGTTTGGACACACCTTCTCATTCAAAGAGTTTTCTTTATTTTCATGACTATGAAGGCATCAAAACTATGAATTAACACATGTGGAATTATATACATAACAAACAAGTGTGAAACAACTGAAAGTATGTCATATTCTAGGTTCTTCAAAATAGCCACCTTTTGCTTTGATTACTGCTTTGCACACTCTTGGCATTCTCTTGATGAGCTTCAAGAGGTAGTCCCCTGAAATGGTCTTCCAACAGTCTTGAAGGAGTTCCCAGAGATGCTTAGCACTTGTTGGCCCTTTTGCCTTCACTCTGCGGTCCAGCTCACCCCAAACCATCTCGATTGGGTTCAGGTCCGGTGACTGTGGAGGCCAGGTCATCTGGCGCAGCACCCCATCACTCTCCTTCATGGTCAAATAGCCCTTAATTTCAAAGTTTTCCCAATTTTTTCGGCTGACTGACTGACCTTCATTTCTTAAAGTAATGATGGCCACTCGTTTTTCTTTACTTAGCTGCTTTTTTCTTGCCATAATACAAATTCTAACAGTCTATTCAATAGGACTATCAGCTGTGTATCCACCTGACTTCTCCTCAACGCAACTGATGGTCCCAACCCTTTTTATAAGGCAAGAAATCCCACTTATTAATCCTGACAGGGCACACCTGTAAAGTGAAAACCATTTCAGGGGACTACCTCTTGAAGCTCATTAAGAGAATGCCAAGATTGTGCAAAGCAGTAATCAAAGCAAAAGGTGGCTACTTTGAAGAACCTAAAATATGACATATTTTCAGTTGTTTCACACTTGTTTGTTATGTATATAATTCCACATGTGTTAATTCATAGATTTTGATGCCTTCAGTGTGAATCTACAATTTTCATAGTCATGAAAATAAAGAAAACTCTTTGAATGAGAAGGTGTGTCCAAACTTTTGGTCTGTACTGTATATATATATTTTTTTTCTTTAAAGAGTAACTAAACTTTTGTATGAAATTTTAATATGATGTCGTTAATGCCCTAATAAAACTTTTTCTAATATATTTTATTAATGAATTTTGTATTAGTTAGTAATACTCCGGGGAACACGTGCAGGAGAAGCAATGTGCGCTCCTGCAGTACTCACAAGCCTACTGTGGCCCCATTTATAAATTTCACAGTCCATACTCTGAGCTGTCAGCAGTGTACAGAGAACTGAGTTTTATGCGCACAGTGAATGGTGCGCTTTAGGTAGGGAAAAGACTAAGAAAAATACTAAATTAATTAATATAATATTAGAAAAAGTTTTATTAGGGTATTAGGGATATCATATTAAAATTATATACAAAGGTTTAGTTAATCTTTAAATAAAAATAGGTGAATGGTTGTCTGTACATAATTTTTAGAAGTCACTCCATGTATTCTACTTTATGTTCTGGCTCTTAAGAGGACCTGTCACTTCTCCTGACATGTATGTTTTAATAGCTACTTGCATTCCACATGTATTAACAGATAGGTGTTACCAGTTGGGGGTGTTTTCCTGTACAGTCTGACATTGGCAGCACTGATTGGACAAGGTCAGACTGTGCAGGAACCCCCCCCCCCCCCCCACCAACTGGTAACACCCTTTACTTATCTACGTAGGAGGATTTATTATCTACGTAGGAGGATTTACTTATCTATGTTGGAGGATATACAAGTTGTGTTGACTGCTATAGAAGGGAAATATTTAGTATTTAATTTTCAATGGTATAGCACTACAGAAATAAAAAAGAAAAACAAGCAAAAATTTCAAAAATAAAAGTTGTCTATGAATATTGAGTTTAATAAATGACACGAGTCTCATGGAAGTGTCCCTGTCAAGCTGAAATCACTTGTGCAGTTTATTTTTTTATTATTCAGTTTCAGGTGCAGTTTTAGTGCAGTTTTTTTTAACCGAAGCTATGTTGTTCCTGGAAATTCCCCATTTCTTTTCAATCTGTCCCAGGCTTTCATTTTTTTATGTGACACAAATGCGCCAAAATATTGGCATATTTTCAGAGTAAAACTAAGGTAACAGATAGGTGGTGTAAACTTAGGGAGGGATATATCAAATATGCTGCACCAGAAAAGTGGAGTGATATTTCCTGTTTTGGGGGTGGATAGGCATTTGTGAAAAATTTATGAAATGATTGTACCGTTTTTAGTTTGGTTTGTGCCATGCCCGGCGGTTTACATTTACTAAGGTGTGGACATATATTTTGTGGACAGTGCTACATTTTTAGCCATATTTATCATTGTGACTTTTTATTTAAAAAATGCACAAAGCATCACAAGTTACAGTCCACTGGTGGCTTTCAAACTAACAGAACTTTGTAATAATATGATTAGGCTTTAGACTGAAAAAATCCATAGGCATTTTGCACAACAAATTTAACAAATGGCATGCAACATTTTGTAAATTTGTTGCTAAAAAAACATGCACAACTTGTGACACATAGTCCAAAAATGGAAACAAAGAGTCACATAGTAATACATCTATCCCTAAGTTTAGAATGGTATACTTTTCAGACAGGCATATTGGTGCCATTAGAATGATACTTCTCACCCAGGGAAACCTGGTGAGAGAGACAAAAATTAGGTTTCCCCTCTGTTTATCAGCCAACAATTTCTTCTGTTTAGATATATTCCACCAATATGGTTCCTGTGACCCTATGAGGTCACCCATTGGAACACTGTGTGAGAAACATCAGCTTAGCGTTCTTTTGGAATCTTACTCCAGATTCACAAGTCCATCAGTTTTATACTTTGCATTCGTCTATACCAGTCTAGTTCATTTGTCTTTAGTATTTTACTATGAGTCTTTTAACTTTAAAAAATTGTATTAATTTGCACATTTTTGATTGATTTAGTTCCTGTACTAATTGTTTTACCATGCTGAACTTAATTGTTGTATATTCTGTTAATCCAGTTTGTAAATTCGTTGCCTGCCAAATCAATTGCACCTTGTAATGTTCCGCGCCTTGAATTCCTGTGTTTTATCTGCACCTGAGGAAGCTGACGGTTCGTAATCAAAACGCATTGTGCTTTTTTATTTTACCAATAAATGTTTTATTTTATCCTGGAATGGCAGCGCCCGAATCTGTTATTTCTTACCTTGTCTACTCTTCATTGGGATCACCGCTCGACGGGATCGCGCAGAGGGAGCAGCAGCCATCTTCCAGACCTCAGGTGAATCACCACTTCCAAGGCCTTCTGTGTATGTTTTCATTTTATTATATATCTGGTAAGCCTACTATCACTTGTACAGCTACACCAAATATGGTGTGATTTACACTATGGAGCGCCGGTTCTTTCTTTTTCTTTTTCTTCTTTATTAAATTAACCTTAATTAGCAGCCATTGAAATGCTAATGCAAATATGGGCTGAGCATTTCCAACAGAGCTCCGAGTCTGGGGAAGAAGAATTATAAGGGCCAGTTATCGGGAACGAGGATTTCCATGAACACTTTCTTGTTCCTGATAACTGGCGTGAAAATTGCCCTGTATAATAGGGGCATAATTAGAGATAGGCGAATCAAATCCCATGAAGTGGAATTCGATTCGAATTTCAGGATAAATTCGATTCGCCTCGAAGCCGAATTTCCTTGTGCTTCGTGTTAGCGAATCGATTTAATCTGAAATAATGTAAAAAACTAAAAAAATCATACTTACCTCCTCCATTCACTCGCGATGGGCCGCCAGCCGACATTTGGATTGAAGATCTCAGCCCAAATCCAGTGCAAGGTGACGTATTACATCACCATGCCGGCGTGATGACGTAATCTCAAGCCATGCAAGATTTCACTCCAGATCTTCAAGCAAGATTGCGGCCCTTCGCGAGCAAATGGAGGCGGTAAGTTTTTATGTTAATTTCACTCAGTTTTTACACTCAGATGCCACCATCATTTATGAACACGGCATCTGAGGGGTACAATGACAGGAAGCGGGACTATCGCCGCTCCCTGTCATTGCACCTTACAAGAAAAATGCACTTTGTGACGAACTAATTCGTCACAAAGCAAAATGTTTTGTAAAATTCGGCGAATCAGCCGAATCAAGCTTTTCATAAGTTCGCTCATCTCTAGGCATAACACGCGTAGAGGGCAATTTTACAACACTTCAAATAGAAAAACATTTTGTGAGTAAAGAAGCAAGAAGCAAGTATACAGTTTTAATTTGCTCATAGAAAATTTTATTTTAATGTTATTTGAGAAATATTACTTAGTAAAATACCAGTTTACACATTTGACAAAAATCACAATGAACTAAGTATATTGTGCTTTTCTTCCATCTTCTTTAGTACACTAATAATAAATACAGAAGTTAGTATAGAAACAATGGGGGCCATTTACTAAGAAGGTTACGCCTGTTTTTGACGTAAAAAAAGTTGCAACACACCAGTCCTTGATAAGAGACCCCAATACGTATAAATATGAGTATGGTCACTTGCTGCCACAATGCTATATTTGCTTTATTAAAGGGGTTGTCCGGTTTTCCCATATTGATCACCCATGTTTGAAACTGATGACCTACAGTATGTTTTAAACTGGCCTCTTTACTGTTTACCTGCACTTGAATGGGACGGAACAGTTAAGTTACATTGCGCTGCAATGTTGACGGCGTACAGGTTAACAGTGCAGAGACCGCAGCACTCACATTAGAGTTGCGGTCTCTTCAAATAGTTTATTAGCGGGGGTGCTTGGAGTCTTACCCCCAACGATCTGATATTCATGACCAATCCTGAGTATAGGTCATCAATATGGGAAAACCAGACAACCCCTTTAATGTGGTGAACTTCCATGTCTTGAAGTCCTTAAGCAGCACTCAAGGGTGTGGAACTGGCTGTTATCCAGTGGATTAAGACACTGGGCACAGGAATTTGGTTTCATGTAGAGGTATGTTTTACCTGTAGATTATAAAATACAGACTGCTAGACTCGCCACATGTTGGATAATACATTAGTTCATGAAGTTCATGGTTAGAACTTTCTTTTGTCCATGTTGATCACGGCTACTTATCACTTGCTCACTTAAAAGGGTTGTGTGAGATTAGAATATTTTTTTTTTTCTATAAAGAGAGCCACTTTTATCTCTGAGTCGTGTTTAGCATTGCACTTCACCCCTACAATTTTTTGGGGGGCTGGGCTGCAATATTAGCGGCCCATGGGCATTGGTGGTGCTGTTTCTGGGAAACGTGCTGTTTTTCTCTAACCTCAAACAACTATTTTACGTTATGTATTAAAAGAGATACAGGATTAAAAAACTATGTGTATGAGACGTAACCTGTAAATAGATGTGTTTTTGGAAGAAAGTAGCCATGTTTTTCTAATTCTGTACAACTAGTACATATTTTGTGCTGTCTCTGCATCATTTAATGGTTTCAGTCCTTCAACATCAGTTTTACAGGTCCAACAACACGGTGTTCTAGTAAAGGATTATGCTCGTCCTTTATCATAATCTGTTTTAGGTTTTTTATGGCAGATTTACACAAACCGATTTTTGGGCAGATTATCCGGAACAAACGCTCATATGAATCTGCCAGTGTAAAGGAGACATTTATAACCCAATGAATGAGCAAAATGCTCATTCATCAGGTGAAATCATCATTTTGAAGCAGTAGATTGTGCTGTGTAAGCAGTGATCTGGTGCCCAGAAACAATGAATTTGTATGAGCACAAGTGATAGCAATAGCCATTTCTCCTTCTCATACAGTGGAGGCAAAGGCTGCATGTAAGTGCATCTCTTCACCTTCACTGACGAGCAGGCAATTATCGGGAAGGAACGATTCCTTCCCGATGATTGTCTGCTCACTTAGCGCAGTGTAAAGGCGCCTTTACTTACCATTCTCCTTTCCAAGCTGATGCTCATAAGATCATATAATGATGATGATAATGATTTGATCTGCTTATTTTATTTGCTTCCACATTATTGAAAGGGATCATATTCCATTAGAAATTCAGTTTGGTCTGCAGGCCAAATGTTAAAGAGCTGAGAAGACTGATATTAATTTATCTGAGAAAAGATTCAGTATAAGGCTGCATTCATGGACACATTTCCCGTGACAAAAGTGGCTCTTGTGAGCCGAACTCACTGCATCATAATGATCTGCAGGTTTACTGTCCTGTACTCACCGCATCATTTGAGTATGGGACAGTAGACCTGCAGTTGGGCTGGAACTCCCAGCATCATAAATCACTGTGATGCAGTATGTTCAGTTCACATGGACCTGATTTCCTGGACCATATACGGTCATGAGAAAGCAGCCTTACTTGCTATTTATGGATCTAAATCTCTGCTCGTCCTGGTCTTTGGAGTTATGTGGGTGGTCATACCCAGCGGTTGACAGATTCTCTTTTGAGTTTGCATACTATGTTAGCTGTCAATCACTGATTGAGACTTCTAACCTCAGATTGAGAGGGAATTAAGACAAATTAATTAAAACTGATCTTTTCCTCTGTATATGAATAACAATTTACTCAGCTCCTGCTTTACACGCTTCTTGTAGATCCGATTACATTTTAAACAGGTTCCCTTTAAGTGATAATAATCATTTTAACAATAACGTATTGAAATCATATAAGACATGCCAATCCCAACTGCTTTTTGTAACATTTAGAAAACCTGAAGAAAAGATGTGTCTTGTCCAGAGTAGTCCATCATTTCCTATTTTCCTCGTTATTAGTCTTGTAATAATTATTGACAACAGTAGATATTTTATAGCTGTTAGAAATCAAAATGGCCTATCAGTCTTGATATAATACTATTCCAGAACCACCACAGTTGCTGACAATATGTGGTTATTCTTCTTTAATGACTGAGGGGGTACACTCACTTTGCCTTTTCCTTTTCTCCCTTAAGGTGACCCTGCAATTTAAAGAGGATCTTTCACCACTGCTGACACATCTGGTTTAGTAAATAATTGTATTCCACCTGAAATCACAATTTTGGAGCGAATATTCTTATCACCCTATGTTGTTCTGTTCCTCAGCGGTTTATTCTAGAAGTTTAGAAATGAATTGACAACTGGGTGTTGCCTTTTTGGGTATGTCACGGCACAGTCTGACTCCATACAATCAGTACTGGCAGTATCAGACTGTGAAGGGAGAAGCCCCCAATGGCAACACCCAGTAATCAATGAACAATTTAGAGTCATGATACTCCAGATTTGTTACTGCTGGGGAATACAAAGAGTTACTAACTCAAACATGTCAGGAAAAGGTCTATTTAAATAGCTTTTGGAAAATATTTCTCCTGATCCCCCTTCCACCATACACACACAGGCATGGCAAAGCATTCATGTGTTCTCGGTGGGTAGATGTGAGTAATCTGCAGCTAAAAACCTCTGCCAGGAGCTCATTTCCCACGAGAATGTCCTTTCTTACTCTTTAAATCAGACTTCAGGGGAGAGTAAGGACATCTGTTGGGTTTGGAAACATTAATCTAATGTGTATAGGCATGTTTAGAGTGAGAGTGAGCACACGTGTGTGGCCACTCTTCTTCTAGGAACAGGGGATCCTTGCCCTCATTCTTGAGATCAGTGAGAGACTGACATTTATGCCATTATAAATCAATATTTTTTTATTATTCCTAACCAGTTACCTTATTTTTGTATGTCACCAATGTTTGGCATATTGATACAATTTAAGCCTTCTCCACACATATTCATATTTAAGCTTTTCATAACCTGTTGGATTGTAACTGACTATTGTGATTACATCATTACGATGCTGAAGGAATCTGGCTGGTTTGTTCTCTGACTGCACAATACTCCCTGTGGTTTTCTTATGAAGAGTTAATGACAAAAAATTGAATGTGATTTATCAAAAAATGAACCCTACAGTGACATATTTATCTATGTCAACTTTGTAGGTATCCATAGATACTGCAATACGAGATGGTTAGACTTCTTTCATGATGTTTCATTTAAATTGGTTGTCTGGTTTACAAAACCTATTTTCATACCCTATTTATAAATTATGAGCTACAGGAGTTTTCCAACGTTATTAAAATTCTCAGAAAAGCCACCCAGTTGGCTAAAAAAATAATGAATGCACCACCTTCTCTTGCATCATGATTTGTGCCATGCTTATCAAGTCCACTTGCCAGTGCTTGCTTATAAACTGCAGTCGTGGCATGCCAGTATCCAGTAGACCACTTAGGACAGTGATCAGTGATTGTTTATAAACTGCAGTGGTGGCATGCCAGTATCCAGTAGACCACTGACGATAGTGATCAGTGGTTGTTTATAAACTGCAGTGGTGGCATGCCAGTATCCAATAGACCACTGACGATAGTGATCAGTGGTTGTTTATAAACTGCAGTGGTGGCATGCCAGTATCCAGTAGACCACTGATGATAGTGATCAGTGGTTGTTTATAAACTGCAGTGGTGGCATGCCAGTGTAGTAGATTAAATAACAGCATACAATATAAATCAGCTGCTTCTAAGGCCACCAGGATATTGTCATGCATTAAACGAGGCATGGACTCATGGGGCAGGGATGTAAATATTACCACTTTATAAAGCGTTGGTCCGGCCTCATCTGGAATATGCAGTTCAGTTCTGAGCACCAGTCCATAGAAAGGACGCTCTGCAGCTAAAAAAAAGTACAGAGGAGAGCGACTAAACTGATAAGGGGCTTAGAAGGTCTTAGTTTTGAAGAAAGATGAAAGAAATACATTTATTTAGTCTTAAGAAGAGACGTCTAAGGGGGGACATGATTAACCTATACAAATATATAAATGGGCCATTCAAAAAATACGGTGACAAACTGCTCCAAGTAAAATGCCCTCAAAAGACAAGGGGGCACTGCCTCTGATTGGAGAAGAAATAGTTCAGTCTCCAGAAGCGTCAAAGCTTCTTTACTGTAAGAACTGTGAATCTGTGGAATAGACTTCCTCAGGACGTGGTCACAACAGTGACAATGGACAGGTTTAAAAAGGGTTTAGATGAATTCTTGAATGCAAATTTCATTAATGCATATGAAAATGGGTTGAAACCTGAGTCTCACTTCCTTCTGGGATTTGCGTCCCCACCTATTCCTTGGTTGAACTTGACAGACTTATGTCTTTTTTCAACCGTATTAACTATGTAACTATGTAATAACTAAAGAAAATGAGAAAATCCTAGATTTTGTATAGTGTATCAATCATTTTGCAATTTGTACCATTACATTATCACTATACCCTTCAGAGCATCTCAGGAATATTTACTGTAAACTGCTTTAAAAATTAGACTAGGGATTTCGTTGTTTTCATAGCCCTTTCTGCAAGCTAGCTTGTTTTTGAAATATGTTAATAATTTAGAGGATATAATTAAAATAGGCCAAGAAATTTCGCAGTTATACAAAGTATGCAGACCCCTTTTCTGTTAGTGCTTTCTCAGGGGTAGGCCCGGTATCAATAGTTATGCTCTTGGCTAGTGGAAAATTGTTAATTGTATGTACTTCATTTGGATGATGACCTGTATTTAGTATAAAACAACAGATGATTACTGGTAACTTCTTATCTTTGGAACTGTATCATGTGATTGCTAAGATTACTACTTTCTCAAGTTTGTGAACATATCACTAGTCTAGTTCTGAAATGTCTCTTTCAGCATGACAATAAATCTGAACTGCATCTGAAGATAAAGTTCCAGCATATTTGAAATGGCTATATCTTTTGGAAATCATATTTCTTAATTAACACCATGTTTCAGTAAAGGAGAGCAACATTTTATTTACCTTCACATCAATGAAAAATGGCTTATCATAAAAGTACCTCCTGCAAAAAATGTGATCTGTAAAAAATTGTGTAGAAGATCAGGCATGGCCAGAAATGACTGACCTCATCAAAGTACGAATGAGGAAAAAAAATGGATACATTTTTTTATATTTTTTTCTTTTCTTTTCTGGCTTCTAAGATAGAAGTGTTTACTAATATGCCCCACCAAACCTTTAGTGATGTGTTTGGCATGTTCAAATCTCAACATAATTGTGTAGATACAATGGTGTCCCCTGTTCAAAAAAATATTCATTAGGGTGTACAATGTGTGCACAATTATTAGGCATGTAAGTACCTTGACAAGATCATCATTTTATGCATATTTTCCAACTCCAATGCTTATTGGATTGAAGCATATCAGGTGATGTCTTTTTGTGTAACGAGGGATAGTGTGCCCTAAGGAGATCAAGATCCCATATCAAGGTGTGCATAATTATTGGGCAGCTTGTTTTTCTCTGGCAAAATGGGCCAAAAAGAGATTTAACTGTCTAAAAAGTAAAAAATAAATAAAATAAAATTCACAGAGATGCAGCACTCTTGAAATTGCTAAAATATTGGTCCTGATCGCAGAACCATCAAACATTTTGGTGCAAATAGTCAACAAGAACCTGATCCTCCACCAATCTCCCCCACCGCACCCAGAAGCACTTCATATATTGGCTGCTGACCGGATCATGCAGCTTTATATCTGCTCCCCTATGCTCCCAAGATATCTGGACCATCGTACAAAACAAGCACTTCTACCTTATGTGTCACCCCTGCCTCCTCATAGATTGTAAGCTCTTGCGAGCAGGGTCCTCATTCCTCTTGTAATTATTGACGTGTCTGTTGCTATGTTATTTATGACTGTTTATACATGAACCCCTGAACTGTAAAGCGCTGTGGAATATGTTGGTGCTATATAAATAAAGATTATTATTATTATTATTATTATTATTATTATTATTATAAGGTAACAAGAAACGTGTAGAGAAAAAAGACGCAAATTAACTGTCAAAAATTTGAGAAGAATTAAATGTAAAGTAACCAGGAACCCATTATCCTTCAGTGCTGTCATATTCCAGAACTGCAACTTCCCTGGAGTGCCCAGAAGTACAATGTATTCAGTGCTTAGAGATGTAACCAAGGTAAGGAAGCCTCAAGTCCAACCACCACTGAACAAGACACATACGTTGAAACGTCAAGACTGTGCCAAGAAGTATCTGAAGACAGATTTTTCAAAGGTTTTATGGATTAATGAGATGAGTGTGACTTTTGACAGACCAGATGGATGGCCCTGTGGCAGGGTACTGCAGTAACGGGCAAAGAGCTCCACTTCGAATCAGACGCCAGCAAGGTGGAGATAGGGTACTGCTATAGGCCGGCATTATTAAAGATGAGCTACTGGGACCTTTTTGTGTTCAGGATGGACTCAAAATCAACTCCAAAACCTATTGACAGTTTTATATCAGACACTTTCATCAAGCAGTGGTACAGGAAAAAGTCTGCATCTTTCAAGAAAACTGCGATTTTTATGCAGGAAAATGCTCCATTGTATGCATCAAAGTACTCCAATGCATGGCTAGCCAGTAAAAGCCTTAAAGATGAAAAAATAATTTCATGGCCCACTTCCTCGCCTGAACTAAACCCTACTGAGAACTCTCCTTTTTAAATGGGAGCTAAGGAAACAGTAAACCTCTCTGAACAGTGTCTGGGAGGCTGTGAATGCTGCACAAAAAGTTGATCTTCAGCAGGTTAACAGACTCCGTGGATGGAAGGCTTATGAATTACAGGTATTGAAAAGAAGGGTGGTTATTTATGTTAAGCAAAGTTTTTCAAAAATTAAATTTTTTATTAGCCGAACTTTGTCAAGAAATTTGATTTGTTACGATTTACTTAGTTACGAATCGCTTTTAAATGTATGGAGCAGGTGCAATTACAGGAAATAGCGATTGTTCTGCCTCCGTCATTTAACCCCTCAGATGATGCATTCAACACTGATCATGGCATCTAAGACTCACATTCAGGTGCTCAGGGGTTAATCCTGGGTAAAACAAAAATATATAAATATATATATATATATACAGTTGCAAGAAAAAGTATGTGAACCCTTTGGAATTATATGGATTTCTGCACAAATTGGTTATAAAATGTGATCTGATCTTCATCTAAGTCACAACAATAGACAATCACAGTCTGCTTAAACTAATAACACACAAATAATTAAATGTTACCATGTTTTTATTGAACATACCATGTAAACATTCACAGTGCAGGTGGAAAAAGAATGTGAACCCCTAGACTAATGACATCTCCAGGAGCTAATTGGAGTGAGGTGTCAGGCAACTGGAGTACAATCAATGAGATGAGATTTGAGGTGTTGGTTACAGCTGCCCTGCCCTATAAAAAACACACACACCAGTTCTGGGTTTGCTTTTCACAAGAAGCATTGCCTGATGTGAATGATGCCTCGCACAAAAGAGCTCTCAGAAGACCTACGATTAAGAATTGTTGACTTGCATAAAGCTGGAAAGGGTTATAAAAGTATCTCCAAAAGCCTTGTTGTTCATCAGTCCACGGTAAGACAAATTGTCTATAAATGGAGAAAGTTCAGCACTGCTGCTACTCTCACTAGGAGTGGCCATCCTGTAAAGATGACTACAAGAGCACAGCTTAGACTGCTCAATGAGGTGAAGAAGATTCCTAGAGTGTCAGCTAAAGACTTACAAAAGTCTCTGACATATGCTAACATCCCTGTTAGCAAATATATACGATACGTAAAACACTAAACAAGAATGGATTTCATGGGAGGATACCACAGAGGAAGCCACTGCTGTCCAAAAAAAACATTGCGCACGTTTACAGTTTGCACAAGAGCACCTGGATGTTCCACAGCAGTACTGGCAAAATATTCTGTGGACGGATGAAACCAAAGTTGAGTTGTTTGGAAGAAACACACAACACCATGTGTGGAGAAAAACAGGCACAGCACACCAACATAAAAACCTCATCCCAACTGTGAAGTATGGTGGTGGGGGCATCATGCTTTGCTGCGTCAGGGCCTGGACAGATTGCTATCATCGAAAGAAAAATTAATTCCCAAGTTAATCAAGACATTTTGCAGGAGAACTTAAAGGGAACCTGTCACCTGGATTTTGTGTATAGAGCTGAGGACATGGGTTGCTAGATGGCACCCCCTTAAACTAATACTTTGTTGAAGCACCTTTTGATTTTATTACAGCATTCAGTCTTTTTGGGTATGAGTCTATCAGCATGGCACATTTTGACTTGGCAAGATTTGCCCACTCTTCTTTGCAAAAACACTCCAAATCGGTCAGATTGCAAGGGAATTTCCTGTGAACAGCCCTCTTCAGATCACCCCACAGATTTTCAATCGGATTCAGGTCTGGGCTCTGGCTGGGCCATTCCAAAACTTTAATCTTCTTCTGGTGAAGCCATTCCTTTGTTGATTTGGATGTATACTTTGGGTCGTTGTCATACTGAAAGAGGAAGTTCTTCTTCATATTTCAGCTCTCTAGCAGAAGCCTGAAGGTTTTGTGCCAATATTGACTGGTATTTGGAACTGTTCATAATTCCTTCTAGCTTAACTAAGGCCCCAGTTCCAGCTGAAGAAAAACAGCCCCAAAGCATGATACTGCCACCACCATGCTTCACTGTGGGTATGGTGTTCTTTTGGTGATGTGCAGTGTTGTTTTTGCACCAATTTTGGAACTATGGCCAAAAAGTTCAACCTTGGTCTCATCAGACCATAACACCTTTTCCCACATGCTTGATGTGTTTTTGCAAAATGTAGCCTGGCTTGGATGTTTTTCTTTGTAAGAAAAGGCTTTCGTCTTGCCACTCTACCGCATATCCCAGACATATGAAGAATACGGGAGATTGTTGTCACATGTACCACACAGCCAGTACTTGCCAGATATTCCTGCAGCTCCTTTAATGTTGCTGTAGGCCTCTTGGTAGCCTCCCAGACCAGTTTTCTTCTTGTCTTTTCATCAAGTTTGGAGGGACGTCCAGTTCTTGGTAATGTTACTGTTGTGCCATATTTTCTCCACTTGATGATGACTGTCTTCACTGTGTTCCATGGTATATCTAATGCCTTGGAAATTCTTTTCTACCCTTCTCCTGACTGATACTTTTTAACAATGAGATCCCTCTGATGCTTTGGAAGCTTTCTGTGGACCATGGCTTTTGCTGTGGGATGCGACTAAAAAGATTTCTGAAAAAAGATTAACTAGAGGAGCTGAACTCTATTTGGGGTTAATCAGAGGCACTTTAAATGATGGCAGGTGTATGCTGACTCCTATTTAACATGATTTTGAATGTGATTGCTTAATTCTGAACACAGCTACATCCCCAGTTATAAGAGGGTGTGCACACTTATGGAACCACATTATTTTAGTTTTTTTTTCTTCCCTCCACCTAAAAGATTTCAGTTTGTTTTTCAATTGAGTGGTACAGTTTATAGGTCACATTAAAGGTGGAAAAAGTTCTGAAATGATTTATCTTTGTCAAGAAACCTAACATTTTAACAGGGGTGTGTAGACTTTTTATATCCACTGTATAAATATATATTTGTGTGAGGCACTTACGGTAGTACAGTGAAGAACCTAGGAAATCAGGGAATAAGCGTAGTCGGTTGTGGTGTGCCGAAACCGAGGATGAGGTAGGCCTGAGAAAGAAGAGGGCCCACCCAAGGAAAGAGATGTGGAAGAAATGAGTTATAAATGAGTGGAGTGGTGGGAGGGTCAAGTTCAGACCTCGGACGGTGCAGGAGCCAGGTAGGGGGGTGCCCTAAATAGGCTGGAGGCGGACCTCAGCCCCTCCCACAAATCCAGGCCAAAGCCTTCACACTTGTGTGAGGCACTTACGGTAGTACAGTGAAGAACCTAGGAAATCAGGGAATAAGCGTAGTCGGTTGTGGTGTGCCGAAACCGAGGATGAGGTAGGCCTGAGAAAGAAGAGGGCAAAATGAAATAAACACTTTATTGTATTCGATATACATGAAAGCTCAACCCGACATGTCTTGGAAAGCGTTTCTTAACTCCCGTGTTGGATTGGGAATGTAACGTGTGAAAGCGGATGACTTCCAGCGCCCCAACTTCTTAATGACATGAGCCGGGATGTTGGCACTGGAGGCCGTGGATGCGGCCCCGATCCGAAAGGAGTGCCCAGAGTAGTTGGATGCGTTGAGGCCTAGTTGAGTGAGGGATGACCTGACATAGATCATAAAGGTGGTGGTGGTGAGTGCAGACCCACGCAGTTGAAGTAGTGGCTGACAGGGTAGGAGCTTGTGATGCTGTTTGTATGCGTCCAGAACCCCGACTGGGCACCATCTGTTCTGCGTAGGGTAGTATGGAATGTCCACGGGTGAGAGCTGACTGCTTTTGGAGCGAGGTAAGGTTAGGATATAATGATCCCCGTGTTTCGTCAAGTGGGAGGCTAGTAGACAATGTGTGGTTTGGGTCGCCGAGGTCGTGGTGAATTCCCCGGGCCTCAGGAATCCGTAGAAGGCCAGGTACATCGCTGTTTTGATGATGGAGTTGGTAACAGCTTCAAAAGGTCTGGTGTCTAATAAGTCGGATAATGCCTTGAAAATGTGACTGTTAATGGGCAGTCTCTGTGTCGGCCGTGCGGGTTCTGTCCTCTGAATGCCTTTGAGTATGGTTTTGATCTGGTGTGAGGCCATGAAACTGATGTTGTTAGGGTGTATGATCAGCATGTGATGTTGAATGCCGGTGAGATAGAGTTTGATGGTGTTGTATGACAGTTTGAGCTTGAGGTGGCAAAAGGAAGCAAACCCCAGCAGGGAAGTCATGACAAATGGGTGCGTGATGTTGTGTTCCAACAGGAACTTGTTAAACAGTGTGAATGCTCTGTTGTATGACCTGCGTGTGTTGTCTGATAGTGCCGAATGGGATAATAACTGGCTATGGCGCATGATGACATCTAATCCAGAATGAGCTGGTGAAATGACGGGGTGATGGAGGCCGTGGGTGACGCTGACGGGAGAGCCTGATGAAACGCCTGAAATTGGAAACGAGACAGATTGTCAGCTGCCGTATTGCACCTTCCCGGGACGTGGAAGCAGTGTATGAAGAAATTGTTGCAAGCTGCCAACCAAGTAAGCCTGCGCAGGAACCTCATGATAGTGAGGGATTTGGACCGACCCCTGTTAATGATCTGGCAGGTTGCCTGGTTGTCTGAGTAGCATCGGACCGACCTATTAGCCCATGAATGACCCCACGCCACGGCGGCCGCCACGATGGGGTAGATCTCGAACAGAGCCGAGGTAGTGGAGAATCCCTCCAAACCCTGGACCGCAGGAGGCCAGCTACCCCACAGCCAATCGTTCCCAAAAATGGCCGCGAAACCTGTGGTGGATGCCGCATCCGACCAGATTGATGGGGAAGAGTCCGACAGCTGAGGGGGGAACATGCTCCTGCCGTTCCAGGCGGACAGAAATCTCCTCCACATACCCAGATCTGCAGTGGCGTGGGCATCCAGGGGCAGCCTGTGAGAGTCGTGAAGGAAAAGGGGGAAAAGGCGCAGAAGCCGTGAAATGAACGCGCGACCCTGGGGGATGATGCGCATGGCAAAGTTCAGGGACCCCAATAGGGACTGTAGTTCCTTGCGATTGCAGTCGCCGAGTTGAAGGTAATTGTCTATGTGGTTGAGAATAACCTGGATCTTCCCGAGTGGCAAACTGGCTTGCATAGAGGCAGAATCCAACTGAATGCCCAAGAAGGTGATGACTGTGTCCGGCCCCTCTGTTTTCTTTGTGGAGATGGGTACCCCAAGTTCCCCGAACAGCTTGATGGTGGCCCTGAGGCTGGCGGGAGGGGAGATGTTTTCCTCCACGAGTAGAAAGTCATCCAGGTAATGCAAGACCATCGGGCATCTTGCTACGTTCAAGAGCAACCAGCAAAGTGCCTCCGCGAATGTGTCAAAAATGGCTGGGCTACTTTTGGATCCGAAGGTCAACCGGGAGAAAAAATAATAGTTTTCGGACCACTTGATGCCATGAAGGTGCCACAGCGATGGGTGAATTGGTAGCAATTTGAACGCATTGGCGATGTCGGTTTTGCTGAGCCATGCTCCGACCCCTGCTTGCCTGATGGCGGTGATGGCGTGATCTATAGTGGTGTATTGGAGTGAGAATTCCTCCGACGGAATGAGGGAGTTGAGACTGGGGTCGGCTGAGCCGTGTGGTGCCGATAGATCGATGATTAGCCTCTGTTTCTGGGAAGATTTCCCGGTGACGATGCCAATGGGATTGGTGCGCCATGTGGTGAATGGGGGTGTCTTGAATGGTCCTAGCACGAAACCCTCTGCAACTTCCTGGGCTATGAGGGCGTCAATTGCGGTGGGGTTGCCTTGGGCGGATAGGAGATTTGGACATTCCAGGGTGCCTGTCGGCATGTGCAGGATGCCCGTGTGGAAGCCTTCTGTCAGCCCTGCCACGAGGAAATCCGTGAGATGTCTGGATGGGTGCTGAGACATAAATGCTGAAAAAACCGGCATATTTATGGTCGATAGATACGGTTTAGAAAACATTTTATTTGGACACATTGATCTAGCATGTGCCCGGAAACAATTGGTACAAATGTGCAACAACCTGCACCCGCTAAAATTGCAGGATCCCACATTGAAATTGTTGCAAATCTGGGATTTGCCCAGAAACTTGATTGGCCGCCCCAGCTTGTCCCGGCTTGATTTCTCCGTGACCCCGGAGGGGCCGGCCGCTTGAGAGGGGGCTTGACTGTCCGCTGCGTTTGGGCAGAAATTGGTGGTGTGGGCAGTGGAGGAGCAGTGCACACAAGCTGGCGTCCTTAGGCCTGCGAAGTGTCGGCAAAAAATGACAGTGTCGATTCTTGCCCAGTTGGAGCGGACTCCGTACTGGGAGAAAGCCCCTGCCACCTTTGCCGAAAAAGATCTATGGTAGTCATAGAATGCCGACCCCCCATATTTGTTGCCCAGGTCCACCAGCTTGTGCATGTAGAGGTCAAACTCCTCCCTTCTGTTAGGGTAGACCGTGCAGATGACCTCCCTGTAGATGCCGAAAGCCAACACAAATTCTGGAATAGACAGTTTTCTATTGAGGCGGGCATCCCTAGATTTAACCACGACTGAGACATCGTCATAAGCATAAGTTTTGTTCTCAACAGTATCTTGAGAGGCAATCAGGAGGGAGGCCAGGTTCACATCCTTACCTTCCAGAATGTCCCTTTTCAAGTGCTCCGGTATCATGTGCGCCGGGCTGACTTCTTGGTCATCTGGGTTGATGGATGGCACGCCCACTGGCAAACCGGATGGTGCCGGTGACGCTGCCGGTGGTGGCCCTGCCAAGGAGAGGGATGTGGTGACCGACTCCAGCCTCTCTAACCTGTCGTTGACCCTGGACATGGACGTCATCAAAGAGGCCAGCATGGCGTGTATATCCCCCGTGCTGGACTGGCTGGGTCCTTCCCCTGCCTCCGCATTACTGGTTGACGTGCGTAGTAGTCGGAAAAGCTCCGCTTTCCTTGCCGTGGCGGGGAAGGGGATCTGCCGTCTCTTCAATTCCGCCGTGATACGCGGAATTGTCCAGGCTCTGATGGATGCTGGGCTGGCAAGATCGTCTCCTTGGGCTAAGGTGATGGATCTAGCCGGAGTGCCCGGAAGGGAAAAGTTCTCAATTCCTTCCAGAGACATGCTAAAACAGAATAGTTTGTTAGTGTGGGGAAAACACAGGACCGTGCTGGCAAGCTAGCTATGCCGGATGGCGAAATAATTAAGCCTAGGATGGTGACAGATGAGGCCCTGCTAATTGCCGAGCGGCTTGAGAGGCTCTATCTATGAGTTGGCGCGAGGGGTTGATGAGGCCACTGACGTGGTGGCAGGAGTGTGAGGCCTCTCGGTGACTTGTACGACAGGACTAGGGAAAGGGAGTGACAGGTGAGGCCCTCTCTATGCAACAGCGAGGCGGCTTACTAACGAGTGGCGCGATGGGCGGCTGCCTCCGAGCGTGTGAGGCGGGGTGTTGGCCTCGCGGACCACTGACTGATGGCGAAGCCAAGAGGGGGTTAATCTAGTGGGATTCCGAAGCCCCTGATGCCAGCACGCTGACCCTAACGGGATGGACTGAAATGTAGGAAACAGAAAACGATTGAGCAGGTGTACGTACCTGGTAGCAAGAAAAAGTCACTGGATACGTGCAGCGTAAATAAGTCTAAGCTTGATCGCCTAAAAGAGGGGTAGACAGAAAGTGTTATGACGAGAGTTGACTGTGGTCTGAACGTTTAGCATGACCTGAGAGGATTGCGCCGTGAGTTGCAACGGTGACCCGGTATGGTATGGAAGGTATGTGAAATGATGCCCCGTGCTGTGGCGGAAGGTGTGAATACGGACCTTTTATTTTTATTTTTTATTTTTGGTTTTACTGGGATATTGATGTTCTAATGGAAAACGGGGTTTTTTTTTTTTTGTTTTTTTTTTTTCTGGCGTTTTTTTTTTTTTTTTTCCCATATGGCTTTTTTTTTTTTTTTTTTTTATATCGGGTTTTTTTTTTTTTTTCCATATGGCGGGATTATTGTTTTTTTTTTTTTTTCGGGTTTCTTTGGTGACTGTATGAAGCGTATGGATTTTTAATTGTACATGGATGTTGGCCTGGCGGGTGTGTTCCCTGATGCCGGCTCTTGTGATGATGACTTGCGCCCCCCCTCCTGGATGCGCTGCCTGATGGAGGGGAGCGGTAGCTGGATCTGTGGGGCTGGTGCAGGGGTGTGCAAGCGGCACCCCTTGGCTCCCCACCCCCATGCACACAGCGCACGCGTGCGGCACCTGTGGCCGGCCGCCAGGCTACCGCGCATGCGCCGCCGCGGCCGCGCATGCGCAGCGCCCCCGCCGCGCATGCGCGAACCGGGCGCCGGGACGCGGCGGCCGCCATTGGCAGCGCGGCAGGAGGACGGAGTCGCGGGCCGGCGCGGCGGCGGGGAATAGGGGGACCGCGGCCCTGGTGCGGCTTGTGGCGGGGGAGCGTGTGGAGAGGCCGGGAAGCGGCGAGCATCTGGTGTAAGTGAGAGGGCGGCCGTGCCGCTGATCTGGCGAGGGGTGTGAGGGAAGAAAAGTGCGTGGGATGATTGGAGGGGAGGGGAACGGCGTGGTTGCTGCCATGGGAACCTGGTACACGTGTTGTCCGTGCTAGGAGTGGGGATGCGGTGGGGTGTGCGTGCATGCATGATCAGAAAACGGTGCCAGCATGAACCGTGATTTGAAATGAACCTGTGACATGGTTTTACAGGTAAATGTTGAAATGAACCGAGCTGGAGGCAGGGCAGCCGTGAGGCCCTGTGCTGTACCGTATGAAAAACTCACAGTTTGAACGGGCAAAACGTGACCCGCAAGGAACCAGGTGAAGCCGGACGGATGGAACCGGAATGCTCCAAATCCTGGACCCGAAAACAACGAACTTCAGAAACAGCAACTTGTAAGTAACTTCTTCAGTTAACTCCACACGCGACTCTCTCTCTCAAGTTCAGACCTCGGACGGTGCAGGAGCCAGGTAGGGGGGTGCCCTAAATAGGCTGGAGGCGGACCTCAGCCCCTCCCACAAATCCAGGCCAAAGCCTTCACACATATATATATATATATATATATATATATATACACACACACAGTGCCTTGCAAAAGTATTCACCCCCTTGACTTTTTTCGTGCTTTGTTATATTACAGCCTTAAGTTCAATGTTTTGTTAATCCGAATTTTATGTGATGGATCAGAACACAATAGTCTAAGTTGGTGAAGTGAAATGAGAAAAATATATAAATAAAACTATTGTTTAGACATAGAAAATATTAAATTTGCATGTACATATGTATTCACCCCTTTGTTAGGCAGCCCATAAAATCTCTGGTGCAACCAATTACCTTCAGAAGTCACATAATTAGTGAAATGATGTCCAGCTAAGTGCAATCTAAGTGTCACATGATCTGTAATTACATATACACACCTTTTTTTAAAGGCCCCAGAGGCTGCAACACCTAAGCAAGAGGCATCACTAACCAAACACTGCCATGAAGACCAAGGAACTCTCCAAACAAGGAATGGACAATGTTGTTGAGAAGTACAAGTCAGGGTTAGGTTCTAAAAAAATATCCAAATATTTGATCATCAGGAGCACCATCAAATCTATCATAACCAAATTGAAAGAACATGGCACAACAGAAATCCTGCCATGAGACGGCCACCCACCAAAACTCACGGACCGGGCAAGGAGGGCATTAATCCGAGAGGCAGCACAGAGACCTAAGGTAACCCTGGATGAGCTGCAGAGTTCCACAGCAGAGACTGAAGTATCTGTACATAGGACGACAATAAGCCGCACTTTCCATAGAGTTGGGCTTTATGGCAGAGTGGCCAGAAGAAAGCCATTACTTTCAGCTAAAAACAATAAGGCATGTTGTGAATTTGTGAAAAGGCATGTAGGAGACTCCCAAAATGTATGGAGGAAGGTGCTCTGGTCTGATGAGACTAAAATTTTACTTTTCGGACATCAAAGAAAATGCTATGTCTGGCAAAAACCCAACACATCACATCACCCAAAGAACACCTTCAGCAGCCAGGACTGGGAAACTGGTCAGAGTTGAGGAAAAGATGGATGGTGCTAAATGCCGGGATATTCTTGAGCAAAACCTGCACCACTCTGTGTTTGATTTGAGGCTAGGATGGAAGTTCACCTTCCAGCAGGACAATGACCCCAAACACACTGCTAAAGCAATACTTGAGTGGTTTAAGGGTAAACATATAAATGTGATGGAATGGCCTAATCAAAGCCCAGATCTCAATCCAATAGAAAATCTGTGGTCAGACTTAAAGATTGCTGTTCACAAGCGCAAACCATCCAGCTTGAAGGAGCTGGAGCAGTTTCACAAGGAGGAATGGGCAACAATCCCAGTGGTAAGATGTGGCAAGCTCCTAGAGACTTATCCAAACTGACTTGGAGCTGTGATTGCCACAAAAGGTGGCTCTACAAAGTATTGACTTTAGGGGGGTGAATAGTTATGCACATTGAGTTTTTCTGTTATTTTGTCATATTTGTTGTTTGCTTCACAATAAAAAAAAAAAGGCAAGGCACTGTATATATAGTCACTTCATCTATTTGATCGTGGACAGGTGTGCTGATGATGCATCGAGTGTGATGATGTCACCACGTGATCATGTTGGCCATGTGCAGAGACGTTATCACTGATGACAACCGCATACAGCCAGCGTGATCACGTGATGACATCTTCACGCTTGCCGCAGGTCCTTTGGTGGTTTTCTTCAATCAACATGTAGCAGACGGCCTCTCTGCAATCAAGTGGATGAGGTGAGTATCATTTTTTTTATTTTCAGCCACCATTTTAGGCAAAATTGATTCTTTACCATGAAGCGCGAGGAAATTTGGCTTTGTGGCTAATCAAATTTTTCCTAAACTTTGGATTAAATTCCGCTTTGGATACTTCGATTCGGTCTACACTAGTGGCTATATTGGTCATTGATTTAATGTTTGTAAATTTTGAGTTGTTTCTTTATCATTCTCACTTTAACAGATGAAAATAAACAAGTGAGATGGAAACATTTTCCTTTTTTATTTTGTTACATCATAATTCTGTACACTAATGATTATGCACACATAGATATTTTCCTAAAAAAGCCCAAACCTCACTTTTACCTTCTTAAATATTCACGTTTGAGGTTTATTAGTATTTTGGAATGACCGACAGCACAGTAGTTGTTCAATAATAAAATGAATCTTCAAAAATTCAACTTGCTTAATAATTGTGCACACGCTAAATGTACATGTCAGTATTGTTATAGAAATTTCTGCAGCTGTCCCATTAACCTGGATCTGGTTTACCGAAATCCATATTCCAACCCCATTCAGATGAATGAAACTGTTTGTTCAGTCACAAAAAATTCTACAACATATCTACCAGGTGGGAATATACCTTTAAATGATCACTAACATTTCACACAACTTTGCATAAATCAAAATGACAGATATAACACACTTTACAATATTTTGTATAAGAGAAAATTCCTCTATTTCCCCATTATGAGCTATTTTCCCTCATATATGTTAGCATTCTCTGTCTTAAGAAAGACTTATCTTCCCTCTTCACCTTTCCTTAGAATTTAGATGAAAATTGAGGATCCAGTCTCATAAATTACACCACAAGAAATAGGTTAAAAACGGCTAACTTGCACAGATAATGTCACAATCATGTAGTCTCCAAAGAATACTGTTGTTTACTGTTCCATCTGCATTGCAGTCAACACCATAAGCATCTCTTACAGTATCTGCACTGCCAAGATTCCTAAATAGGGGGGGCACCCAGAATAGTAAAACACTGCAGTATAATTCAAAAAGAGCAAGCAATTTGTTATACTCACATAAACATATAAAAAACATGTATATCAATATAATCTGTCATATAAAGAACAGCCCAACTCGAGTTTCAATAATGCTTCTTCTGGGGCATAGATATCTTTTCCAGGAGTCTCTTTAAATACCAAAATCCATTACACTCATTATTAAATCAAATACATTTAAAACATCCCCCATAAAAAAGCTTATTAGAAAAACAAAAATAGTAATCATTATGTCATAAATTACACTAGAGGGCATTTCAATTTTTAGCCAATCAGCTTCAGAAACCATTCTCAAGACATCAACATTTTCAGCCAATCATCTTTAGTGAACCTTCCTCAAGGCATTTCAATTTCCAGCTCATAGGCTTTTCTCCCCAAAGACCAAATAAGGAGCTATCCAGAACCTGTGGAATTCCCTCAACATCAGTATACCACATGATCATTGACATCCAATGAAAAACTCCCACCATTACTAACCCCTATGCAAACTAAATAAAATACTAAACTTAAACAGTACATGATCGCACATCAAAATCCACATTTAAACACTTCAGCTGAAATGTTCCCAGAGAGAAAATCACAAAAAAACTCCTGCTGATTGATAACTGAAACTGGATCTCCCTTTCTCCATTTTTTATCAGTTCAAAACCCTGAAATTTCCTTCCCACTGGGGAACTACTGTGGCATTTTTTGTGTAGACAGAAAATATGCATTTTAACACCAACTGTTTTATTGTAAATATGTTAATTTATGTGAGTCTTAATTTTCCACATGGAGACTACAAGGGCACTCTAATCCCCATTTGGTTTTATATGCTTTGGAGGAAACAAAGGGAGGGAGGTTATTAGGCAAAACATATCCCAAAATCAAATCCCCCTTCAATGGGGGACCAATTATTTTTAATGTATACAATATCTGTAATAAACTGGGTGTCACGAACCAGCGGGTGTGAACCCACTGTGCCATTTGTCCTGCCTCCTCTAAGGGCATTGTCTAAATTAACCCCTCGATGCTCACAGTACCCCTGATGGTGAAGATAGACTTTCCCAAGGGGAACACCAGGTTGCTACCTCTTGAGGAGGATAGGTACATGAGGCAGCTGGTCCAGGCGAAGCAGGAGGCACCTGAGAAAAGGTGCCAGAGGTACAGGCATTGTCAGCAGGCTGAGTCATTACCAAGATCAAGAGTGCAGGACCGAAGGATGAGGCAGAGGCGAAGTCAGACAGGCCGCTGTTACACTGGGTAATAAATGAAAATTTAAACTTACCTCCCTCTACGTTTCTTTCATATTTTTCTTTATAATTTGGTTTTGGTCACTTTCGCTAACTTCCTTGTAAGTATAATTTCTATAATTCCGGAGAATATTAGTTTAGGAGGGGGAGGAAAAGAGCTTTAAAAGTGGAAAAAGAGGCATTTTTATCTCATAAGATAATTTACAAAGTTTCTTATATTCATCTGTTCTACTGATTTAAGCAAAGTTGTGTGAAAAGTTAGCTAACTCATTGCAACATCAATTTATAATTAAACAATGGTATACTTATCATGGATGTAACTGATGGAGTTGATATGAAACATAATGAGAAGTGGGTTTTGTTGACTAACCCCTTCTGCATAGGAGATTTGAACCTGCACATCACTTCCCTCATATACTGAACAGGCATCCCAAAGTTCACTATGGATAAGAAGGGGTGAAAAAAAACCTGTACCTCCCAAAAGGTATCTGAAAGGATTTTTACTTAGTCAAGCAAAACCCGGATCTGTGCTAATGAGGGGCAAGAACCCAAAAACAGATGTCTACTGATGGTTGTCTTCCTTTTGGAGGCTACCCTGGCTTGTCTAAGCTCTAAGCTATGTATAGGTGGCTTTAGAGAGAGATTTTTTTTTCCTTCTTAACTAATTTGCCAACCTTTTCCCAGGACGCATTGCCTATAAGACTCCCTGTGTCCGCTGGTTGTTTCTATAAGGATATACAGTGCCCCCAACACTCAGTCCTAGGACCACACAGTCCTACCTAAAAGGGGAGGTTGTGGGTGCAACTGCTCTCCTGTACTAGAACAGGTGGCTGATGAATAAGAACAAATGGAAAATCTCATACAAATTTCTATCATGTGATTTCTCTTTCTCTATGTATGCTACTCCTATTACCTACACGCAGGAAGTCTTATAGGGAGACTTATACAGTAGACAATGCTTCCTGGGAAAGTCTGTCTCATAATGATACATCTCTTCAGAACTCTTTTCAGAAATGACTGCTTCCTCTCCAGTGGTATACATAAAGTAGAATGCTTTTGCAGCAAAAATTAAAAAAAAAGTCCAAAAAGGAGTAAAGCCCTCTAATTATGCTGGTTTTAACCTCGAAACACACTATACTGGGATAGAAAGCCCCAGTGCTTGTTAACCCTTTACTCAGTCTATTGGAAAAGATTATAGTACTAGCTTAAGTTTGGGCTACACATTTTGTGTTTCTAAGTGCAAATGTGGGAATTTAAAAGGATGATTTTCAAGTGCATTTGTACCTACAATAAAATGCCCCCTATTGCTCACTTTGCACACTATTGAACAGTTCTAGAAGTTAAAATACTTTTATTCCACTTTAGAGTGCTACTGTTCTTCAGTTCTTTGGATACTTGATAGGACTATATGATCGAGGTCCTTGTGGTGAGCCCTCTGTATTTAGATTTTTATTACACAGAGGTAGGGTGCTTCAGGGGTTAGTGATAGTACTCCTATAATATTCTTTGTAGTCTTCAGTTGTTTAGCAGTTTAATATCTAGGATCTAATATAGTCTTGGTTGATGAAGCGGTTAATGTTGATGCATATTATCCATGATGGTCTAGGGTGGTTAATATTTAATATTCCTGGAGATCTAAGGCTAATTTCACACTTGCGGTAGCCTTTTCTGGCAGGCTGTTCTGGCGGGGGAACAGCCTGCTGGATCTGTGGTACCGCAAGTCTACCATGCCTCCGGCATGTTTGCCGTGCTGTGGCCATACCTCCAGCCCGCCCCCATTATAGTGAATGGGGCCAGAGCGGACTTCCGGCGGCATGGTGACTTACAGTAGCATGGATCCGGCAGTCTGTTCCCCCGCCGGAACAGGCTAACGGAAAAGGCTACCGCAAGTGTGAAAGTAGCCTAAGGTAGTTACGGTAATTGGTTAACACAAAATATTTTATAACATTCCTAGAGGAATAACATAGAGTTGTTAGGAGTTGTTGTGTAGGGCTGGGAAGCATATCTAGAACTTCATAATTTTAGTGAATATAACTGGTCCAAAATGTGATACATGGTTTGCAGCTCTGTCCTTCCCTTCAAATAACCATCCAGACATTCTACCATCCCACAATCACTTCTAGAGTATGCTGGCTGCGTAGCGATGTATATAGCTGATATGTGCCATCTTGTGTCATCTTAAAGAATATTCATTTATATTATCTAACTTGATGTTTTCTCGTTAACCAATGTCTTTTGGGGACTCTGGGTGCTAGGAACCCTCTCATTCCAAGTGCGCCGCTGTCTTCTATTGAACAGCACTGGCATGTATGCCGGTCACTCCCATTGCTGTAACTTGACCAGACAACAACTTTTTATGGTTGCATGTACTGATGTTGGTTTTAGGTTATAATCCTACTGGCTAAATTTGACATGGATTTCAGCATGGCTTCTATGACTGTCCACATGTGGATTAGCCCCATCTACAGCATTCATACAACAAATAACTCTGAGGTTTGGATATGAATTTCTGCTGTAGATTCCATGACAGATACATGTTGATTCCCCATTTGAACATACCATTACATAGTACTAGATATTTTGATAGTAGTCAGCAACAAAATAAGCAATTAATATTAACTGATGTGGACTTGTACAAGATATCTTTTAATAAAAGTTCTTTTTTTGTGGCATTTTTAGTATGCGGAAAATAAGCTACATAAAAATCTTAGATTATTATAATCAGCATTAGTGGTAGAAAACTCATTGTTAGGCCTCATGCACATGATGTATTTTGGGTGTGCGTTTTTGCAGCCTGCACACAGACCCATTTATTTCTATGGGTCTGCAAAAAAAAACAAATAGAAAACGGACAGAACATGGATTTTATCAGTGTGCCTCATCTGTATGTCCATCTTGTCAATTATAGAACATGGCTATTCTTGTCCGTTTCTATTAATGGAACTGAGAAAAATGCGAATTGCACACAGAAGTTATCTATATTTTGCAGATCCATGGTTTGTGGACCACAAAATTGATGTGGTCGTGGACATGTACCCTTATTGTAGAGAGATGTATAATGTTTGCTAGGTGTAAGCTTGAACAAAGGCAGTGAATAGCTTTAGTGTTAAATATAATCAGATGAGCATTGCCAAGCTATAATCAACAGTGTAAAATCTCAATGCAGCACACAAATAAGTGGATAGGCCATACATCAGTGTGAACAACAGTATAAGAAGCTGATCCACAAAACATTCACTAGCAAAAGAGCCACAGATGACATGCAGCATGTTAATAAAACACTGAACAATGCCTTTTTGTAATTGCTGTCTATTGATTTTTCCTGAGAGCGGCATAGAGATCCGTAATATGTTAGGATCCCCTTTGCATTAAGAGGATTGCATTTAAATGCACTCTGAAAATTTCAATGAGCCGGGTGTAAAAAGATCAACTCCCATAAAAAGTTAATTGCCTGTGAGGGTCATCGTAAGCATAAACTAAGCTCAAGATGTGAAAGCATTTCTTTTGTCATATTACACAAAAATCATCAAGGACGACACAGGTTGATGAGAATGTTCTCACATAGAAAGGACATACAAGATCTTTAGAATAGAATATAAACTGTAATTATTTCAATCCTCAATCCTTCGTACCGGTGGAACCATGGCTGAGAGTAAAGACTTCAGTAAGGATGCCACGTTAGTGATTCTCCCAGGTTTCCTGTGAAGAACACTCCAATTTACATTCATTGCCCACATAACAACAAATATTCACACACTGAAATCAGTCTGCTTCAGTCTGCTCTTAAATCTCTCCATTTTGTTGTCCATTTTTTTTATCATGAAAACATCAAAATATAATATTTCAGGAGAATACAGACCAAGACAAAACTAAATCACATGTACGTTTTCCTGCACTCTTCTTAATCGTAAAGACCAGTTGACCGATTGGTTTTATGACTTGCTGTTCGGGAGGTGAGAGATCTTCTGCAGGATTCTCAAACAAGTCTGGACGTTGGTGCAAAAATTAAGCTTCAGAGTGGTTTCATTTTGTTTCAAGGAGTAGGTGGAGGTTTTGGAGAAGGGCATGAACCTTGACTGTCAAAACTAGCTGCCCGGCCTTGCCACTACAAAAAGAATAGGATATGTTAGAATCAAGAAATGATCTGGGTATGTGAAATTTATATAAAAGCACATTTATAAAACAATAGTTTGTCTTCAACCACTAGAACATGCCTCGAACTGAACTGATGAGACCTAGTGAGAATAAAGCTGATATGGGCCCAGTGGCTAGATGTATTTATTGGATGTAGGATGTACGGTATGTGTTCAATATTTAACATGACAGTCTCTCAAATAATTAAACCCTTAAGGACTAAGTCATTTTCGGTCTTTTGGACGAGAGGAAATTTGAGATTTTTGCTTCCTTGCATTTCAATGGTTAGAAAAAAGATTCCTAAGGTTAAGGCTGATGCAGGACATGCTTTTATGCAGCTTGTGTGGTGAAATGTGAAAAAATATTCAGTTTTTAACATAGTTCACCGAGCTTAATAAAATTACATGTTATTATATAGGCTGTTATAATGACTCAGATACATAATATGTGCATACTTTTTTTTTTATGACCTATTTAATAAAAACTACTTTTGAAAGAAATTGGGTTTATTGTTTTTTTTAAACTATTTTTGAAGATTTCTTTAAATTCATGATCTTAGATGAACTTTGTATAACCGTTTTCCCCACTAGGGGACCTTTAGTTTTGATTAGAACTATTATTACACTGCTCAGTATTGAAATTGAAACACCAATACGGAAAAGTCATAGAAATATGGAAATCACAGACATGTTCTGTATATAGAGATCGACAGACATGTTACTGATATGGAAATATAAATATTAATGACTCAATAAAAGCTATATTTTATATTGATCTGTAACAATTGGAAAGGTAATATTTTTTATTGTTGGTTGCAGTCTGTAAGAAATGCATTATTAATTCTAGATAGTGCCCTGATCTATTAACACTGTAAGATAGCTAAAAAAATTACTTGAATATATAGTAAAGCTTGTTACACCAATTGTCAACTCAAGGATTTTTTATTTAAAAAAACATATTTTTATTTCAAGGGAAATTATTTCCCCATATATTCTTGAAACGTCATTTTAAAGTGACTGTTGAGAGCTGCAAGGTGAAATTTATCCCAGTCGATATGTTTTATTCGTTTGGTATTTAAAAATGTCACTGACAAATCATACCAGCACTAAATACTTGTAAGCTTGTTAAGGACCCAGCCATTTTTCACCTTCAAGGGTTTCTGTCATGGGAAAAATTGTTATGTAGCTGACTGACATTAGTGATGTGCTAATGTCAGCAGTACATAACAGTATGCTTTATAACTCCCTGCCTGCCGCCGTTCTCTTAAAAAACAGACTTTTATAATATGCTAATGAAGCCTCTAGGTGCTATGAGGGCATTGCTGCAGCACCTAGAGGCTCGGTCTGCTCGCCTTTTGGCACGCCCACATCCAATTGATTCACATCCTTCTTCTACGCATCGTCCTCATAATCCCGCACCTGCACCGTTCCGTTTAGTATTCGGCGTAGGCGCAATGAGTGAAGGACGCTCGGCTGTTGCCTGCTCCCTCACTGTGCCTGCGCCGATTACGTCACATGTCTCCCCCGCATGACAGAAACCCTTTAAGGACCAGCCCATTTTTAGTAAATCTGACATGTGTCCCTTTATGTGGTGATAACTTTAAAACGCTTTTACTTATCCAGGCCATTCTGAGAATGTTTTCTCGTCACATATTGTACTTCATGACAGTGGTAAAACCGAGTCACAAAATGTCCTTTTTATTTATAAAAAAATACAAAATTGACAAAAAATTAGGAAAAATGCACAAATTTCCATTTTTCGCTACTATTATAATAGATAGTAATAACTCCAAAAATAGTTTTTACTTTACATTCCCCATATGTCTACTTCATGTTTGGATCATTTCGTGAATGCGATTTTATTTTTTGGGGACGTTAGAAGGTTTAGAAGTTTAGAAGCAAATCTTGAAATTTTTCTGAAAATTTCCAAAACCCACTTTTTAAGGACCAGTTCAGGTCTGAAGTCACTTTGTGAGGCTTACATAATAGAAATCACCATAAATGACCCCATTAAAAAAATTATACCCCTCAAGGTATTCAAAATTGATTTTACAAACTCTGTTAACCCTTTAGGTGTTCCTCAAGAATTAATGGAAAATAGAGATGAAATTTCAGAATTTCACTTTTTTGGCATATTTACCATTTGGTTTTTGGAAAGCAGATTTCACTGGGGTAATTTTAAGCTGCCATGTCACATTTGAAGACCCCCTGATGTACCCCTAGGGTAGAAACTCCAAAAAAGTGACCCTATTTTAGAAACTACACCCTCAAGGTATTCAAAACTGATTTTATAAACTTTGTTAACCCTTTAGGTGTTACACAAAAATTAAAGGAAAATGGAGATGAAATTTCAGAATTTCACTTTTTTGGCAGATTTTCCATTTTATTCAACTTTTTCCACTAACAAAGCAAAGGTTAACAGCCAAGCAAAACTTAATATTTATTACCCTGATTCTGTAGTTTTCAGAAACACCCCATAAGTGGTCATAAACTGCTGTAAGGGCACACGGTAGGGTGCAGAAGGAAAGGAACGCTATATGGTTTTTGAAGGCACATTTCACTGGTATAATTTTAAGCTGCCATGTCACATTTAAAGACCCCCCGATGCACCCCTAGAGTAGAAACTCCCCAAAAATTAACTTATTTTGGAAACTACGAGATAAGGTGGCAGTTTTATTAGTACTATTTTAGGGTACATATGATTTTTGGTTGCTCTATATTACACTTTTTGTGAGGCAAGGTAACAAAAAATTGCTGTTTTGGCAGAGTTTTTATTTTTTGTTATTTACAATGTTCACCTGACAGGTTAGATAAATAAATAAAGCATTTAAAAAAAAAAAAAAGATTTTTTTTAGTGTCTCCATATACTGAAAGCCATAGTTTATTTTTATTTTTTGGGCGACTGTCTAATGTAGGGTAGAATTTTTTTTGGTATGAGATGACGGTTTGATTGGTACTATTTTAGAGTGTGTATGACTTTTTGATCGCTTGGTATTACACTTTTTGTAATGTAAGGTGACAAAAAATGGCTTTTTTTTTCACCGTTTTTTTTTTTACGGTGTTCATCTGAGGGGTTAGGTCATGTGATATTTTTATAGAGCAGGTCGTTACGGACGCGGCGATACCTAATATGTCAATTTTCATTTTTATTCTTACATTTAACAGGATAAAAGCATTTTTGAAACAACAAAAAAATCATGTTTTAGTGTCTCCATAGTCTGAGCCATTTATATATATATTTTTGGGGCGATTGTCTTAGGTAAGGGCTCATTTTTTGCAGTATTTAGTGTCGGTTAGATTGGTACTATTTTGGGGGGCATACGCCTTTTTGATCGCTTGGTGTTGTACTTTTAGTGATGCAAGGTAACAAAAAAGTTTTTTTTAGCACAGTTTTTATTTTTTGGACGGTGTTCATATGAGGGGTTAGATCATGTGATATTTTTATAGAGCCGGTCGATACGGACGCGGCAATACTTAACCGCCTCCGGATCGCCTAACGCAGGATCGCGTTCCGGAGGCGGCAGCCTGGCGCAGAGTAACGCATATATGCGTCATCTCGCGAGACGCGAGATTTCCTGTGAACACGCGCACACAGGCGCGCGCGTTCACAGGATCGGAAGGTAAGAGAGTGGATCTCCAGCCTGCCAATGGCGATCGTTCGCTGGCAGGCTGGAGATGCGATTTTTTTAACCCCTAACAGGTATATTAGACGCTGTTTTGATAACAGCGTCTAATATACCTGCTACCTGGTCCTCTGGTGGTCCCTTTTGCTTGGATCGACCACCAGAGGACACAGGTAGCTCAGTAAAGTAGCACCAAACACCACTACACTACACCCCCCCTGTCACTTATTAACCCCTTATGAACCACTGATCACCCCTGATCACCCCATATAGACTCCCTAATCACCCCCCTGTCATTGATCACCCCCCTTTCATTGATCACTCCCCTGTAAGGCTACATGGATCGGATCCGTAAAAATCATGCGGACGTCTGAACGGAGCCTTACAGGGGGGTGATCAATGACGGGGGTGATCACCGCATATAGACTCCCTGATCACCCACGTCATTGATCACTCCCCTGTAAGGCACCATTCAGACATCCGCATGATTTTTACGGATCCACTGATACATGGATTGGATCCGTAAAAATCATGCGGACGTCTGAATGGAGCCTTACAGGGGGGTGATCAATGACGGGGGTGATCATCCCATATAGACTCCCTGAGCACCCCCCTGTCATTGATCACCCCCCTGTCATTGATCACTCCCCTGTAAGCTCCATTCAGACGTCCGCATGATTTTTACGGATCCACTGATACATGGATCGGATCCGTAAAAATCATGCAGACGTCTGAATGGAGCCTTACAGGGGGGTGATCAATGACGGGGGTGATCACCCCATATAGACTCCTTGATCACCCCCCTGTCATTGATTACCCCCTGTCATTGATCACCCCCCTGTAAGGCTCCATTCAGACATTTTTTTGGCCCAAGATAGCGGAAATATATATTTTCTTTCTTACAAAGTCTCATATTCCACTAACTTGTGTCAAAAAATGAAATCTCACATGAACTCACCATACCCCTCACGGAATCCAAATGCGTAAAATTTTTAGACATTTATATTCCAGACTTCTTCTCACGCTTTAGGGCCCCTAGAATGCCAGGGCAGTATAAATACCCCACATGTGACCCCATTTTGGAAAGAAGACACCCCAAGGTATTTTGTGATGGGCATAGTGAGTTCATGGAAGTTTTTATTTTCTGTCACAAGTTAGTGGAATATGAGACTTTGTAAGAAAAAAAAATTAAAATAAATAAATAATCATTTTCCGCTAACTTGTGACAAAAAATAAAAAGTTCTATGAACTCACTATGCCCATCAGTGAATACCTTAGGGTGTCTACTTTCCAAAATGGGGTCATTTGTGGGGTGTTTGTACTGTCTGGCCATTGTAGAACCTCAGGAAACATGACAGGTGCTCAGAAAGTCAGAGCTGCTTCAAAAAGCGGAAATTCACATTTTTGTACCATAGTTTGTAAACGCTATAACTTTTACCCAAACCATTTTTTTTTTACCCAAACATTTTTTTTTATCAAAGACATGTAGAACAATAAATTTAGAGAAAAATTTATATATGGATGTCGTTTTTTTTGCAAAATTTTACAACTGAAAGTGAAAAATGTCATTTTTTTCCCAAAAAAATCGCTAAATTTCGATTAATAACAAAAAAAGTAAAAATGTCAGCAGCAATGAAATACCACCAAATGAAAGCTCTATTAGTGAGAAGAAAAGGAGGTAAAATTCATTTGGGTGGTAAGTTGCATGACCGAGCAATAAACGGTGAAAGTAGTGTAGGTCAGAAGTGTAAAAAGTGGCCTGGTCATTAAGGGGGTTTAACCACCTCCGGACCGCTGTATGCACAGACGCGTCCTGGAGGTGTTTGTTTCATTCCGAGTGGACGCACCGGCGCGTCCTCTCGCGAGACGCGAGATTTCGGTCACAGCCGGCCCGCACATGCGCATCGCGGGCCGGCAAAAGTTCGAGGAGAATTGCATCAGCAACCTGCCAGCCAATGATCGTCGCTGGCAGGTTGCTGATTTTTAAAAAATCGAATCACAAGCCATATAACAGATCATATTAGTAAATATGATCTGTTATATGGCTTCTCTGCTCCTGTGCTGGTCCTTTTCGTCGGTTGGATCCAGCACAGGAGCAGACTGAACTGTGAGTAGCACCAACACTACACCTTAGCCCCAGATCACCCCCCTGCACCCAAATTAACCCTTTGATCACCCCTTTGATCGCCCCTGTCAATCACTAGTGAAAGACAAAAAGTGATCAGTGTAAACTGTCACTTTTTTTTTTCACTAGTATTGGCTGTTAGGTTTTAGGGAAAGTTTAGGCCCCTTGGTTAGGTAGTTAGCGTCAGTTAGCGCCCACCCCACCGCACCGCAGTCACTTTTATTCGCTGATTAGCGTATCGCTAATCAGCATTTGTACTTTTATAGTATCTGTAAGTGATCAAAACTGATCACAGTCAGATCTATAATAGTATTAGTGTCACCTTAGCTCGCCCTCCACCCAAAACGCAGTGTTTGCCCGATCAGGCCTGATCGGTCGCCCACACGTGCGTTCACCCACGCCCGCCCCACCGCAGTGACAAAAAATTATTATTTTTTGATCACTGCACATTCACTTTACACGCACTGCGGCGATAAAAAAAACTGTTTTGATATTTTTTATCAACCGCAGCGGCCTCCGATACTTCGCTAGCCTCCCCTTTGTAAGACAGGTTTGCTTTTTTTCTTGGGTAGTCTCAGGGAATACCCCTAAATTTAGTAGTCCAAAATGTCAAACAGGGGGTATTCTTCTGAAGAGGCCTACAGGATTCTGACCCAGTCGGATGAGGAATGGGAACCCTCATCTGACGAATCTAGCGGGTCAGAATATGAACCTGTAGAAAGCAGTGGCTCTCTGACCCAAAGTTCGGACGAGGAGGTTGAGGTCCCTGGCAGCACCAGGCGTACCCGGCCCCGTGTCGCTAGACCACAGGTTACGCAGGATCCGCTTCAAGAGCAGCAGAGTGGGGCTGTCGCTGCCGGATCACGTGGTGAGGCATACACCAGCAGCGCAGCCCTCCTGGACCTAGTACCAGCACTGCCGTACAACCTGGTGAAGTAGCGAGCACCAGAAGGGCAGTTGAAGCTGGTACGGTGGCACGTGCAGTAGTTACCCCGTCGCAGCCACCGCGCAGACAGGCCCGTAGAGCCCCTAGAATCCCTGAGGTGCTGGCAAACCCTGATTGGCAGTCACCAACTTCAGCCGCACCTGTAGTTCCCCCTTTCACCGCCCAGTCTGGAGTTCGGGTTGAGACGGCTCAAATCGGTTCGGCCCTGGGATTTTTTGAGCTGTTCTTGACTGCGGAGCTCTTGGACTTAGTCGTGGCAGAGACAAACCGGTATGCAACACAATTTATAACCGCAAACCCGGGAAGCTATTATGCCCAGCCTTTCCGGTGGAAACCAGTCCAAGTTTCCGAACTTAAAATTTTTCTGGGCCTTCTCCTCAACATGGGCCTGACAAAAAAGCATGAATTGCGGTCATATTGGTCCACGAACCCGATTCATCACATGCCCATGTTCTCTGCTGCTATGTCCAGGACACGATTTGAGGCCATCCTGCGTTTTCTGCATTTTAGCGACAACACCACCTCCCGTCCCAGAGGCCACCCAGCTTTTGACCGGCTCCACAAAATTCGGCCCCTCATAGACCATTTCAACCAGAAATTTGCAGATTTGTATACCCCTGAGCAAAACATCTGCGTAGACGAGTCCCTAATACATTTTACCGGGCGCCTTGGCTTCAAACAATACATCCCAAGCAAGCGTGCCCGGTATGGGGTCAAATTGTATAAGCTCTGTGAAAGGGCCACAGGCTATACCCACAAATTTCGGATCTATGAGGGAAAAGATCAGACCCTGGAGCCGGTCGGTTGCCCTGACTACCTGGGGAGCAGTGGGAAGACAGTCTGGGACTTGGTGTCACCCTTATTCGGCAAGGGGTACCATCTTTATGTGGACAATTTTTACACAAGTGTGGCCCTCTTTAGGCATTTGTTTCTAGAACGGATTTGCGCCTGTGGCACCGCGCGAACTAGTCGCGTGGGCTTCCCCCAACGGCTTGTAACCACCCTTCTTGCAAGGGGGGAGAGGGCTGCCTTGTGTAACGAAGAACTGCTCGCAGTGAAATGGAGAGACAAGCGTGACGTTTACATGCTCTCCTCCATTCACGCAGACACGACAATCCAAATTGAAAGGGCAACCCGTGTCATTGAAAAGCCCCTCTCAGTCCACGACTATAATGCGCTCATGGGAGGGGTGGACTTCAATGACCAGATGTTGGCTCCCTATTTAGTTTCCCGCAGAACCAGACGCTGGTATAAGAAGGTGTCTGTATATTTAATTCAATTGGCGCTGTATAATAGTTTTGTTCTCTACAGTAAGGCTGGGAGAACAGGATCCTTCCTCAAATTCCAGGAAGAGATCATCGAGAACCTCCTTTACCCAGGAGGTTCCGTGGCCCCATCCACCAGTGTAGTTAGCAGTCTACACGAGCGACATTTCCCCAGTGTCGTTGCTGGTACCTCAACCCAACCGCCACCCCGAAAAAAATGTCGTGTCTGTAGCAGGAGTGGAATAAGGCGTGACACCCGCTATTTCTGTCCTGACTGCCCTGACCACCCTGCCCTATGCTTAGGAGAGGGTTTCCGGAAGTACCACACACAGGTACACCTAGCATAGGGATTGCATCTCACAGGACAGGCACACAGGGCTATTAGGGCCCTTTTACTCACAGCTGCTGCAAACCTCTCCTTTCACCTGGGATAAAGTGCATAACGTACTTTGCCACATCTTTGGGCGATTTGCGCTTTGCACATTGTCCCATGGGGAAGGAGAGGTTTGTTCAATAAAGGTAAAAAAAACTAAACAAAAAAAAAATTACCGGTAAGTAAAAAAGTTAAAAAAGTTAAAAAAAAGTTAATATGTTCTGTTCTAAAGTTAATAAAGTTATTGCTTTGCGGCCTGGTTTTTTCTTTTTTGTTTTGTTTTTTTTACCTTCCAGGTGGACCAACCGATCGACTAGCTGCAGCACGGATGTGCATTCGGACAGAAGCATTGCGCTGCTGTCAGATTACACGCAACAAGTCGGTGTATGCGGCGCTGCAAGACGAGATTTCTCCTCTGCAGTAAAAGATACGTTTGCCGAGGCATATGAGCTGAGGAGGTGGCGGTGTTCATATACTTTGGCAAACACTTTGTATATATAAAAAAAAAAATCCCGGCAATGATTTATTCATCCACATCGATTGATGTAAATGGAGAAATCGGGTTTGCCAGGGCATACGAGCTAAGTGGGTATGGATGTTGGGCGGAGCTCCTATGTCCTGGCAGACGCCTTTCCCCTCCTTTTTCTTTTTTGGCAGAGATTTTTTCATCCACATTGATCGATGCGAATGAAGAAATCTGTGCCGTTCATTTTTTTCTTTCAGCCCAGAGGCTGAACGGAAAAAAAAAATCTCATTACCTGTTTGCTCAATATAAGGAGAATAGCAGAAACTCCTAATGCTGGGCATACATGTAATGATTGCGGAGACCCTCAAATGCCAGGGCAGTACAAACACCCCACAAATAACACCATTTTGGAAAGAAGACACCCCAAGGTATTCGCTGATGGGCATAGTGAGTTCATGGAAGTTTTTATTTTTTGTCACAAGTTAGTGGAATATGAGACTTTGTATGAAAAAAAAAAAAAAAAAAAAAATCATCATTTTCCACTAACTTGTGACAAAAAATAAAAAATTCTAGGAACTTGCCATGCCCCTCACGGAATACCTTGGGGTGTCTTCTTTCCAAAATGGGGTCACATGTGGGGTATTTATACTGCCCTGGCATTTTAGGGGCCCCAAAGCGTGAGAAGAAGTCTGGTATCCAAATGTCTAAAAATGCCCTCCTAAAAGGAATTTGGGCACCTTTGCCCACCTAGGCTGCAAAAAAGTGTCACACATGTGGTATCTCAGTATTCAGGAGAAGTTGGGGAATGTGTTTTGGGGTGTCATTTTACATATGCCCCTCACGGAATACCTTGGGGTGTCTTCTTTCCAAAATGGGGTCACTTGTGGGGTAGTTATACTGCCCTGGCATTCTAGGGGCCCAAATGTGTGGTAAGGAGTTTGAAATCAAATTCTGTAAAAAATGACCTGTGAAATCCGAAAGGTGCTCTTTGGAATATGGGCCCCTTTGCCCACCTAGGCTGCAAAAAAGTGTCACACATCTGGTATCTCCGTACTCAGGAGAAGTTGAGGAATGTGTTTTGGGGTGTCATTGTACATATACCCATGCTGGGTGAGAGAAATATCTTGGCAAAAGACAACTTTTCCCATTTTTTTATACAAAGTTGGCATTTGACCAAGATATTTATCTCACCCAGCATGGGTATATGTAAAAAGACACCCCAAAACACATTCCTCAACTTCTCCTGAATACAGAGATACCAGATGTGTGACACTTTTTTGCAGCCTAGGTGGGCAAAGGGGCCCATTTTCCAAAGAGCACCTTTCGGATTTCACTGGTCATTTTTTACAGAATTTGATTTCAAACTCCTTACCACACATTTGGGCCCCTAGAATGCCAGGACAGTATAACTACCCCACAAGTGACCCCATTTTGGAAAGAAGAGACCCCAAGGTATTTTGTGATGGGCATAGTGAGTTCATAGAAGTTTTTATTTTTTGTCACAAGTTAGTGGAATATGAGACTTTGTAAGAAAAAAAAAAAAAAAAAATCATCATTTTCCGCTAACTTGTGACAAAAAATAAAAAGTTCAATGAACTCACTATGCCCATCAGCGAATACCTTAGGGTGTGTACTTTCCGAAATGGGGTCATTTGTGGGGTGTTTGTACTGTCTGGGCATTGTAGAACCTCAGGAAACATGACAGGTGCTCAGAAAGTCAGAGCTGCTTCAAAAAGCGGAAATTCACATTTTTGTACCATAGTTTGTAAACGCTATAACTTTTACCCAAACCATTTTTTTTTATCAAAGACATGCAGAACAATAAATTTAGAGCAAAATTTATATATAGATCTCGTTTTTTTTGCAAAATTTTACAACTGAAAGTGAAAAATGTCATTTTTTTGCAAAAAAATCGTTAAATTTCGATTAATAACAAAAAAAGTAAAAATGTCAGCAGCAATGAAATACCACCAAATGAAAGCTCTATTAGTGAGAAGAAAAGGAGGTAAAATTCATTTGGGTGGTAAGTTGCATGACCGAGCAATAAACGGTGAAAGTAGTGTAGTGCAGAAGTGTAAAAAGTGGCCTGATCTTTCAGGGTGTTTAAGCACTGGGGGCTGAGGTGGTTAAGCTATAGGGGCTGAGGTGGTTAATATGTCTACTTTTATTTTTTTCCCGATTTTTTTATGATTTTTTTTACTTTATGTTGGGAAAAGGACGCTTTTTTTACTTTTTTAGTATAAAAAACAATTTTTTTTCACTTTTTTTTTACTTTTTATATTTGTCCCACTGTGGGACTTTACCTTTTTAGGGTTTAATCCCTATTTTAATTTAGTACAATACATTCTGACAGTTGCCTAGGAGACCCAGCCCTCAGGCTGTGTAAGGCATCAGGGCTGCCATGGCAACCATCCGGTCCCCACCACCGCAGCGCGGGGACCTGATGGCTAAGGAGAGGGAGCGCAAACCTCCCATATGCCGTGGTCAGCGCTGACCGCGGCATATGAGGGGTTAATCCACCACCATCTGCGTTATCACTGATGCTGGTGGATGCAGCATGGATCCGGCTTTCAGTAACAGCCGGATCCGTGCTGCTTATCGCAGCAGCGCACATGGGGGGAGGAAGGATCGCAGTATGAGAATTCTCGTCCTGGGGTGCAAAGTGACGGCCATTTAGGACAAGCATTCTCGTCCTGGGTCGAATATTCAAAAGAGCAAGCATAACATGAAAAATAATGTGATTAATTCATTAGAAAACTCTGGGAAATAAGACATGGTAGACATTTATTTCTGTGCAGTGATCACAGGTTGCTTTTGCCTGCCATCAGGGTCTGCAAGCAGGAGAAGGAAGCTTCATGCAGCAGCAGTAACAGGGTGATCACACAATGGTTCTTGCCAATAGAGGGCACATTGCTTTGCTGGAGACAGGCGTATAGGGGGAGGATGAGAGCTTTCTGTATATAAGGAGGGAGGTTGCTTTGGAAAACTGGGAGAATCGTTAACTTACTGATGTGAGTACGGGGGGGGGGGGGCAGAGAGGGCTAATGTAACTGCTGCAGAAGAATAGGCCTCTATAGCAACTATGGGAGGAAGGGACTCCGTACGTGAGTACTGGGTAGCAGGGATTCTATCATGAATAGGGGAGGAAGAAGGGGTTGGAGTCAGGGGTGGATTGGCCATAGACCTTACAGGGAAATTTCCCGGTGGGCAGATGCCTCAGGGGGTCCTCCTCACGGCCGTCCAGTGGGAGCTTTTGGGATGTATTTTGTGCTGCAGGCAGTATTTTGTAATTTACGTGGTATTTGGCTCTGTTGGGGTGGTATAATGTGCCCCAATATGGTATTGCTGGCCCTGCCTTCCATGAATTTGGACCCAACTACAAAATGGGGCCAATTTTAGAATTTTTTCCAGGGCCACTTTAAGTTTCCAGTCCTCCCCTGGTT
Source organism: Bufo bufo (assembly GCF_905171765.1). Taxonomy (NCBI): domain Eukaryota; kingdom Metazoa; phylum Chordata; class Amphibia; order Anura; family Bufonidae; genus Bufo; species Bufo bufo. The sequence continues at coordinate 212,407,087 of NC_053391.1, forward strand.
GTAGTGATTATATAGGAAATAACAGAGGCTATGTGCTGTTGAGCTTTGACAGTAGAAGAGAAGTGGGTCTTTACTGTTATTAATAGGGAGTCAAAGAGACATTGCCTTTGGGAGATGGGGAACAATGATGTGATTATTGTAGACTACTAGAGGTTGATGAGGTGACACTGTGTCTACTGGAAAACAGAAAGGAAACAATTCTGTGATTACTGGAGGGGAAGAGGAGGACACTGAAGTAAACCGGAATGTATGGGTGGCCACTGCAAGAATTACTTTTGGGTAAGTGGGTGGGGTGGGTGGTAATAGAGGAGTTACTGCAAATGGTATTCTGGTTATTCCTCAGTGGCTCCACATGCACTCCGACAGATAATCACTGTGAACATAAACTCTGATGCTCCAAGCCTTTGAGGAAGCAAAAAGCGAAACCTAGGTCAGGCGTGTTGGGACATCTGGTTTACCAATGGTAGGTGTGAATTTATTCTGTGTTCGTGAGTATAATAAAAGCACTATTTTCACTTTGTTGCAATACTTCAAGATTTGATTCCCTTATTTTCATTTCTGCAGAGGAACATAGGAGGAGATTGGAGGTGTATGGAGCATCAGAAGTTATATTAACAGTGCTTATCTGTGGGAGTGCATGCTAGTGAAGGCAGCAGCAATCTGGACACACAGACCTCACATTCATCACTTATTACTGACAGGATCACGATCACATAAGAAAAGTCTCCAAAGACATGGAAAAGACACAGGTACGTGTTTCCAAGCATGTGTGGATAGGGCACACTGGGACTTGTAATTTTGCAACAGCTGGCAAGTAATAGGTTGCAAACTAGGGGTTAGAGCATTAAAAGAAAGGTGAGAGAATGGGAACACTGGGAATACCCACAAAGCTCAGAACTTACAGCTCACAAATAGATATGTCATTGAAAATAAGTTTTAAAAAGGAAAAGTAAAATAAATAAAAAAAACAAAGCAAAAATCAGACTGTAGATACAACATACTGTATCGAAAAGTAATTTTTCCAAAGCTGCATATATTATTTAACTCTATAGTTATGACTACATGCTCTGCAAATTAGCAATTGGTGTAGTTGAAGAATCAATTGGTTACATAAATTTCAATATGAAATTGTAGCAATGTAGACATGTAGCAATATTACATCAAATAATTAAAAATAATCATGTTCTTCCATTATTATTATTTTTGCAGAAATTTGCAATATGGTTATTAACATTTATGCTCCTTGTGAACATTTCTGCATATAAAACAGCCAGTGTTTGGTCTAGACATTATTATTAGTGATGAGTGGCAGGGGCAATATTCGAATTTGCGAATATTTGGTAGAATATTCATCATATATTCGCGAATTTGAGATTTCCTTGATCGCGAAAAATCAGCAATGTAATATTCGAGTAATGCGCGCAAAATACGGGCATAGGTCACTGCTAGAAGTTTCCTGAGACTGGAGAAAATAGTTGGCACGGCAGAACATACAATAGCTTTATATGCAGATAGAGTGCTCCAATATATTCGCAATTGCAAAATTGGCACTAATGATGCAAATATTTTGGCGCAATACGTGAAACTTCACATTTTAACAGGTCTGACTACTTATTAGTGATTGGTGCACTAAGTATTGATGTGAACTTGTGACATCACAGCACTATGTAGCATACATACATACAGCACTATGCATGTAGAATGTATGTATGGACAGCAGAACCTATCAGCTACACTATATCACTATCTAACCTACACTGACTATCTCCCACTAACTATCTGTATTATATATATTAACTAACTAACTATCTAATGTAATGACATGGGAAAGCAGAGAGCACAGCAATATCACTGCTGTCTCTCTCAGATCTGCAAAATACTGTATACAAGGGCTGCTGGGGAGGGTCTTATATAGTAAGGGGTAGGCAACTTTCCTATTGGTTGCTAGGGATGTTGCTAAGCTCAGACAAAGGCATTGCAGCCTTCTCATTGGCCCACAAGCATGAAGGGAGGTTACTGATGAAAAAAAAAGAATCTAGAATATTCGAAATTACGAATATATATCACTATATTCTAAATATTTGCGAATTCTCAAAGTGCCAATATTCGCATATAATATTCGCTATTCGAATATTCGCGCCCAACGCCAATTATTATGAGGCCACCTATCATCTATACAGAATGTGCAGATCTTTTTGCTCTATCTTGTCACCAATAAGGTCACGTAAGTTATTTGTCGAAACATCCATAAATGGATCCTAGTGACAAGTGATTGCTTCCAAAGTAAGCTGCAAATGACATTGTATTCTGCTGGACTTATAATTTATAGGGGCTTCTAAGAATCCTTTTCTACTCCTGTGGTCCATTCTGACATGTTTTGTATATTTCTACTTTATCAGTTGTTTTCTTGGTTGTGATTATTACAATTGATTACATTTTATTCCATGTAAACAGGTTCATCAAGGACATTGCAGGGTATTTCAAATGAAACTTGGCCCTATTATGTCCAATGAATTCTTGTATTTGTTCTTGCACTTGTAACTTAATCTGCAAGCAAAGAGGTTGAAAACAAGGCAGGTACATTGAGAACCTGGTAAACAACCATAAGTACTTGAATTGCACAGAGAACCACTAGAGAAACACTAAAGTATTAATAACTTTAGAAAAGTGCCTTCTATTCGAAAACTAGATTCTGCTGCTAAGCTTGTTTTTATGATGATCTGAATAATATTTCCAAAAAGTCAGATGATTAAGCATCAAATAAACAAACAATTTAAAGGGTTTATCCAATTTTTCAAACAGCCCCCCCATGTGTCGGGCCCCTCACAGGTACAGTCCTGATCAAAAGTTTAGGACCACTTGAAAAATGGCAAAAAATCATATTTTGCATGGCTGGATCTTAACAGGGTTCCAAGTCGAGCTTCAACATGCAACAAGAAGAAATGGCAGTGAGACAAAACATTTTTTGAGCATTCAATTTAATGAAAACAACAAATAAACTGAAACAGGCTGTTTTTCAGCTGATCAAATGTTTAGGGCCACATGCCTTTTAAAAGGCCAAATCTGTGCAAAGATGTGGATTCATTGTCATTTTCTGTCAGGTAGTCACACGTTGTGATGGCAAAGACAAAAAACTCTCCCTTTTTGAACGTGGTCGGGTTGTTGAACTGCATAAGCAGGGTCTCTCACAGTGCGCCATCGCTGCTGAGGTGGGACGCAGTAAGACAGTGATTTGGAATTTCTTAAATGATCCTGAGGGTTATGGAACAAAAAAGTCAAGTGGAAGACCCAAAAAATTTAATCAGCACTGAGCCGGAGGATCCAATTGGCTGTCCGTCAAGACACTGGATGATCCTCGACCCAAATTAAGGCCCTTACTGGTGCTGACTGCAGCCCCATAACCATCAGACGGCATCTGAGACTGAAGGGCTTTAAAAACAAAAAACGTCTTCAAAGACCTCGTCTCCTTGAACGCCACAGAACTGCTCGTTTGGACTTTGCAAGAGAGCACCAAACATGGGACATTCAAAGGTGGAAGAAAGTTTTATTCTCTGATGAGAAAAAATGTAACCTTGATGGTCCTGATGGTTTCCAACGTTACTGGCTTGACAAGCAGATCCCATCTGAGATGTTTTCTACGCGCCACAGTGGAGGGGGCGCCATAAAGGCCTGGGGTGCTTTTTCCATCAGTGGAACAATGGAGCTTCAGGAAGTGCAGGGGCGTCAAACGGCCGGTGGCTATGTCCAGATGTTGCAGAGAGCATTCCTCATGACTGAGGGCCCTCGTCTGTGTGGTAACGACTGGGTTTTTCAACAGGACAACGCTACAGTACACAATGCCTGCAGGACAAGGGACTTCTTCCAGGAGAATAACATCACTCTTTTGGCCCATCCTGCGTGTTCCCCTGATCTAAATCCAATTGAGAACCTTTGGGGTTGGATGGCAAGGGAAGTTTACAAAAATGGACAACAGTTCCAGACGTAGATGGCCTTCGTGTGGCCGTCTTCACCACTTGGAGAAATGTTCCCACTCACCTCATGGAAACGCTTGCATCAAGCATGCCGAAATGAATTTTTGAAGTGATAAACAATAACGGCGGAGCTACTCATTACTGAATTCATGTTTGGAGGTTGGATTTCTGTTTTGGGGGGGGTTTAGGTTTTTTTTGGAGGTGTGGTCCTAAACTTTTGATCAGCTGAAAAACAGCCTGTTTCAGTTTATTCGTTGTTTTCATTAAATTGAATGCTCAAAAAATGTTTTGTCTCACTCCCATTTCTTCTTGTTGCATGTTGAAGCTCTACTTGGAACCGTGTTAAGATCCAGCAATGCTAAATATAATTTTTTGCCATTTTTCAAGTGGTCTTAAACTTTTGATCAGAACTGTACTTTCTGTGCTCCCTGCGCGGCTCCTGGTCCCCTCATCACCTCTGCTTCTCCCCGTACATGGATGAAATCATCCGGTGTTGGAGGGGAGCAGCCAATTGCAGGTGGGTACAAGCCTCCCTAGCATCGCAGGTGCCTGCTGTTGGCTGTCCCCCCCCCCCGACACCGGATGTTTTCCTCCGTGTACAGGGAGAAGCAGCAGCGACGGTGCGGGGACCAGGAGCGGCGCAGGGAACAGGGTAATTATATTACCTTTTGAGGGGCCCGGTACATGGGGGGGCTGTTGGATAAAATTGGATAACCTCTTTAAGGTATGGAACCAACCTCTTTAAATGACTTTTTCATTTCTACCAGTGGATGCCAGTGTGTTATAGGCTTTCGTGGATATGCCAACATTTCATTCCAGTGATCTCTTCCAAGGCCTTCTGTGCTATTACCAACTCTACACACTCCAATAATTTCATTATGTCCAACCCTAAATAGTAGTGAAAAAAAAGAATTAGAAATTTCTAATATGATCATATTTGAAACAATTAACAACAGTTAAAGATAAAGCAAATGTGTCATCTATTACTTTAGTTTTGTAAATTCAGTGTATTTTTAAATCATTTTAATGTAATTTTTAAATATGTTGTCCATTTTTACTTAAAAAAAACAAAAAACCTTTCCTGGAGCTGCTTTTATAGAGACATACTGCCACGGCCGTAGACAGGGAAATGCACTCACGCAGTGAACTCCAACTGGAACCCAACCTGCTGTCCCTGCCTACTTGCAGAGCAAGCCCTAAGCAGCGAGTCCACAACTGGTCGACCGTTCCTTTACTGGTAAGTACAGGGAGTCAAGCACCTGCGGTAAAAACTGCAGTGACCTGTTTACACAACAGAAAACCAAAACAGACAAACAGACAGAGAAGGGTAGTTCAGAAATAGGTAAAATCCGGGAAGTAAATACAGTACCAAATCACAGAGAGGAGGCTGGTCACAAATAGCCAAGCCAAGGGTCAAAACCGGACGGGAAACAGGGTACAAAATCACAGAGCAGAAAGAGGTCCAAGTCAAGCCAAAGTCAAATAGGAACAATCCAAAAATGCACAATAGCAACAGGAGCACACTAAGGGAAAACCTATAACTGGCAAGGGTGTATTACCATCAAGTAGTTTAAATAGAGCACCCAGTCCCTGGATCAGAACATAATAAGTCCAGGGACTCAGCGCCCCATTGGTCCAGAATACAGGTAGTCCTGAGATAGGTAGGCTGAGCAGTTACTCAGTCTGCACCACAAGCATATACGGGTGATACAAATAACTACTAATCTCCCCCAGCCAGCATGTGTGCTTGCATCAATGGGGGACGTGGCTTCAGCGGGACACCACTATAAGGCGTGGCCTAAGTGATGCATCACCAGGGGCATGGCTGAAGTGGAACACAGCAAGGGGTGTGTCGTAAGTTATGCATCACCAGGGGGCATGGTCTAGGTGGCACATCATGGGGGGCATGGCCTAGCAGTGCATCTAACACAACGCGGCAGAGCCCGAGCTCAGACAGGTAAGTTGGTGACACATACACCACTTGTCCATTTGTCTGTACACCTTTTATATATCTTTAAATCCCTGCATGACCCTACTCCAATCTACAGAGAAAATCTGAAAAGTGATCTGTTGAAACATAAAATGTTAGCCTACCATGTCTGTCCAGTAAAAACATGGGCAGTCAACTAAAATATATAAACACCAACATTTTAAACTAAGTTTATAAAAATCAGATTTTTATTATATGTAATTTTTTGACAAGACATTATCTTTAATCTAAAACTAACATACTGTGCAGGACTGTTGAGTTAATGCTGTACAAAGTAAATATAAGGGGTTGTACAAGCTATACCAAAAAGTGCTCAAAGCCATTAAAGGGTCACTGAGTTTTCAAAAAACTATTGATAGTTTGATACGTCATAGCAACATATCAAAAGTTTTGATCGTTTGGGGTGCTGAGGCCCCCAGCAAACCTCTAGAACAAGGAGAGAGAAGTGCTCACACTCATCGCGCTCTCTCTCTCTCTCTTCTTGCTGTAGTAGATGGGCTCAACAGAAAGTCTAGGCGCACATCTTGATTCCGTCTTCTGCAGCAAGGAGAAAGTGTAAAATGTTGTTCTAGTAATCAGTGGGGGTCTCAATACTTAGACCCCCACCAATAAAAACTTCTGATATCTCTCAATGGCATATCAAAAGTTTTTTGAAAACTCAGTGACCCTTTAAATATGATAAAATAAAAAAGAAGGTATACTCACAAACCCTTGTTTACAGTGCTACAGCTCTGGTCCTATCTGCTGTGTACCTGGCTGCAGCAATTACATGCCATATCCCCCATGTGACCACTGCAGCCAATAACTTGCCTTGTTGGTTTTGCATTGTATACTGCTGAGGCCAATAATTATCTACAGTAGTCATGTGAGGCATACAGCCAAGTAAACAAAAAAGTTTTTAAAAATATCAAAATTTTTAAAATATGAACATTCAATTACCCCCATTTCCTATTTTAAAAATAAAAATAAACCAATTATTTTTTATATGCACTGCCATGTTGCAAAACATCCATACTGTTAAAGTATATGTAATGGAAAAAATGTGAACGGCTGATTCGCATTTTTTTTTTTTGTAGTTTTACCTCCCAAAAAATGTTATAAAAAGTGACCAAAAGATTATACACTCCAAATGGTATAAATAAACACTACAGATCGTTCTGCAAACAATGAGCCCTCACATAGCTCCGTAGACATACTGTAGCTATAAAAAAAGTTATAAGGGGCTGAATATAATGATGCAAAGAATACAAATGTAATATCACTGAAATCATACTGACCTGCAGAATGAAGGGCAATGGTCAGTTTTACTGCATAGGGAACACTGTAAAAATAAAGCCCATAAAACTGTGGTGGAATTACGTTTTTTCTTTTTCTAGCTCCCTCTTGTAACATTGTATACAATAGTAAATAGTGACATTAGAAAGTACAACGTGTCCAAAAAAAAAGCACATATGGCTAGGTGAACAGAAAATGTAAATTGTTATGGCTCTGGCAAGGAGGGAGTGAAAAATGAAAAATTGGAAAATCACAAGGTAAGGCCGGGTTCACACGAACGTGTGTGACCCGTGCCTGTGAAGCGGCCCGCAAATAGCGGGCCGCAATGCTTGTTCGCCGGCCGTAGGTCAGCCGCATCGGATCGCGGACCCATTCACTTTAATGGGTCCGCGATCCGGCCGTTCCGCGAAAAGATAGGACTTGTTCTATCTTTTAGCGGAATGGAACAACGGGACGTAACCCCAGGAGGCACTCCGTAGTGCTTCCGAGGGGTCCCGTCCCGTGCGGCCGTTCCGCGATTCCGGATTAGCGGACCCATTGAAGTGAATGGGTCCGCATCCGTGATGCGGAATTCACACGGAACTGTGGCCGTGTATTGCGGCCCGCGATTTGTGGGCCGCAATACGGCCACGGGTCACGCACGTTCGTGTGAACTTAGCCTAACTAATATCTCTTGAAACTATTATTGAGTAAACTTTACTTTAGGCCTCCTGCACATGACCGTTTTTTTTCCCTGTTTACTGGTCGTTTTTTGCATTCCGTATACGGTCCGTATATGGAACCATTCATTTCAATGGTTCCGCAAAAAAACGGAATGTACTCTGTATGCATTCCGTTTCCGTATTTCCGTTTTTCCGTTCCGTTTAAAGATAGAACATGTCCTATTATTGCCCGCAAATCACGTTCCGTGGCTCCATTCAAGTCAAAGGGTCCGCAAAAAAACGGAACACATACGGAAATGCATCCGTATGTCTTCCGTTTCGGTTCCGTTTTTTGCGGAACCATCTATTGAAAATGTTATGCCCAGCCCAATTTTATCTATGTAATTACTGTATACTGTATATGCCATACGGAAAAACAGAATGGAAAAACGGAACAGAAACGCAAACACAACGGAAACAAAAAACGGAACAACGGATCCGTGAAAAACGGACCGCAAAACACTGAAAAAGCCATACCGTCGTGTGCAATAGGCCTTAATCTGAAAGACTTTCTTTAAATTCACAGCATTTTCTTCAAGAGCTAATATTGCTAATCCTGTTTACCTGTCATAATCCATCACTGAGATAAGAAGGCTGACTTGGTCCATACTCTCTGGTGGAATATCAAAGATAATGGCCTCATTATATGTTGGGTTTAAGGTATTCTTTTTAATAGTTGTTTTCTTCTTTTTTAGTCTACGACCATCACAAAGCAGGGACACTTTCACATATGGATCTGTTGGGAAACATGAAGAAACATCTATTTAAACTTCTTTATAGCAATACAATATAGCTTCTTTATAGCAATACATAGGAGACTCATATTGTTATACCTAAGAACAAACACAAGTTATAGTTAGAACAATGGTTATAATTGAGCAATATAGTTACTTAGTCCACTGAATAACAAAAGATAGATTATTACTTCTGTTTTCATTGAAAATTCAGTACCAGGTTAACACAAATACCACCATGTACCATCTTTTCAGTGTAATTCCTTAAAAACAATATTTGATAGTTGTAACGGACCGTTTCCGCAGACAAGGGGTTAAAATCCGTTTAGGCGATAAGCCCCTTTCTGAGAGACAGGCACAGCTACTGCAGGATACACCAAATTCTCGAACTGGATACAAAATAGCACTCCAAACTGGAACCTCACGAATAGCTGCTAGCAGACGAACAGGAAAAGCATACAATCCTGGCAATCGGTCTTCTAACAGCATACAGTGAATCCCCCCAATAACGAGACAAGGCTCCGTGTTGAGGGTCAAACAGTGGTCTGACTGTACTTCACGTACAGCCTCTTTTATTCACAAACCACAAACATAGTACTGCCCACAGGGGTTTGAAATACAACCAATCAGTATGTTACAACACACACAATGTAACTACAGCAACCAATCGTTCACGCCCCAGGAGGACCAGAAGGAAGACTTGTGACATAGGACAGATATGCAGCACTGTAGGATACACAGAGACAATACATCCCCACAATGCATCATGGTTTCCTCCTCTCTGCCCTGGCGACACCCGAGGCGTAATCCAATTATCTCTCAGGACAAAGAGGAGTCACCAATACACATGTGAGGACAACAGAACAGACATCACCATTTAAAACACACAATGGGACAATGGCACAATAGAAACACACCCAGCATTTCCTCCCAAGCTGACAAGTTACACTTATTATACATTTTTACAACTTTGTGAGTTTACATTGGCCATACATATAACTTACATTAATTCAAACAGTATAACTTTGTGACAAACCTATCCATAATTCACTTGAATAGGTTCAGGGGTTTAAAAGTTAGTATATGGCCCATAATCCAGGGGCAAGAGGCCAGCAGCCAGTCCTCTCCAAAACCCAGTGGCGAGGTTGATTTCGCCACAATAGTGGTGGTCAAATAGTTGATCACAATACTGGTGGATCATTGACCTGAAATAAACAGCAAAGATAGCCAGATAATTACAATAGACCACCTAAATTATTCAACAAAAGTCGACGGATGATCAATAATAATAAAAAAAACTTAACTTTTAATAATTACCTAATAAGAAAAATAAGCCCCTAAGATAATTATAGATAATACAATTGTAGACATATAGTACCAAAAATGAAGCAAAAGGTAGGTCACCCCTCAGTATACTGTAACACTGGGAGGCCTAAGTCACTTTAGATATAGAAAAAAGTGCTCAGCGGCACCAAGAGTAAAAACCGATGGTCCTACCGCTCCAATGGATGCGTTCCTAATGCAACGGTTACCTAACCAATAGTTTATATATGGAGTCCTCCGAGGCTTGAGATTGTTGCAAAGGGGGGGGTTAGGAATACGGGCTAGCTTGCCCTAATGATACCCTGCAAGAATACTGCACTAGCCCTGGTAACCTAGCCACGGAGCCCCGTGACCAGGTACTGTCAGGAACCTATCCCTTGAATTGATGCGCCCTACTAAGCCCTCTCCTGCCAGATCCCTACATGCATGTTTCGCTTTAAGATGAGCTTTACACTCATCTTAAAGCGAAACATGCATGTTGGGATCTGGCAGGAGAGGGCTCAGTAGGGCGCATCAATTTCAGGGTTAGGTTCCTGATAGTACCTGGTCACGGGGCTCCGTGGCTAGGTTACCAGGGCTAGTGCAGTATTCTTGCAGGGTATCATTAGGGCAAGCTAGCCCGTATTTCTAACCCCCCTTTGCAACAATCTCAAGCCTCGGAGGACTCCATATATCGACTATCGGTGAGGTAACCATTGCATTAGGAACGTATCCATTGGAACGGTAGGACCATTGGTTTTTACTCTTGGTGCCGCCGAGCACTTTTTTCTATATCTAAAGTGACTTAGGCCACCCAGTGTTACAGTATACTGAGGAGTGACCTACCTTTTCCTTCCTTTTTGGTACTATATGTCTACAATTGTATTATCTATAATTATCTTAGGGGCTGATTTTTCTTATTAGGTAATTATTAAAAGTTAAGTTTTAATTATTATTGATCATCCGTCTACTTTTGTTGGATCATTGACCTGTAGATTGCTACCACTGGATGGGAATTCCTTCTTAAATAATTGAACATCCTTAAGAATCAGTGTCTGGACTCTGGACTGATACAGGAGCTCGATATGCTGCCACTACTTCCTAACCTCTTGCTCCCATGTAGGCCCAACATCTCAATACTGATTCTTAAATGGGCTGTTAATCAATCATGAAGGGTAGGATGCTGTGACAGACAAGCCAAGGCATTGAGATAGACACATGGTAAAACACTAGCATGACCAGCATTGGCAAAAGGTGGTGGGTAGACATCTGTGTCTGGCATTCTCATATTTGAGAGACACAATTTGGTCCATCATTGAAGTTGCTGGTAGTACTCTAGAGTTTGTTTACAGTAGTCATGCACTGTCATCTGAATGTTCATTTGGCTGAAAGTTATAGCTTCTGAACCTCATACACACGCCTGTGTGCTTGAGATCTAGGTTTTGACCCTTAAAGGAGAGATGCCATTATTAATGTAAAAATGAATATTAGACATAATATAGTATATGACAATGTATTTCTAACAAAGCTAGAACTAGACCTATACCTGGATTCAGAGATCCCCCCCAGATTCACCTCAGGGTGGTAGCCCAGGGTGTGTCTTTTCTCAGGGGGCATGTCCAATCTGCTACAGCTCTCTCCTTGTCACTGTCAAAGCTTCTAAGTAGATATGGCTGGTTGGAGTTGAATGATGGAACTGAGCATGTGCGACCACCTCAGTAGGGGGGATGTGCATATTACTATAATGATTATATTTTATTACAATGAAATAAAGAAAACATCTCATAACTGGATAATGTTTTGTAATAGAAATTAAATTACAAAAGTAACAAGTTTTTCATGCAGAATTATATAAAAAAAAAAAAAACATTTAATGGTGGCACAACTTCCCTGGCTGACATGTCAATTATTTGGATCTGTGAAATCTCATTCACAGGATGTTGATCGGAGAAATGAGGGAGCACCTTCCCTGCGTCTAATCACTCAGATGCAAGGGGCTATTGATTCTGGTATCTGAGGGTAAACTGGCTGAGGGGAATGTACTAGTGGCCAGGCCAGGACATGGCAGACCTGGGGCCCTTCAGAAGGCCCCTGGCTGCCATGTCAATTACTCGGCACCACGCATTTGCGTTCACAGGATGTTGATTGGAGAACAGAGGGAACACCTTCCCTGTGTATAATTGCTCAGATGCAGCGGTGCTATTGATTGCAGAATCTTAGGGCTAAACTAAAGGGGAAATAAAATAAAAACATAGAAAGAGAACATATTTAAAGGAATGCATTACAAATTTTATTCAGTCTTTCCCCATAGAACGTTATGTCACTCTGCTCAGCTCCTCCTGCCCTATATCATGATGCCTGAAGATTTCACTGATGTTCATGGTGACAAGTTCCCTTTAAACCTTGTCCAAGGGTCATTGTGAATGAGTATTATTGGAGTAGAGAGTAATTTTTTTTTTTAATATTCATCCAACTTTGATTAATAGGAAGGTTTGTGTTCTGTCCCCACATGAAGGCGAATGAAGGTGTAACTGATAATGACTTTGTGACTGGCCTACCTTCGTATCCAAGCAGTGGAGCAGACCGGACCGGCAGATGCTCAGGTTAGATGGATCCAGACATAGACATGAGGATGCAATCAAACGTGGGTTTATTTGGTCCAGACATACAGTGATGCAATACAGGAGATGCTGTGATGTGGATGTCTTTCCTGAGGCTAACTGCTGAGGCAACTGCTGGTCAAAACTGATGCCTTCACAAGCCGAGGTGTGTGTCTCCAGTCACAAAGAATGCAGCACTGAAAAAGGCTACAGGAAGTGACCAGGCCCAAGGCTGCTAAAACCACGCCCAGAGAAAAAACTTTATTTAACAAGAACGAAGGCGTGCAGCATACGAATTCCGGCCAGCAGATGGCAGCAGAGAACAATAGATTTAAACAACATAGGTAAAACAAGAAATAATAATACAGTGCAGAAATTCAATTTGACAAGAACAGCACACTCCCCGTCTGAAATTCACTTTGGGGATTTCACTATGACGAATGTCCATAAAATGTAAACAACCTGTAAAAGAAAACATGTTAGAATGCAAACATAGATAGTCCTGTTTTCCAACTTGGAATGGAGAAGATCTGCAAAGCTAGATACAGTCCTGTTCACCCATCAGGGACGTTCTCGATGGGTCTCATCCAACTGGAGAAACGTTCAAGGCGCTGACAACTGAAGCTGGCGGTTTGCTTTGTTCCAGTGACTAATGCATTAACTTCAGTGCGGATTTCTGGATCATTATCCGGATCTTGGATGCTGAAAACTTCCTGTACACATTCGTCTGCCTCTCCAAGCAGAAACTCTGGACCTGTAAGCCAAGTAGAGTGAGTAAAGGAACCTATAGACATAGGCCTAGTGGCGTGATCTGCTGGATTAAGTTCGGATGGTATGTAGTGCCATTGTTCAGGTTTGGAGGACCTCCTGATTCTCTCTATGCGGTTACTAACGTACACATAAAATCGCTTGGTCCGATTGTGGATGTAACCTAAAACGACCTTACTGTCGGTGTAATACTGGACTTCAGCTATGTCGACACCCAGTTCTTGTTGTACGAAATCCGCAATCTCCACTGCCAACACAGTCCCACAAAGTTCCAGTCTGGGAATAGTATGATCGGGCTTGGGGGCTAACTTAGCCTTACCAAAGACAAATCCAACGTAATTTTGGTTGTTGGGTTCTGTGACTTTCAGATAGGCAACCGCTGCGATGGCCTCCATGGAGGCGTCCGAGAACACGTGGAGTTCTTTCTTTATGCTAGAGGAAAGTGAGGTTTTAATATAGCATCTCGGGATGTGGATCTCATCCAAGGCACACAAAGATCGCTTCCAGGCTTCCCATTTTTGCTCTTTCTCGGAGGGAAGTGGGGTATCCCAATCCTTGGCTGTTTCAGAAAACTGTCCCAGTAGAGATTTACCTTGTATGGTGATGGGCGCTATAAATCCCAGCGGATCAAATAGGCTGTTTACCACTGATAGGACGCCTCGTTTTGTGAATGGCTTGTCTGCACAACTTATCTGAAAACCGAAGGAGTCAGCCGAGAGATCCCATCTGAGGCCCAAGCTCCTCTGCACAGGTGGACTGTCCAGTCCCAAGTTAATGTCCTTGAATCCTGGTGCATGATCGCCTGATTCGAAGGCCCTCATAACGGCCAGGCTGTTTGAAGCAATTTTGTGTAGTCTAAGTTTAGCTTGGTACAACATACTTTGAGTCCTTTTGAGCAGATCGATAGCCGCTTCTTCAGTCGGTAGTGATTTGAGTCCATCGTCTACGTAGAAGTCCTTTTCTACAAGGTCTCTGGCGTCTTTGCCGTACTCGGATTCTCCCTCTAATGCAGTTCGCCGAAGGCCGTAAGTTGCCACGGCAGGTGAAGGGCTGTTTCCAAATACGTGTACCCTCATACAATATTCTGCCATCTCTGCGTTGGTGTCGTTATTCTTGTACCACAGAAACCTGAGGAAATTCCGATGGTCCTCTCTGACTACGAAACAGTGGAACATCTGTTCAATGTCAGCGGTGATGGCAACGAGCTCTTTTCTGAACCTCATCAGCACTCCAACTAGGTTATTCGTCAGATTAGGACCTGTGAGGAGGACATCATTAAGAGATACACCTTGATGTTTGGCACTTGAGTTGAAAACAACCCTAATTTGATTAGGTTTCCGTGGGTGATACACTCCAAATGAAGGCAAGTACCAGCACTCGTCGTTCTTCCATAAGGATGGAGCTGGTTCTGCATGGTTGTTGCGGAATATTTTGTCGATAAAGGCAACGATGTGTTCTCTCATCTCAGGCTTACTGTTCATGGTACACTGAAGAGTGTTAAATCTAGACAGAGCTTGTTCCCTATTGTTCGGGAATCTCACCCTGGCAGCTCGGAAGGGTAATGGAGAAACCCAGTGATTGGTTTCGTCTTTAAGGAACTCATTGTCCATTATCTTGATAAATTCTCTGTCCTCTACTGACAAAGCTACTTTATCATCGTCCTTGCTTGTGTGAAAGACCAATCTTCCCAAGTTGTCAGCAAAGGGAGGAATGTCGTCAGGTGGTTGTATGAGGTCTGGAGGCTTCTCTTTCACCTCATAGTGATGAGGGCAAGGCTTAATGCAAGTTGTGCGTCCATCTCCGCGCACGTACGTTTTGAAAGAGCGGATTCTTGGTTGATCCAAGCATACATTTCCTATGACCACCCATCCCAAGTCCAGTCTCTTGGCGTATGGTGCATAGTCGGGACCATTACACTGTTGACGCACCTTGTGTACCCTTAGATTGTCTCTGCCAAGCAGGAGTAGAATCTTGGCGTTGTTGTCCATAGGTGGGATAACGTTGGCTAGGTGCCTTAGGTGTGGATGGTGAAATGCAGCTTCCAGGGTAGGAATCTCATCCCTATGGTTGGGTATTTGATCGCATTCGATCAGCGTCGGTAGAGGTATTTCCGTATTTCCACTGACGGAACAAGCGATGAATCCTTGTGCCCTCCTGCCGCTAGTCTCTATGCGACCCAAGCAGGTGTTTAAGATGTAGGGTTCTGACGGTCCCTTTATTCCAAAGGCTTCAAAGAATTTAGGTCCTGCTAGGGAGCGGTTGCTTTGGTCATCAATGATGGCATACATTTTTACTGCCTTTTCTGGTAGCCCCTCCGGGTAGACCTTGATTAGGCATATGCGGGCACAACATTTCTCACTCTGGCCCTCCCCACATACGTCCAAGCATGAGCAGGAAACAGCAGTGGCTGTGTTAGCGTTGTTCTGGGGCTCCCCGCCATGACTTTGAGCAGGACTGGTGGTGACAGCAGCCGGTGAATCCCTTGTGAGTGGAGTTGGGTGCAAAGCTGAGGCATGTCTTTCACTATGACACTCCTCACACTTGATAATGGATTTACAGTCCTTAGCCATGTGCTCCAATGAAGCGCAGCACCTGAAGCATACCCCAAGCTCGGTGAGGACTTTCTTGCGCTCCTGTATGGTTTTGGATCTAAATCCTCTGCATTTGTTCAGTGAGTGTGGTTTTTTATGAATGGGACATTCACGATTGAAGGCCTTGTCTCCTGATGAGGTAGTGTACTGTCTACCAGTGGGTACTGCAGATGATGGTAGGTTAGTCTTTCTAACATTCACGCTGCTCTTAAAGTCTCTGTATTTATGCACAATACTTTCATACCTTGATGATGGTGTCACTGAAGCTGTAGTATTGAACTCCAGGAAGTCGAGGCTGGGGTCATTCCTCATCTGGGACTGTTCATCGATGAACCTACAGAAATGAATAAATGGGGGAAAAGTGACGTCATGCACTCTTTTGTACCTTGAGACTGATGCCGCCCACTTCTCTTGCAGGCTGTATGGTAGCTTCACGACAATTGGGTTCACCACATGGGCTGTATCCAGGTAGCACAGCCCGGACAGACGAGGGTCTCTTTTGGCGAGCTCCAGTTCCATGAGCAAATCACTTAAATCCTGAAGCTTGTGGACATCCTTGAGACTGATCTTTGGGACGTTCTGGAGTCTCCTGAATAGTGCCATCTCTATTGCTTCTGCACTGCCAAAGGTGCGTTCGAGTCTCTGCCAGGCTGCAGCGAGACCTGCTTCTGCTTGTCCCACATAGACAGTTCTAAGGCTCTTGATGCGATTTGTGGAGCTTGGGCCCAGCCAGTTGATCAAGAGGTCGAGCTCCTGCTCTGCGGTTAGGTTGAGGTTGGCGATGGCGGCTTTGAAGGTTGCCTTCCAGGCTCTGTAGCTCTCTGCACGGTCATCAAATTTTGAGAGACTGGTGTTAATTAGCTCTCTGCTCACCATAAACCTGGCAAACTCAGACATATCTGATTTCTCACCGCTTGTTGCCATGACAACTTGTGATGCCCCTGGGGCGTATAGGCTGCGTGGCGTGAAAGGGTGAGATGCTTCCGGGTAGAATGATGTTGCTGCAGGGTTGAGCTGTGGTCTAGCCTCTGTAGATTCTGATGACTGCTGCTTGAGCTGTGGAGGTAGGCCAGGAAACACCTGGTAGCCATCTTGCTGTAATAACTGCCCTTGAGAGGGCGCGTCTGGGCGACTGTAATTGGGTTGCTCGGGTGCTGTGGGTATCGCTGGCACTGAAGGTAGAGCTGACTTGGAGGTTTCAGTGTTGTTTGCTTGGACAGTACTGCACACTGGGGGTGGTGCAGATAACTGTTTCAGTACATAGTCGCTGGTGCGATCAACTGGATCGTCTATCTCCTCTGGTGGTAAGCAGACTGAATCAAAGCCTTGGCTCAATGCTTGCTCAAGTAGTCTTACTTTTGCTAATGCGATTTCCTCTTCCCTCTGTGATTCAAGGATCTTTATTCGAGCCTCTGCTTCCGCTTCTGCCCTCTTGGCTTCTGCCTCCGCTTCTGCCCTCTTGGCTTCTGCCTCTGCCTTTGCCCTCTTGGCTTCTGCCTCCGCTTCTGCCCTCTTGGCTGCTGCCGTCTGTGCTTCTGCCCTCGCAAGGACTTCTTTTTCGGTGAAGGAACGCCTCACTTTGGATAGCTCTGCATTTATGCGGGCCTCTAGTAATCTGTCGCTCAGGTTGGAGCTTCTAGAGCATGATGATCTGTAGGACCGTGAGGAATGTTTGGACGAATGTGATCTGTGGGATCTAGTTTCTTGCAAATGAGAGATGCGGAGTTCCACTTTATCTTTAGCATCCAGCACCATGGCGTCTCTTTGTCTGTCTATTGATTCTGCCTTGCACAATTCTGACGGGGCTTCTTCAATATTAGAGTCTTTTAGAAAGGTTATATACCTTGTGGACAGTCTCTTGTATCTTTCATGGGCTGCGTTCAGCCGCCCGACGGCAACTTGTAAACTGGTGGCATCGCCTGAGGAGGACTTAAGTCCTGATATGAGGGAGGAAACTCGTTCCCATAGCTCTTCCAGGTTGTCACATAGCTCATCTTTCATGGTGTGATAGTTTTCTGTGATCTTTATAGTTGGTTTGAGAGAGCGCCTTGGTCGCGTGACTTGGTCTGCTGGAAGTGTGGGTTCTACCTCCAGCTCTTCATAATGATCAGTATCAGGTATCATTTGCTTTGTTTCATCACTGGGGAACTGTACGAGGTCCTTTCAGCCATTTTGATTTAAGGTGCGCTGTCTCTTTAAGAAATCGAACTTTTGAATTGGGGGCTGAAAATTGCAGTGCGGCTCAGATGAGGCACCCCGATGAGTTTCCCAAGGTGTTTTGAGTGAATTGCGGGGTTTTGGTTTGAGGGAGGCCCCGCGTGCGTGAACGGTTCTTATATCATGTGAGCAAGGGTTAATATAGGATGTAGAAAGTGGCTTGGCGAGTAGTGGAGG
This sequence comes from Bufo bufo, assembly GCF_905171765.1. Taxonomy (NCBI): domain Eukaryota; kingdom Metazoa; phylum Chordata; class Amphibia; order Anura; family Bufonidae; genus Bufo; species Bufo bufo. The sequence goes on from NC_053391.1 coordinate 212,425,413, forward strand.
ACTTCCAGGCGAGAGTATATCTACTGCGGACACGCCGTGCTTCCCCTTAGGCTTATGGGACATGCACTGTTGCCGGGCAGATTTGCTGCGAGTGGGCCTGTTGCAGGGGAGGTTCCTGAGTGTGGCACTGGGCTCTGAGGGAACCTGTAGCCGGGCATTGGACATTCAGACAGATATTGACTGGGGTATTAGGCTTTAAGGCAGTTTTTGACTGTTCTGTCCCCACATGAAGGCGAATGAAGGTGTAACTGATAATGGCTTTGTGACTGGCCTACCTTCGTATCCAAGCAGTGGAGCAGACCGGACCGGCAGATGCTCAGGTTAGATGGATCCAGACGTGGACATGAGGATGCAATCAAACGTGGGTTTATTTGATCCAGAGCAGTGACATACAGTGATGGAATACAGTAGATGCTGTCATGTGGATGTCTTTTCTGAGGCTAACTGCTGAGGCAACTGCTGGTCAAAAACTGATGCCTTCACAAGCCGAGGTGTGTGTCTCCAGTCACAAAGGATGCAGCACTGAAAAAGGCTACAGGAAGTGACCAGGCCCAAGGCTGCTAAAACCACGCCCAGAGAAAAAACTTTATTTAACAAGAACGAAGGCGTGCAGCATACGAATTCCGGCCAGCAGATGGCAGCAGAGAACAATAGATTTAAACAACATAGGTAAAACAAGAAATAATAATACAGTGCAGAAATTCAATTTGACAAGAACAGCACAGTTTGGTTTCAATCAGAGTTAATTTCAGAGTGTGCACATCATATCAGCTATTCTGTTTTGAGCTTTCTTCTTTGATTATATTCACAAATGAGTTCTGTTGTTACATCACATACTTACACCATGGCACACAGCATCTAGATTGATGCTATCAAAGTACACAGTTTTATATCAAGGTCACCATGAAGGTTAAAACACAAATGCAGATAGAGAGACTTCTCCTGGCTGATAATGAATTACAACTGTTATATATAATTATTAGTCGGCCATTCACTCTGCACTTTGTTCCCAATTACAGACCATTATCCTATTAGCCATATGAACTTAGATCTGAACACGTTTCCATGAATACGACTTTTATGCCTTTCTTTACCTTTAATCCACAAAGTATATGCTTAATTAGGGATGTAATTAAATTTGAAAACACTAAGCTATATTTACTGGTATTAACAAAGAAGGTACAGCATTAAATTATGTGGGTACAACAAATTTACCAATTACCCTGCACTATAATAAATGTGAAATGTTTAGACTTTCAGTCAGAAAATACTAGGTTACTTATATGTCCTAGTGTTAAGACTGATATGTCATCATGAAGCATGTTGAGAAAGGCTGAGAAGTATGCCTGACCAACTGAAACTTTTGCATCTCCTGCTTGCACTCTACCTCTTCCTGTCACTGTCTTTTTTTTTTTCCTTCAAGGCTTTGTCCTGGGAACCCTTCTGTTCTCTGTATATACAGGAGCCCCTTTGGAATAAGAAAAAAAAAAAATCTCTCAGCTTTCAACACCAACCACTTTTATAATGATGACACCCATATGTACCTCTCGTCTCTGATGTTACTTCTCTGCTAATGAGAGTTCTAAAGTCTCTGATAACTATCTCTTCCTTCTTCTCCTCTAGATTTCAAAAACTGTATATGAACAAAGCCAAACTAACAAATTGGCTTTTAACCTCATGGAGGATCAACACCTCAAGATAATAGGGTGAATTGGTTGTAATTAGAGATGGGATGGGGGATTCGTCGAATCCACAAATCCATCGAATCTTGCTGGATTCGTGGGATTCGTGGACTCGAATCCCGACATAATTTACCGGATACGAATCCGACGAATCCCGGTGGGGCCCAGACTGGTGGTTGCGGCGGCAGGGCACAGCAGAAGATGAGCGCTTTGCTGCTGCGGCAGGAAAGGGAGAGGCGTTTCCTTTCCCTGTCCCTCTGATAGGCTGCCTTGTGCCGGTAGCCTATCAGAGGCCGGTGCAGGCGGCGCGATGATGTCATCGCGCCGCCTGAGCTGTACATCGCGGGACACAGGCCACAAGCGGCCTGCATCGCAGCGGAGGTAAGTAAAAGTTTTTATTTTATTTTTTATCTGTTACTGGCACATTGGCGAGGGGGAAAGGTGAGAGGCACTATGATACTACTGGCACATTGGGAGGGAGGCACTATGATACTGGCACATTTGGGAGAGGGAAGGCACTATGATACTGGCACATTATAGGGGGATATGGCACTATGATACTGGCACATTATGGGGGAGATGGCACTATGATACTGGCACATTGGGGGGGGTGGCACTATGATACTGGCACATTATGGGGGTAGATGGCACTATGATACTGGCACATTATGGGGGTAGATGGCACTATGATACTGGCACATTATGGGGGAGATGGCACTATGATACTGGCACATTATGGGGGGAGATGGCACTATAATACTTGCACATTGGGGGGGAGATGGCACTATGATACAGGCACATTGGGGGGGAGATGGCACTATGATACTGGCACATTTTGGGGGGGGAGATGGCACTATGATACTGGCACATTATGGGGGGAGATGGCACTATGATACTGGCACATTATGGGGGAGATGGCACTATAATACTGGCACATTGGGGGGTGGCACTATTATACTGGCACATTAGGGGGGAGATGGCACTATGATACTGGCACATTATGGGGGACGATGGCACTATGATACTGGCTCATTATGGGGGGAGATGGCACTATGATACTGGCTCATTATGGGGGGAGATGGCACTATGATACTGGCACATTGGGGGGAGATGGCGATACTGGCACATTGGGGGGGAGATGGCACTATAATACTGCCACATTGGGGGGGAGATGGCACTATGATACCGGCTCATGGGGGGGTGGAGAGAGGCACTCCGCACTTGATACTGCACAGCGGCACAGTATTGGGGGTGGTAAGATGATTTGTCTAGAAGATGCGAGGATGATGGAAAAGTAGTAAACTAAGATTTTTTTTTTTGTCAAACTGCAGAGACGAAAAATGGCTGAAAAATGGTGGTCTGGTCTGAAGGTCTGAAAGGAGAAGATGAGGAAAGAGACCATCTACATCAAAGGAGACGTCACTGGATGTAAGAGGTATGTGGCTCTGTATTACCCTGTATTTCTGTAGTGATACGAGCAGGGGCGTAACGATCACGGTCATAGAGGGTGCGACCGTGACTGGGAGGTGGAGGCGGAGGTTCAGACAAACTGACTAGGTCTGACTTTGTTTCTTACACCAGGATTAGTAGGATTCGTAGGATGTACAGGATTCGTAGGATTCGAGATTCGAAAGATTCGATATATTTGAGAGCCTTTTCGGATTCGGATTTGAAAAAAATTGGATTCTTCCCACCTCTAGTTGTAATGTGTATATGTCTTTTTTCAGTCTTGCAATTTATATTATTATGTTACTAGAAATATCAATCATGCATTAGTGCTCCCCATTATTCATTGTCTCACAAGTCTGCTGCCTCAGGACAACTTCTGATTTTCACTTGTCCTTCAGACAACACATTAAAGCCTTTACCACCGCCATCTATTAACAGTTCTTAAGTCTACATTATCTTGAGTGACCCCCCCAAAAAACAAATTACTGGCTCCAACTATATAAGTCTGTGTGTGGTTCCAAACAAATAGCATACACCAATAATATACCAAGACACCAAATAACCAATCCGAATTAATCAAAGAACTTTATTAATACATGTTAAATCATCTTAAAATGAATCACAACATCGGCATACATATACAGCACACAAGATACACTGGACATGTAGTGATAAAAACTTCATATCTCATATGGGCTTAGTACATCATGATATAGCGCCTTATCCTATCAACCCCAAGGCCTCATGCACACGACCGTTGTTGTGGTCCGCATCCGAGACGCATTTTTTGCAGCTCGGGTGCGGACCCATTCACTTCAATGGGGCCGCAAAAGATGCGGACAGCACTCCGTGTGCCGTCCGCATCCGTTGCTCCGTTCCGTGGCCCCGCAAAAAAAATATAGCATGTCCTATTTTTGTCCGTTTTGCGGACAAGAATAGACATTTCTACAATGGGCAGCCCGTTCCGTTCCGCAAAAAACGGAACGGTCGTGTGCATAAGGCCTTACTCATACAATTTGTGTAAATAAAGTGCTTAGTGCAATAATTATCTTGAGTGAGACAAAATACTTGAATACAGTACATCCTCATCATATCACACCTATATTACTGCAACATCCTACTTTGTGGTTTTCCCTCTAATATTATTGCAGTCATCCAATCCATCCTTAAAGGGGTTGTCCCACCTCATGATATCATATTTATTATGTGTATAATCTGTAAGGGATTGCTCTCTATCAGGGGGTCGCAGTCGAAGACTTCTTCACAGACAACTGGATTTAATGTCCAAACTGGTGCTTTATTGGAGCACTTCAGCACTCGCACAAACATAAGCATCAAAATGAAATAAATACCTGCCCTTCTGGGCTCTAACTAATACACAGTAATTTTCCCTGACTCACCTCTAGTCACAGGTTATCCACAGCATCTCAGGCTCCAAGCCTTTCTGTAGTGTCACTTCCTCTCCCAGTCACAAACAGAGGGTTGTCTTATCCCTCCTTTATTATAACCCAGCTGATCTCACTTGTGATCTCCTCAGCTAAAGGGAATACCTGTAGTGGACTAGCGGTGTGGACTGAGAGACTCCCACTACCAACCCGTCTCTCAGTCCAAAGAAATCCAGCTCATATAACTTTAAACAAAACAATCTTTAGCAAGCTATACCTTGCTGAAGCAGCACTATTTCTGGATTTCAGTTATCTCACTCAGCTAAACTGAACCACCGGGTGAAATACACCCCCCCCCCCCTTTCCCCACCATACATTTACTCTTTATCACAAATCGTATTTTATATAATTTACTAAACTCCTTATATTTTCAATAATATTTCTGTCACCCATTGCTTTCCATTTTCTAGCCGTTTAGACTTTGTTCATCTTTAGGGGTTACAGTCACTACTTGAATGCAGCAGCAGTGGCCGTGCTTTTGCACTTGTATTGATACTGATATAGCGACCAGTCACAGAGGCCTGCACCTGCCCATTACTTTCCTGCCCTGGCCACCTTATATCTTTGATGCCTAAGCTCAGAAGAGCCTTGGGACCTCAGGATAGCACACGTACAGTACATGCAAGGGACGGGTACCCAACCCTGCTTGCCTTTGCCATCAGTCAAGGGAAGAGGCCTGCCCAGCTCCTGCTCAGAAACTGGCTCAAAGAGCTGAAAGGAAGACAAAGCGTGAGGTGAGAAAACCACTTTAACAAAACCCAGGTAATTGGCCCCTTCTCTTATTCTGCTCCACTTTTCCTTTTTGACAGTCCCTTCTCTGGCTAACCATTGCTTAATAAATAAATTTCAAAGCAGTGACAATGACATACTAGGCAGCACACAATGAAGCACCTCTGCAGATATCTTGTCCTGTGTATTTTTTTTATAGAAGTCTTGAAATCCTGAGAGATTAAATGTATTGAAGATAAAAGTATATCCCTTATTCAAAGTATAGGTCATGTGTCTGATCGTGGGGTCTGAACACAGTGACGAGAATGAGGGTTACAAAACTGCTGAATGAATGGAGTGGCAGCCAAGCATCCTCTATGGAACAGCCAGAGATGGGGAGTGCAGCACTTGCATGGTCATGCTGTCCTTCTCTTCTTCAATAGATTACAAGATGGTAATAAGGTGACATGTCCTGTTCCAAGATGGTGAGTGGTCTCACACAGCACCAGTGGGACCTCATTTCAACTTTTTTTTATGGAGTTGAATCTTGGTCAGACCATTAGAATTGCCAGGCTTATAACAACTATATCAGTGGAATTTTACGGTTTGTAAAAAGAAATAGGTTTACATTGATATGGCTCTGATTTTACTTACTGCATATTATTAACCAGATAACATGCACTGCTCTTGTCAAGATAATTGCATTTCCACCATGTCTGTGATTAAATTGATTCGGACCTCTGTTCTCCGGTCATTGGGTCATGTTTTTAAATTGCCGCAGCATTATTTCTCCATAGTCAGCAACAACAGAGAAATGTTGTCCTTCTACATAATAGCTGATGTGTTAATTAGACGTATCTTGCTGCCTTGTCAGTAGAACACAGTGGCCTGATGGGGTCAGTAAGAAAATGATCTTTTGTGTCCTACTGTAGCTACTTTATACTTACTGAATTAAAACAGTAGTTCATAGTGTACAGTATTATGTTGTCTAGCTGTGGACTATCCTATTACTGCCTATATTACATATCTTATACTGTATTATCATTGTCTTTTTTGTCATAATAGTAATACAAGATATAATTGACAACTGAAGTTAAGGGTGGATGCGTGTCGTAATATTAATTTTTATTAGATAACAGAAAGTGGTTTGTAAGGTCAATAGGCTTGGAGTAACCAATGTAATATCACCTCTCTATAAATCCTTGGTAAGGCCGCATCTTGAATATGGGATTCTGTTTTGGATTGCACTTTCTGAAAAGGATACAGGAGAGTTGGAAAGAGTTCAAATGTGGGCAACCAGATTATTAAATGGGATCAAACGTGCCTCTAAGACTAGGACTGTATGGTGATCTTGAGCCATCTCAAGACCAAGGGCAGCCATAGAAATGAATGGGGTCGCATCACAACTCACATGTTTGCCATAACCATGACCACAGAATCACAAAGCAAGAGCCAACCCTGCTGGATTTTTTTAGATTCTGGGGTCAAGGTCCACATACAAGTCAGCCATACATTTCTATGGCTGCCCTGCTACACTGTGATCCTCTTTCGGGTGACGGCTGTCATGCCCAAGATCATTGTGTAGCCCTAGCCCTATAATGAGAGTCTTAAATGAGGTTGTCCAGCCTTTTTTAAATGATGGCCTATCCCGTTTCAATGGTAGCAGCACCTCAGTGATGAGCGTTGTCCACTACAATGTTAACAGTGTGTTGTATTGCCGGTGCCGACTTTTGATGACTGAGCTACACAGAACAGCTGATTAATAGGGGTGTGGGGTGTTGGACCCTCGCTGATCAGCTAGTGATAGCCTATCCTGAGGATAGTGAGGACAGGCCATCACTTAAAATCGGCTGGGCAACCCTTTAAAAAAAATCAAGCTGTTCATCTTGGACCAGGGGTAGAGAGATGAGTGAATTGATTCTAAACAAATCTGATTCATCACACATTTCGCAAAAATTTTTCTTCCAAACAAATCTGAAGTTTTGGAGATTCCGTTTAGATTTAATGCACAAATCTGTTCCTGCCATGTTACAATTAAAATTCATTACACTAGTGAGGGAAACAGGCCAGGGAGGAGGAAGATGGAGGATCATATGACACTGGGAAGGGTCCATGCCAGCAGGTTTTCCCAAATTCTTTGCAGACAGCCTGCCTGCTAATTAAGGAAGTATATGGGCTGGTCTATAAGGCTCTATACTATCTCTGAAGCAGAGACGCTATTGTGAGCTTAGCCACTGATGTGACAAGAAATTTCTGTTCTATCTGCAATAGACACATAAGAACACAGGCATTTTATGGTCTTGCAAGGACAGTGTAGGGATTGTGAAGAAGATATATTATTAGGGACAGCATAAGGGTAGTTAGTTGGGGTAGCTGGAACTGTTCATAACTTCATGTGTTGCACTGCACAAGACAAGACACATGGGCTTTCAAAGAGACGGTATTCTTTTTTATGTGCAGGCCAGCCTTTTTTGCCCAAAAACCTTCTGGGAATCTTCTACAGTTCATACGTGTTTAAAAGGCATATTTCCCAGCATCATAGCAGCATATATTATGGTGCATATACTGCAAAATTCTTTATATTTCCTAAAAACCTGTTACAATTTTTCCACCATTTATTAGAGTCCCAAAAAATCTTATTTTATTGTGTCAATAACAGTGTATAGATTGGTCGCAGCCAGAGGACAATGAATTAGGCCTGTGTTTGTTTCCAAAAAACCTGCTAAAACTTTCCTACTAAGTGTACCATTGCTCATTTTTGGACCACTTGCACAGAACAAGCCACTGTTTTGTTTGTGTTTAATCACCGACCGGAGGCCACCCCCAATAAGGGACAATTTTTTGAACATTTTTAATTTTAAAAACATAAATCTGACAGCGCAGTGCGCCAACTATGTATTTACCCATAACTATATATGTCAGTGTTACTCTGACATTATTTACTATTGATGTGCGAAAAGAGCTCGGGGGAAGGGTTGAATTTTTTTTTTTATAAGTGAGAAAGATATGATATTTAGACCTCATAGTCATAACAAAATAACGTTGTCTCAAAAAGCAGGAAATGCTCAACCCCATATGCAGTTGTGCATCTATACCTTGGGGGAGAAAATCCTGCACATGTGGTCCGTTGCTAATGCCAATCTCCAGCAAAAAAATGCATACAATGGAGGATGCCTGCAGTGGACCACAAGTGCCACAAAGACATCCTACACCAGATAGCAAAATGTGTGGATGTAATTGTCTATATGAAATAAACATTTACAAGATTAGGTTCACTACTGTGGTGGATGCAATCATCAAAAACTGACTAAACCCTCACACTGATGTTAAAATGAGACTTTAGCCAATATATCCTTATATGAAGGTGATTGCATCCACCATAATAGTGCACCTATTCTTGTAAATGTTTATTTGACCTCAGAGTCATACACCATCTTTCTGGTCAGTTGGAGCACTTTGGGGGCCATTCATTAGACGTAAAAGAAAAGTAATTTAGACATTAATACAGTTAGAGTAGTCAAGCTTTGGAATGACCTATCCCAATAGGTAGTAATGGCAGATACTATATCAGCATTTAAAAATGGTTAGATGCTTAGCAAACAGCACTGAGGGTTATAATTAATATAACAATTAAAGGGATTTTCCAAGTGTTTTTATTGATAGCCTATCTGGATAGGTCAGTGGGAGTCTTACACCTGAGACCCCTGCTGATCAGTTGTTTGAGAAGCAGCGGCGCTCCCAGTAGCACCATGGACTTCTCCGGTTTTTCTAGTTAGGTTTATCGGTTAGGTTACATGGCCTAGGCACAGCTCAGCTCCATTGAAGTGAATGGGGCTGGGCTGCGATACCAAGCACAGCTGCTATACAATGTACGGCACTGTGCTTGGTGAGTAGAGTTGAGCGAACACCTGGATGTTTGGGTTCGAGAAGTTCAGCCGAACTTCCCGAAAAAAAGGCTGTAAAATAGCCCAGGAAAGGGCTAGAGGGCTGCAAAAGGCAGCAAAATGTAGGTAAATCCCCTGCAAACAAATGTGGACAGGGAAATGAATTTAAAAAAAATTAAAAATAAATAAATTAACCAATATCAATTGGAGAGAGGTCCCATAGCAGAGAATCAGGCTTCATGTCATAGCAGAGAATCAGGCTTCATGTCACCCACCACTGGCCCCGGAACCCAGACAGAGGAGAGAGGCCCCATAGCAGAGAATCAGTCTGCATGTCATAGCAGAGAATCAGGCTTCATGTCACCCACCACTGGAACAGGCCATTGTGAGATATTTAGGACCCGGCACCCAGACAGAGGAGAGAGGTCCCATAGCAGAGATTCAGGCTTCATGTCATAGCAAAGAATCAAGCTTCATGTCACCCACCACTGGAACAGGCCACTGTTCAGATATTTTTAGTCCCCGGAACCCAGACAGAGGAGAGAGGCCCCATAGCAGAGAATCAGGCTTCATGTCATAGCAGAGAATCAGGCTTCATGTCACCCACCACTGGAACAGGCCGCTGTTCAGATATTTTTAGTCCCCGGAACCCAGACAGAGGAGAGAGGCCCCATAGCAGAGAATCAGGCTTCATGTCATAGCAGAGAATCAGGCTTCATGTCACCCACCACTGGAACAGGCCATTGTGAGATATTTAGGACCCGGCACCCAGACAGAGGAGAGAGGTCCCATAGCAGAGATTCAGGCTTCATGTCATAGCAAAGAATCAAGCTTCATGTCACCCACCACTGGAACAGGCCACTGTTCAGATATTTTTAGTCCCCGGAACCCAGACAGAGGAGAGAGGCCCCATAGCAGAGAATCAGGCTTCATGTCATAGCAGAGAATCAGGCTTCATGTCACCCACCACTGGAACAGGCCGCTGTTCAGATGTTTTTAGTCCCCGGAACCCAGACAGAGGAGAGAGGCCCCATAGCAGAGAATCAGGCTTCATGTCATAGCAGAGAATCAGGCTTCATGTCACCCACCACTGGAACAGGCCACTGTTCAGATATTTTTAGTCCCCGGAACCCAGACAGAGGAGAGAGGCCCATAGCAGAGAATCAGGCTTCATGTCATAGCAGAGAATCAGGCTTCATGTCACCCAACACTGGAAAAGGCCACTGTCAGATATTTTTAGGCCCCGGCACCCAGACAGAGGAGAGAGACCCCATAGCAGAGATTCAGGCTTCATGTCATAGCAGAGAATCAGGCTTCATGTCACCCAACACTGGAACAGGCCACTGTTCAGATATTTTTAGGCCCCAGAACCCAGACAGAGGAGAGAGGCCCCATAGCAGAGATTCAGGCTTCATGTCATAGCAGAGAATCAGGCTTCATGTCACCCACCACTGGAACAGGCCATTGTCAGATATTTTTAGGCCCCGGCACCCAGACAGAGGAGAGAGGTCCCATAGCAGAGATTCAGGCTTCATGTCATAGCAGAGAATCAGGCTTCATGTCACCCACCACTGGAACAGGCCACTGTTCAGATATTTTTAGTCCCCGGAACCCAGACAGAGGAGAGAGGCCCATAGCAGAGAATCAGGCTTCATGTCATAGCAGAGAATCAGGCTTCATGTCACCCAACACTGGAAAAGGCCATTGTCAGATATGTTTAGGCCCCAGAACCCAGACAGAGGAGAGAGGCCCCATAGCAGAGATTCAGGCTTCATGTCATAGCAGAGAATCAGGCTTCATGTCACCCACCACTGGAACAGGCCATTGTCAGATATTTTTAGGCCCCGGCACCCAGACAGAGGAGAGAGGTCCCATAGCAGAGATTCAGGCTTCATGTCATAGCAGAGAATCAGGCTTCATGTCACCCACCACTGGAACAGGCCACTGTTCAGATATTTTTAGTCCCCGGAACCCAGACAGAGGAGAGAGGCCCCATAACAGAGAATCAGGCTTCATGTCATAGCAGAGAATCAAGCTTCACGTCACCCACCACTGGAACAGGCCATTGTCAGATATTTTTAGGCCCCGGCACCCAGACAGAGGAGAGGTTTATTCAACTTTGGGTTGCCCCGCAATATAATGGTAAAATTAAAAAAAGAGGATTGAATGAGGAAGTGCCCTGGAGTACAAGAATATATGGTTAAGGGGAGGTAGTTATAAATGTCTAATCTGCACAAGGGATGGACAGGTCCTGTGGGATCCATGCCTGGTTCATTTTTATGAACGTCAGCTTGTCCACATTGGCTGTAGACAGGCGGCTGCGTTTGTCTGTAATGACGCCCCCTGCCGTGCTGAATACACGTTCAGACAAAGCGCTGGCTGCCGGGCAGGCCAGCACCTCCAAGGCATAAAAGGCTAGCTCTGGCCATGTGGACAATTTGGAAACCCAGAAGTTGAACGGGGCCGAACCATCAGTCAGTACGTGGAGGGGTGTGCACACGTACTGTTCCACCATGTTAGTGAAATGTTGCCTCCTGCTAACACGTTCCGTATCAGGTGGTGGTGCAGTTAGCTGTAGCGTGGTGACAAAACTTTTCCACATCTCTGCAATGCTAACCCTGCCCTCAGAGGAGCTGGCCGTGACACAGCTGCGTTGGCGACCTCTTGCTCCTCCTCTGCCTTGGGCTTCCACTTGTTCCCCTGTGACATTTGGGAATGCTCTCAGTAGCGCGTCTACCAACGTGCGCTTGTACTCGCGCATCTTCCTATCACGCTCCAGTGCAGGAAGTAAGGTGGGCACATTGCCTTTGTACCGGGGATCCAGCAGGGTGGCAACCCAGTAGTCCGCACACGTTAAAATGTGGGCAACTCTGCTGTCGTTGCGCAGGCACTGCAGCATGTAGTCGCTCATGTGTGCCAGGCTGCCCAGAGGTAAGGACGAGCTGTCCTCTGTGGGAGGCGTATCGTCATCGTCTTGCGTTTCCCCCCAGCCACGCACCAGTGATGGGCCCGAGCTGCGTTGGGTGCCACCCCGCTGTGAATATGCTTCATCCTCCTCCTCCTTCTCCACCTCCTCCTCATCCTCGTCCTCCTCATCCTCCAGTAGTGGGCCCTGGTTGTTGCAAAAAACCTCCCTCCGAGTCACTTCTAAGAGACTGGCCTGAAAGTGCTAAAAATGACCCATCTTCCTCCTCCTCCTCCTCCTCCTGGGCCACCTTCTCTTCCATCATCGCCCTAAGTGTTTTCTCAAGGAGACATAGAAGTGGTAATGTAACGCTGATAACGGCGTCATCGCCACTGGCCATGTTGGTGGAGTACTCGAAACAGCGCAACAGGGCACACAGGTCTCGCATGGAGGCCCAGTCATTGGTGGTGAAGTGGTGCTGTTCCGCAGTGCGACTGAACCGTGCGTGCTGCAGCTGAAACTCCACTATGGCCTGCTGCTGCTCGCACAATCTGTCCAGCATGTGCAAGGTGGAGTTCCACCTGGTGGGCACGTCGCATATGAGGCGGTGAGCGGGAAGGCCGAAGTTACGCTGTAGCGCAGACAGGCGAGCAACGGCAGGATGTGAACGCCGGAAGCGCGCACAGACGGCCCGCACTTTATGCAGCAGCTCTGACATGTCGGGGTAGTTGTGAATGAACTTCTGCACCACCAAATTCAGCACATGTTCCAGGCAAGGGATGTGCGTCAAACCGGCTAGTCCCAGAGCTGCGACGAGATTTCGCCCATTATCGCACACCACCAGGCCAGGCTTGAGGCTCACCGGCAGCAACCACTCGTCGGTCTGTTGTTCAATACCCCGCCACAACTCCTGCGCGGTGTGGGGCCTGTCCCCCAAACATATGAGTTTCAGAATGGCCTGCTGACGTTTACCCCGGGCTGTGCTGAAGTTGGTGTTGAAGGTGTGTGGCTGACTGGATGAGCAGGTGGAAGAAGAGGAGGAGGAAGCCGAGGAGGAGGCTGCAGGAGGCAAAGAATGTTGCCCTGCGATCCGGAAGGACGTGCGCCAAAGAGCTCTCCGCCTGGGGCCCAGCCGCCACTACATTTACCCAGTGTGCAGTTAGGGAGATATAGCATCCCTGGCCATGCTTACTGGTCCACGTATCTGTGGTTAGATGGACCTGGCCACAGATGGCGTTGCGCAGTGCACACTTGATTTTATCGGATACTTGGTTTTGCAGGGAAGGCATGGCTCTCTTGGAGAAGTAGTGGCGGCTGGGAACAACATACTGTGGGACAGCAAGCGACATGAGCTGTTTGAAGCTGTCTGTGTCCACCAGCCTGAATGAAAGCATTTCATAGGCCAGTAGTTTAGAAATGCTGGCATTCAGGGCCAGGGATCGAGGGTGGCTAGGTGGGAATTTACGCTTTCTCTCAAATGTTTGTGAGATGGAGAGCTGAACGCTGCCGTGTGACATGGTGGAGATGCTTGGTGACGGAGGTGGTGGTTTTGGTGGTACATCCTCTGTTTGCTGGGCGGCAGGTGCCAACGTTCCTCCCGAGGCGGAGGAAGAGACCGAGGCGGCAGCAGCAGAAGAGGTAGCAGGGGGAGCCTGAGTGAGTTCTTTGTTTTTAAGGTGTTTACTCCACTGCAGTTCATGCTTTGCATGCAGATGCCTGGTCATGCAGGTTGTGCTAAGGTTCAGAACGTTAATGCCTCGCTTCAGGCTCTGATGGCACAGCGTGAAAACCACTCGTGTCTTGTCGTCAGCACATTGTCTGAAGAACTGCCATGCCAGGGAACTCCTTGAAGCTGCCTTTGGGGTGCTCGGTCCCCTGCTGCGGTCTAGGGGGTGGCCGCTCCACTTTGGCACCCTGCTCCCTCTTCTGCTGTGCTGGTGGCTCTGTGCAACCACCACCTCTTCCTCCGAACTACACAGGTCACTCGCATGACCTTGATTCCATGTGGGGTCGAGGACCTCATCGTCCTCCACATCATCTTCCAGCCAGTCTTCACCCCTGCCCTCCTTGTCGGTCTGCACACTTTCGAAAGCCACAGCAGTTGGCACCTGTGTTTCGTCATCATCCGAGACGTGCTGCGATGGTCCTCCCATGTACCCATCTTGAAACATAGGTGGTTGGGCATCGGTGCACTCAATCTCTTCCACTTCTGGGGCAGGGCTAGGTGGATGGTCCTGGGAAATCCTGCTAACAGAGTCGTCAAAAAGCAGAAGAGACTGCTGCATGACTTGGGGCTCAGACTGCTTGACTGATTTGCAAGAGGGTGAGGTGAAAGACTGATAGACATCGGTTGCAGGTGCCAACTCTGATCTTTCAGCAGGAGACTGGGTGGGAGACGATGTGAAGGAACTGGAGGCACTGTCAGCAACCCAATCTACTATCGCCTGTACTTGTTCTGGCCTCACCATTCGGAGGGCTGCATTAGGCCCGACAAAATACCGCTGCAGGTTCTGTCGCCTACTCGCACCTGAGGAAGGTGTTTCACTTGTGCGTGTAGCTGGCACAGATCGACCACATCCTCTCCCTGCAACAGGAGGTCCACCAGCAGCACCACGACCGGGGCCAAGTCCCTTATTTGACGCTCTCCTCATATTTCTCAAATTTAGGATCTTTCCCAAAATGGGTGTTTTTCTTATATTAGAATAGAACCACAGTATCTAAAGGGTGTATCTCACAATGACATATGCAGCAAAGGCTGCAAAATTAAGTTTTTTGTCCTAAATGGGTGTTTTTTTAATAGCAGAATAGAACAACAATATGTAATTGGGTGTATATCACAATGACATATGCAGCAAAGGCTGCAAAATTAAGTTTTTTGCCCAAAATGGGTGTTTTTCTAATAGCAGAATAGAACCACAGTATCTAAAGGGTGTATCTCACACGTACAGATGTACACTAGGCCGCAATTTAAGATTTTTGCCCAAAATGTGTGTTTTTTTAATTGCAGACTAGAACAACAGTATGTAAAGGGCGTATCTCACAATGACATATGCAGCAAAGGCTGCCAAATATTATTTTTTTGCCCAAACGGGTGTTTGTTTAATAACTGAATATGACAGCAGTATATAACCCTGGAATTTCAAACGTCTTGATGCTGCAAGGGCGCAACAATTGTGTATTTTGCCCAAAAAAGGGTGTTTTATTAATAGAAGAATATAACCCCTGTATATACAGGGTGTATCTCACACGCCCTGACCCACACTAGGCCGCAATTAAAGATTTGTGCCCAATATGGCTGTATTTCAAATACCTGACTGAATAGAACCCCTGTATTTAAAGGCTGTATCTCACACGCCCTGACCCACACTAGGCCGCAGTTAAAGATTTGTGCACAAAATTGCTGTATCTCAAATATCTGAATATAACCCAAATATATAAAGGGTGTGTCTCACAATCACATCTGCAGCAAAGGCTGCCAAATAATTTATTTTTGCCCAAATGGGTGTTTGCTTAATAACTGAATATGACAGCAGTATATAACCCTGGAATTTCACATGTGCAGATGCAGCAAGTGCTGTAAAATTTTATATTTTTCCCAAAAAGGGTGTTTTTTAAAACCCAGAAAATTATAGCTGTATTTCTAGCTTAAATTGCACACTGACTAATGCGGCAGAGGCCCAAGATGAACGTTATTGCCAAAAATGGGTGTTTTTTCAAAGCCAGAAAATTATTGAAGTATTTCAAACTTGTTTTTAACAATCACAGATGCAGCAAAGGCTGCAATATTAAGTATTTTGTCCAAAAAGGGTGTTTTTTTACTAACAGAATATGACAGCTGTATATAACGCTTGGATTTCACACGTGCAGATGCAGCAAGGGCTGTAAAATGTAGTATTTTGCCCAAAAAGGGTGTTTTTTAAAACTCAGAAAATCATAGCTGTATTTCTAGCTTAAATTGCACACTGACTAATGCGGCAGAGCCCCCAGATGGAGGGTATTGCCAAAAATGGGTGTTTTTTCAAAGCCAGAAAATTATTGAAGTATTTCAAGCTTGTTTTTAACAATAATAAATGCAGCAAAGGCTGCAATATTAAGTATTTTGCCCAAATAAGGTGTTTTTTTTTTACTAACAGAATATGACAGCATTATATAACGCTTGAATTTCACACGTGCAGATGCAGCAAGGGCTGTAAAATTGTATATTTTGCCCAAAAAGTGTGTTTTTTAAAACCCAGAAAATTATAGCTGTATTTCTAGCTTAAATTGCACATTGACTAATGCTGCAAAGGCACTAGTTGTAGGATATTGCCAAAAAAGGGTGTTTTTTTAAAACCAGATTATTATTGCAGTATTTCAAGCTTGGATTTGAATGTCACAAAAGCACATATGCAGTGCTGGTACACTGAGCTTGCATAAAACGGCCGCCGCCGCCCAACTAACTAACAGACGGATAAAAGTTATTTTTCTCTGTCACTGGTCTCAGGGCAGGGTAAAAAGATTGTGCACTGCACCCACACAACAAAATCTATGTAGATCGCTGAGTTCAATTGGAGTTCTGATTAAAGATTCTGTCCTATTCTCTCCCTCACAGCAGCAGCATCCTATCCCTACACTAAGCACAGCAGAGTGACGTGCAGCGCTACATGACTCCAGCTTATATAGAGGCTTGGTCACATGCTGCACTGGCCAATCACAGGCACGCCATTAGTAGGCATGGCTGTGATGGCTACTAAGGGCACACAGTTAAACGCCTTTCAAAAAGCGCTAAGAAATCGGCGAACACCGAACCCGAACCCGAACTTTTACAGAAATGCTCGGGTTCTGGTCCGGGTTCCAAAAATCCTAAAGTCCGTTACGTACCCAAACTTTACAGTTCGGGTTCGCTCAACCCTATTCATGATTCAAGATTAAAATGTATATAGCACATTTGTTATCCTCATATTTATTATGTTGAACATTTTAGCACTACTGTGATCTTGTCTTTTTCCCAATGATCTTGGATGCTTGTGTTTCTATTAGTGATGATTTATCATGCTCCACCGAACACCTATTCGGCTCGGGCATCTCGATGCTCATGGCGGTACTCGGCAGAGTACTGCATGTGCTCGAGCGCCATGCTCGAGTCTCCTCCCCGCACGTCCTTGTAAGGACTATTGTGTGTGACAGCAGCAATATATGTTTGTAGCTCAACCTATGCTAAATTGCTCAGTGTTAGGGAGAGCTGTGCATAGGAAGGGACAGACAGTGTAGGAAGTGTAAGGCTGAGTTCACACGGGCGAGTATTCCACGCGGGTGCAATGCGGGAGGTGAACGCATTGCACCCGCACTGAATTTGGACCCATTAATTTCTATGGGGCTGTGCACATGAGCTATGATTTTCACGCATCACTTATGCGTTGCGTGAAAATCGCAGCATGCTCTATATTGTTTTCCACGCAACGCAGGCCCCGTTGAAGTGAATGGGGCTGCGTGAAAATCGCAAGCATCCGCAAGCAAGTGCGGATGCGGTGCGATTTTCACGCACGGTTGCTAGGAGATGATCGGGATGGAGACCCGATCATTATTATTTTCCCTTATAACATGGTTATAAGGGAAAATAATAGCATTCTGAATACAGAATGCCTAGTACAATAGCGCTGGAGGGGTTAAAAAAAAATATATATATTTAACTCACCTTAATCCACTTGCTCGCGCAGCCCGGCATCTCTTCTGTCTTCATCTTAGCTGTGTGTAGGAAAAGAACCTGTGGTGACGTCACTCTGGTCATCACATGATCCATCACCATGGTAAAAGATCATGTGACGGACCATGTGATGACCGGAGTGACGTCGCCACAGGTCCTTTTCCTGCACACAGCTAAGATGAAGACAGAAGAGATGCCGGGCTGCGCGAGAAAGTGGATTAAGGTGAGTTTAATTATTTTTTTATTTTTTAACCCCTCCAGCGTTTTTGTACTATGCATTCTGTATTCAGAATGCTATTATTTTCCCTTATAACCATGTTATAAGGGAAAATAATACAATCTACAGAACACCGATCCCAAGCCCGAACTTCTGTGAAGAAGTTCGGGTTTGGGAACCAAACATGCCGATTTTTCTCACGCGCATGCAAAACGCATTACAATGTTTTGCACTCGCGCAGAAAAATCGTGCATGTTCCTGCAACGCACCCGCACCTTTTCCTGCAACGCCCGTGTGAACTCAGCCTAATAGGAGGATTTTTATACAAAAAAACTTTTCAGAGACCCAAAAGTCCTTTTAAGGACTACTGTGTGCGACAGCAGCAATATATATTTTTAGCGCATCCTGCGCTAAATACCGTGTAATAGGCCGCTGCGGACAGTTAAATTATTCGCGCCACAACTCCTGTGTAAAGTGTGCGCATCCCTAAAATATCAGTGACATCCAGTGTACTTTTTCCGTAGACGGTCTCCGCTGTGAACAGTTAAATTATCCACGCCAAATCTCCTGTGTAAAGTGTGCGCATCCCTAAAATATCAGTGACATCCAGTGTACTTTTTCCATAGACAGTGTCCACTGCAGACAGTTAAATTATCTGTGACATACAATGTAATTTTTAGTTAGACGGTGTCCGCTTCTGACAGTGACCTTACCAGGGCCACATCTGCAGTGTAACGTGTGCGCTTCAAAAAAATATCTGTGACATACATTGTACTTTTTCCATAGACGGTGTCTACTTCTGACAGTGACCTTACCAGGGCCACATCTGCAGTGTAACGTGTGCGCTTCAAAAATTTATCTGTGACATACAGTGTAATTTTTCCGTAGACGGTGTCCGCTTCTGACAGTGAACTTACCAGATCCACATCTGCAGTGTAACGCGTGCGCTTCAAAAATTTATCTGTGAGGTGTCCGCTTCTACCAATGACCTTACCAGGGCCACATATGCAATGTAACGTGTGCGCTTCAAAAAAAATTCTGTGACATACATTGTACTTTTTTCATAGACGTGTCCGCTTCTGACAGTGACCTTACCAGGGCCACATATGCAATGTAACGTGTGCGCTTCAAAAAAAATTCGGTGACATACAGTGCTGCCCATAATTATTCATACCCCAGGCAAATTTTGACTTATTCAAGTAATTTTTTGACGGGAAATGACATAGGTGTCTCCCAAAAGACAATAAGACAATGTACAAGAGGCATTATTGTGGAAAAAAATAACATTTCTCAGCTATTATTTACATTTGAGCAAAAAGTGTCCAGTCCAAAATTATTCATACCCTTCTTAATAATTAATTGAAAAGCCTTTATTGGCTATTACAGCAATCAAACGCTTCCTATAATTGCAGACCAGCTTTTTGCATGTCTCCACAGGTATTTTTGCCCATTCATCTTTAGCAATGAGCTCCAAATCTTTAAGGTTGGAGGGTCTTCTTGCCATCACCCTGATCTTTAGCTCCCTCCACAGATTCTCAATTGGATTCAAGTCGGGACTCTGGCTGGGCCACTCCAAAACGTTAATGTTGTTGTCTGCTAACCATTTCTTCACCACATTTGCTTTGTGTTTTGGGTCATTGTTATGCTAAAAATGTCCACTGGTGCCCAAGGCCAAGTTTCTCTGCAGACTGCCTGATGTCGTCATTGAGAATCCTCATGTATTGCTCTTTTTTCATGGTGCCGTTTACTGTGATTAGGTTCCCTGGTCCATTGGCTGAAAAACACCCCCAAAGCACTAGGTTCCCACCACTATGTTTGACAGTGGGGATGGTGTTCTTGTGGGTTGAAGGCTTCTCGTTTTTTACTTCAAATGAAGGAAACATCATTGTGACCAAACAATTCAATTTTAGTTTCATCTGACCATAACACAGAAGACCAGAAGTCTTCTTCTTTGTCCAGATGAGCTTTTGCAAAGGCCAAGCAAGCTTTTGTGTGCCTTATCTGGAGAAGTGGAACCCAGCAGTGTGCAGTGTCTGTTGGATTGTCTGCCTTGAGACATTGCCACCAACAGAGCCCAGATTCACCAGGATGGCCTTGGTGGTGATCCTTGGATTATTTTTCACCTCTCTAACTATCCTCCTGGCCAGCACAGGTGTCACTTTTGGCTTCCGACCACGTCCTCTGAGATTTTCCACAGTGCGGAACATCTTGTATTTTTTGCTCAAATGTAAATAAAAGCTGAGAATAATGTTTTTTTTCCCACAATAATGCCTCTTGTACATTGTCTTATTATCTTTTGGGAGACACCTATGTCATTTCCTGTCAAAAAATTACTTGCTGGTTGAATAAAAGTAACTTTAAGTCAAAATTTGCCTGGAGTATGAATAATTATGGGCAGTACTGTACATTGTACTTTTTTCATAGACGGTGTGCACTTCTGACAGTGACCATGCCAGGGCCACATATGCAATGTAACATGTGCGCTTCAAAAAAATTTCTGTGACATACATTGTACTTTTTTCGTAGATGGTGTGCACTTCTGACAGTGACCATGCCAGGGCCACATCTGCAGTGTAACGTGTGCGCTTCAAAAATGTATCTGTCACATGCAATGTAATTTTTCCGTAGACGGTGTCCGCTTCTGACAGTGACCATACAAGGGCCATATCTGCAGTGTAACGTGTGCGCTTCAAAAATGTACAGTATCTGTGACATACAGTATACTTTGTCAGCTTTAAAACCACACTCCCCCCGGAACCCAAAGACTTTGGTTTCCCGGAAGCAGCTCGGGGGGTCATGGGAATAACGCTGCCGGATCACCGGTCGTCATCGTTTATGGTCGAAACTACGACAGAATCTGATCGTCTTCGAACCTCCGACTTTTGTTTTTGATTAATGAAAACATTCTTGGCAAATGCTTTTGCTTTGGTTCGTCTTGCGCCCGTCCAAGAATTTCACCTCTAGTGGCGCAATACGGATGCCCCCGGCCCTCCCTCTTAATCATGGCACCAGTTCCGAAAACAAACAAAATAGAATCGGAGTCCTATTCCATTATTCCTAGCTGAAGTATTCAGGCGACCCGGCCTGCTTTGAACACTGTAACATTTTTCAATGGTCAGTTAAGCAGCAGACACTCTCCCATAATTTTTTAAATGGTCAGTTCAGCAGCAGGCCCTTAACCATAATTTTTAGAGGGTCAGCTCAGCAGCAGGCCCTCGCATATAATTTTTTAGAGGGTCAGATCACCTGCAGGCCCTCGCATATAATGTTTTAGAGGGTCAGCTTACCTGCAGGGAATTTGCGCGCATGCTACCTTGCTTAGATGTGGTAGCCGTAGCTGTTTCTCAGACTCCCTCTCCGGAATCGAACACTGATTCCCCCTTACCCGTGGTGACCGTGGTTGGCGCTAAAAATAACATCGAAAGTTGATTGGGCAGACATCCTAATGGATCGTCACCATCACGGGGACGTGCAATCGGCCCCGGGTTACCTAGAGTCACCAAATTGGAAGCAGGCCCATAATGTTTTAGATGGTCAGATCAGCAGGCGCTTGCTCCAAATGTTTTTGAGGGTCACCAGCAGGCCATTAATCATAATTTTTCAAGGCTGTGTATGATGTCCTCCTTTATGTGTAACAAAGGATGTATTGGAGTGCCGGTTCCTTGTAATTTTTGGCAGCCCTTTCACTTAGTGCATAGGCTTTATGAGTGTAGGAGTCCTACTACCTGAACAATTGTACCACAATGTGAATGAGGCCCTCCTTTATGAGATATACAGGTTGTATCGGAGTGCCTCTTCCTTGTAATTTTTGGCAGCACTTGCACTTTATATACAAGTAAATATACAGGGAAGAATATTTCCTAACAAATTTTCCTCTTATATCGATTTTATCTTTCGTTTTGTGCGTATTATTGTCAGTCTGTAAAAGTGCCGTACTACTCTGACAACATCGTTTCCAGCAGCGACCTGGGAGTCCAAGATGCATCCAGACATCCTCCCCATGCTGTTCCCAAACCATTTGGGTGGTGTTTCCATCAATTTCTGACCTTTTCCTGTGAACCAGGCACCCTCCCCTCTTCAGAGCAGGGGGTGCCTGGTTTAATGCTTGAGTTCTCCCATTGACTTCCATAATACTCGGGTCCTCGGTAGAGCACCCCGAGCATCCTGATGTGTTCGGCCCGAGCCCCCGAGCACCGGAGCACTATGGTGCTCGATCAACACTAGTTCCTATGCTAAATGAAGAGTTTATTAGTTATAGGTTGTAGTAGTGAACACTGAGAGCAAAGGTACCTTGTGCAAGAAATATGTGTGGGCCTAGATACCTTGAATACCAATACTACCATTTCCAAACAATATTTGCATAAATAGACAACTGCCATTAGAAAATACCATTGCCATGAAGTTGTTTAGGTAGGTGACAGTGTCAAAGTTACATTTACATGAATTTCAGGACCCAAGATTCCCCAGAAGAAAACTGCCCAGCACATCACATTACCTCCACCAAATTGGCTTCTTCTCTTAGCACCATCCCTTCCCCTGTAAAGGAACATACACAATCCCAGCTGTCTACATAATGTAAAAGAAAATATAATTCATCAGACCAGGTAACCATCAACCACTGCTACGTGGTCTATGTGATGCTCACCTACCTTGTGTAGGCACTTGTGTTCAGTACACTGCCCAGCATTCACTTTTTTCAGAATATTGTAGCTTTTCTATGAAATGAGACAATGATGACTAACCTCTGATCCCCAAGTGCCTTGGTGTCCCATGAACTTGTTGCCCTTCCTTGGAGCACTTTCAGTAGGTACTAACTAGTGCATACCAATACCAGCAACACCCCAAAGCAACCTGCCATTTTAGATATAATCTGACCAAGTAGTCACAATTTGGCCAAGAGCTGACTTTTACCTTGATGCCTAATATATATATATATTATATATATACCAGACAAGCACCATTCACACTCTGGACAAATGGCGCACAAGTACGTATCACACTACATACAAATTCCTCACACTTAACACCCCAATTTTGTGAAGTTACTGCCACCTGTCACAGTTAAATCTTCAACAATTTAGACAGCACTCCAAATTTGATTAATTGATTTTTATTTTGTTTTAGCCGGACATAGTGGTCCTTTTTTCAGACTGAAGCAACGGTTCGGGCAACAGGTATGCCCTTCATCAGGCAGTAATGTGCTCATACGGATGTGTGGCCTGTGGAGCTAGGAACACACCGAGACGTGCACCCAAACCAGTCAGTTATAGATAGAGTGATGTGATCACCACGAGATTCTCATATTACCTGTCACAGTTAAGCCACAACCATTTCGAAAACTTAGTAACCTCCCAGCAGCCAATAAATGTCCCTCAGTTCCCTGGCTGCACATGTGTTACACATGCTTCTAACCTCCATTGCATTTTTACATACATACGTACAGGTATATCTCTTGATTTGATTTTACAAAACTTTGGTTATTATCTAACATTTATCCAGCTTCCCACATGGCACCTAATGTGCACACAATTGCATTTATTTGATGCTATATAGCTTTAATTTTATGTCTAAAACACAGTAGCTCTTAAGCTAAGGTTACCAAATGACACAATGAATAAGTATAGTGCCTATAATCTTGAGATAAATCAGAAGCATCTCCCTGACAGTACAAACCAAAGTCAAGGTTGATTTGTTTTGGATTAGCGAAAATAATTCACTGTAGGACACAGATCCACATTTATTACTATAATAAAAGAAGCCCATCAATCTGATAGGTACTGTGATCAACCACATTTTATGATCAAGAAAGGCTACACATAAAGAAGCATATTTTGCTTTTATGTGGTTTTAAACTCCACATCTGGAACTCACTGGGATTCACTAATCCTCTTAATAAACCTTTTTGGGAAACAGAAATATAAGAATAAATATCACTAATAGTGACTGTGAGGTATGTACTATATGGTTTGCAATATTGGCACCTATCCCCTGGCCATTATTGCCTGCCTGATACATTGTTCTCTTAAGGTGCACCCCTTTGTTATTTAAGGCACCTTCCCCTACTTTCTCCCATGGGAGAGTGCCTGACCAAAAAGCTTCTTAACTTATCTAGTCTTTGTAAAGGTATTTGTGTCTTCTGAACTCCCATACTTGACCTCTGCCTGTTTACAGTATTGATTCTGTTCTGCCTGTTCTGATCTTTGCCTGTTCATGGTATTGACCATGTGCCTCCTACCCTGAACTATTGCCTATTCACTGGATTGAACCAACTTTTCCTGCCCTGACCTCAGCTTGTCTACTGGCTATCCTCTTGGCAGTCCCTCATTTAAATCCATTCAGTGACACAGTGGGTCCATACCCGATGCGCTACATGGCTCTTCCATATTGTGTACCAAATAAAACTGGATTGCGGTAAAGTAGTATTAACAGGAATCATAACCTACAATCCAAATTAATTTATGAACATCACAGTTGGATTTATGTTGGATTGTGCACTGCTCAGTACCTTCTCTTGGTGTCACTATATGCTGAACTGTCATACAGTGTAGAACTAAACATACAAAAAATGCCTAAATATATGTCAAAAAGTATCAAATACTGGATATCCAATATAACAGTATCATACATTGGCTAAAAAACACTTTGATTTAGGTACATAAATAATAAATCTATACATTGTACCATCACCTTTCACCACAAAAATAATATATTATACAGTATCAGTGCCATAAAATGTCATACAAAGTAAATACTATTACATTGGGATCAAATATTACAATATAGGAAGCAAATAAGAGCTCCATACATAAAGTAATATAAAACATATAGGTGTTCTATAATTACTGATGTGCAAAAACAATCTCCCATAGCCTGTCCTGCCACAGAATTTGTACAGGTAGTCATTAACTGCACGTTTCTGCTGGAGCAGCCTATCAGGCATATACAAGGTAAAGATCCATCTCGTCGGGCAGTCACAAATCAGACGTCTGATGGGCAGGTGGTGTCGCGGCTGAATGTCAGCAAGGTGAGCCATGGCCCTGTAAGATCTTCTAAAATGGCCAGAGATTTTCCTGGCCTGCCGCAAGATGTCCTGGACCCCGGGGTATTTGGCAACGAATCGCTACACGACTAAGTTCAGGACGTGTGCCATGCACGGCACGTATGTCATTTTGCCCCGTTTCAGCGCGCTCAGGAGAGGAGCAGAGGGGGAGAGGAGGAGTCAGCCGAGGAGGACAGGGAGGATGGAGTAGGAGGAGAAGAAGAGGCAGGCCTACATGCAATCCGTGGCGGTATCACCAAATCTACACGGGTGCCACGGGTTGCATGCTTGATGACCGTCAGAAGGTTCACCCAGTGGGTAGTGTAAAAGTTATGTACCTTCCCTGCCCGTGTTTGCTAGACCGTGTGTCTGTGGTCAGATGTATCTTGGCACCGACACTGTGCCAGAGATACATTCACTTGCCGCTGAACGTGGCCATATAACTCTGGGATGCCCTTCTGGGAGAAAAGGCCTCAGAGTCCAACAGTTTATATGGCAGTAGTTGGCGGGCTAGCAGTTCTCAAAAGGCAGCAGTTGGGCAAGAGGGTTATCCGGCATCATCATCTTTTTTCGCTCTAACATTTGGGGCAAGGAGGCCTGCCATTTGCCACATGAACACGACGACGGCACGGTGGAAGGTGGAGTGGAGGACAACTGGGAGGAGAGGAGAAGGAGAAGAGGCAGGACCATTAGCGCCGGGAGTGTGGCTTTGTGGTTCTGACGGTGTTGCTCCCACTGGGCTCAGTGATGGGAGGACAGGTGCCTTCTTAAGGTGGTCGTCCCTAGGTGACTGTTGGGCTTACCGCGACTTATGCATTGACAGCACAGGCTGCAGATGACAACACTATTGTCAGCAGCGGACACGTTAAAAAAAGCCCACACTGCGGAGCCATGTGCCGGCTTCCTGACAATGGCTGCACATTGGTAAGGTCTTGTAATGGATGGGAAAATATTTCCTCTGACTCGAGCGAAGGGGGTATGGTGGTGGTGGTGGTCTCTTTGGGGGTGCACACAGCAGAGAGTAAAGAGGGTGCAGATAGAGAGGATGAGGAGGGTGCAGAAGCGGAAGGCTGAGTGAGCCACCCAACCAAGTCTGGTGCGTCCTTTGACGTAATCGCACGCACCTTCTGCAACTTCCCACTTAGGCTGCGGCCTGGTGCACCTGCTCAACCCCTACCACCACTGCGGAATGGCCTGCCTCTTCCTCTGCCTGTCATTTTCAAAATGACCCTTTGACAAAAGTCCCTATAAAAGAGAAGTATTTGTGGAAGAAGGTTTATCACACCCCTGCCTCAATCAGTTCTTTTGGGGGGGCAAGTGGTTAATCACACCAGTAGAAATTATTTCTTCAAATATTGTTTTTCACTCTGTCTAGATGTGGTAACACAGCAAAACCGCAGACAAATGCTGCACTACCTAAATGCACTATATAGAAAGTATATTATTGGTATATAGCACCCCTGCTTTAATCCATTTTTTTGGGGGGGCAACTGGGTAATCACACCAGTAGAAATTATTTCTTCAAATATTGTTTTTCACTCTGTCTAGATGTGGTAACACAGCAAAACCGCAGACAAATGCTGCACTACCTAAATGCACTATATAGACAGTATATTATTGGTATATAGCACCCCTGCTTTAATAAATTTTTTTGGGGGGGCAACTGGGTAATCACACCAGTAGAAATTATTTCTTCAAATATTGTTTTTCACTCTGTCTAGATGTGGTAACACAGCAAAACAGCAGACAAATGCTGCACTACCTAAATGCACTATATAGAAAGTATATTATTGGTATATAGCACCCCTGCTTCAATCAGTTTTTTGGGGGGGCAACTGGGTAATCACACCAGTAAAAATTATTTGTGCCAATAGTGTTTGGCAATGTGAGTGGCTGCAGTATCGCAGCAGAACCGCACACAACTGCTGCACAATACAATTGCACTATAATATGCTTTCTATGTTAGAAAGTATATTATAAGATATTACACCCCTCAGTAAGTCACACCTATCGATAGCACACCTATACCAGTCCTTAAAAGGACTTTTGTGGCCCTATTAGCTAGCGATTTGTGTCCCTAACAGTCTGTCCCTGCTCCACACAGCAACCTCTCCCTACACTGGTAAAAGACTGATTGTAAAATGGCGGCCAGATCAGGTTTATTTATAAGGTAGGGGGTATGTCCATGTGCTGAAACGTCTCAATTGGCTGTCCTGTACCACCTGATCGATGTGTCATGGGTCAAAGTTCTTCACAATGTAAAAGAATATGGCGGGCGCAAATATCGCCATATGTTCGCCCGTTCGGCGAACAGCGAACGAGCAAAGTACGCAGTGAAACGACCGCCAGGTGAACCGCAAGGCCATCTCTATACACCACTATAAAGGCTCTCTGTAGTCTGGAAATAGCTGTTTTTTAATGAAATTCACCGCAAATATATTCGGATCGAACCAAATTTTTCCCGAAAAATTTGTCGAACCGGCGAATCGAATATTTTTAAAAATTCGCTCATCTATAGTCTCAATAAATGTCCCCCTTTGTATTTAATTTAGAATGATATAGTAAAGCCAAAGGTAATGAGAAAAACTGACAAAAGTTCTATAGTTTTCTATGAATATTGAGTTAAAAAATGTTCCTCTCAGGTAACTATTAATATAAAAACTAGGGTTTCATGTAGGATAAATTATAGTAGAAGTTTAAAGGGTCACTAACTTCTCAAAATACTTTTGATATGTCATAGAAACATATAAGAGGTTCAGATCGGTGGGGACCTGGGTGCTAAGACCCCCACTGATCGCTAGAATGAGGAGAATGAAGCGAGCACCCAGTGTTCTCTCCTCACTGCTAAAGATGGAATCAAGACAGCTCTATAGACTTTCATGGACCCCGCCTCATGTGGCAAGAAAAAAGACTATACTATGGCCTCATGCACACGACCGTTGTGTGTTTTGCAGTCCGCAAATTGTGGATCCGCATAACACGGACGGCGTCCGTGTGCGTTCCGCAATTTGCAGAACGGCACGGACAGCCATTGATATAACTGCCTATTCTTGTCCGCAAAATGGACAAGAATAGGACAGGTTATATTTTTTTTGCGGACCACGGAACGGAGCAACGGATGCGGACAGCATCTTTTGCAGCCCCATTAAAGTTAATAGGTCCGCATCCAAGCCGCAAAAACTGCGGCTCGTATGCGGACCAAAACAACGATTGTGTGCATGAGGCCTATGCATGTGTTTTTCTCGCCTTGTTCTAGGGATCGGTGTAGGTTTCGACACACACAATCTTTTGATATTTCTCTATGACATATTCCAAGTTTTTTTTAAAGTTAGTGATCCTTTAAATACTCCTATAACAGAAGTATTCTGTATTTGAAGAACATCCTGTGTCTAATATACTGTATGTGATTTTTTTTACATGCTGTGGGCTCCACTGTTTTAACATGAATAAGTACTGCCTTACTAGGACCTTATTCCTCAACTACATGACTATAGAGTAACAATTCTTTACTTCTTTGTGGAAGTGTAAAAGCAGAATGGATGTGATGGAAACTTATACTGCCTGATAGGAACATGAAGGAGGAAAGGGAGAAAGATACTGTAAGAAACATGCTTATACAGGGTGGCCCATGGAAAAAGTAGCCTGCCTCCAATATTTCCAAATCAAACTGCCTAATAGTAAATCTTTCTTAGGTGTCCATAATAACCAATCAGAGCTCAGCTTTAATTTTTTCAGTGCCCTGTTGGAATTAAAAGCTGAGCTCTGATTGGTTGATATAGGCAACTAAGACTGATTTATAATTCAGTTTGATAACAGTGGCCTACTGTGTTAGAAACATGATGTTCTCCCTGAAACAGCAAATAGTTACTGTGGAAGGCTATGTGCGAAGCAGATCGATTAAGGAGACGCAAGACACCTTTGCCGACCAGGGCTGTCTTTGCCGCAGGGCAAAAGGGGCAGCTGCCCCGGGCC
The DNA here is from genome assembly GCF_905171765.1 of Bufo bufo. Lineage (NCBI taxonomy): Eukaryota > Metazoa > Chordata > Amphibia > Anura > Bufonidae > Bufo > Bufo bufo. The sequence goes on from NC_053391.1 coordinate 212,454,397, forward strand.
CAGTTGCTCCTGGGGGCCCAAGGGAGCTCCGTTTCCTGAGTCCCGACTCGCGACTCCCATTCAGTGACTGTCTATGCAGCAGCGCAGCGCAGCAGTCTTCAGAACAACTTGAACTTACAAGCGCTGCTGCCTGCTTAGCAAGCACGTCGGGGCCCGTCACGTGGTAAAAGGGGGTGTGTGACTCACTGCAGCCTGGTAAGTGACTAAGTCCCCGCCTCCGGTCCGGAGCTAAAGGGATTGGGTGGTGAGTCACAGCCTCACGTGACCAGACAACCAGACCAGTGACTCACTCACCTAATAGTACCTTAAGTTACACAGCCAGACCTGCCACTGCCGCGCCAGGAGGGGAGGAGGTAAGATAAAGCAAAAAGCAGTGGCCCTGCATATATATTGACTTTATTTTATATTAGAAACCGGTCAGGTCACCGAATCCGAATTAATAATTGCCATTCATAAATTAATGGGGGATTATTATAGAGACATAAGGGGTTGGGTTGGGTTCTTCTCTCTGTCTGCTGCTGAACGGTAGCCTCAGGCCCACCACCGGCCACATTTACTAATCTTTGCTCAGGGGGGGCCCCTCATGGTGTGGACTGGACTGGTCATTTTCACTAAGGAATATATGTAGTGTACGGGAACTGTAATACCCGTCACTACCAAAGTGTCACTTGGTGTGCTGTCGTCCCTCCTAATTATGGAGAAGTTGTTATATGTCTTTTTTTGTAAATTGTCATGTAATGTTATGTATTTCCCTGTTACTGTGAAACTTGCATGTACAGGCCTGCAGGGGTGTCATTCCAGCTTCTGGTCATTAGAGGGAGCTAGGGAGCCCTAGTTTATATAAGGCCCAGACAGGGAAGTAGAAGGCAGACGGAGTCTAGTGTCTGTAATCTACAGTTGGAGATTAGACAATGTCTGAGACAAGTCCAGGCCTGAAGCCTGCTGTCCAGGAGAAGATTCCCTCCTGAATTCCCATATGCAGAAACAGGAATATGTTAGATCAAGAACCTGAGGAAGTTTCCAGCAGCTGAGAGAGACAGAGGCAAAGATCTGGAAAGCCAGAGGTACTCAGAAAGACAGAGGAGGTACTTATAGAAGCCATAGCCAAGGATATAAAGCCAGAATTAGGTTGATGGGCCTTGGTGAAGAATTGCTGTATTCCAGGATCGGACAGAATTGGAGTGCGAGCTCCTGTGCTGCAAGTCCTGTGTTCAACACTCTGTAATTACCCTGCTATAACTGAATTGCCTGCATCGACCGAATTGCAAAATCGACTGTATGCTTAGGAACTGCATTTCCAATATTGTCTCTGCTTGCAAAACTACTAAAGTTGGAGTTCTGTTTTAAGACCACGTTTCCTCGATTTATTCCTGCATCCGCAAACGGCGTGCCACCGTTTATTTGGCACTGGCGTCACGAACTATTTCTACGTATACCTGCCCTTGCAGAGAGTCAGCTGTGCCAGGTTGGTGTGTGTTGCACTGCATCACCCAGAAACACCTACTGCACACAACTTGAGTACGCTGCACCTCTCTTTTGGCGTCACGAACAGGATACGCACGCTTTCTAGTGCAAGAAGCGTGAACTTTGTGCCTTATACCGTTGCCCTGTGACCAAAGTGACAATTTTCCTGTTTTATTCAAGTGGACTTTGTGGACTGAAAATCGTACCCAAAGTGTACCAAAAACCTCTAAAAAGCGCTGTGCAGTGTTGCGCTACACAGAGAAAGAAAATCGCCGCATTGGAGTGTGGTTTTGTGGACTTTTTACAATCCTGCTTGCTGTCAGTGAATAGACAGCGTTTATACCCAAAGATGGCTGCCGGGCTTGCTGAATTTACTGCTGCGTCACCTTCATCCCGAAAAGGCGGGAAAAATTGGCGCCTTTCTGAGGAAAAAGCGGGAAGAAGGTCAAGGGCAGGCGCCACGGCTTATCTGGACATTTGCATGTCTGCCAGCATGGACACCGCCTTCCATATACTGGAATACCTGGGGGGCGGCTCCCCAGTGCAGTGGGAGGAGCTGGCTACTCTAATTGACGCGACCCTATCGCTCTCCTCAGAAGGATCGAGCATGTTGGATAGTGAGCAGAGTGTTGCTGCAGCGTCCGCACCTGTAATTGCAAAGATGTCTGCTGTTGGTGTAGAGCCAGAGGAGGCTCCACCGGCCTACGCTCCGGGACCGGAGCAACCCGCCTGCCGCCCATGGGAGAAAGAACCCGAGCCCTGCTATGGCTCGTGGAGGGACTTTTTCCAACCATCTTTCAAATGGTCCTCCCTGATGGCGGAGATCCGAGAGGCCGCTATAAAGCGGAATACAAAGACTAAAATCCTCTATGAAGAACTAACTAAGACAATACATGAGAAGCATACGCACACCCAACCCCGCCTGGAAAGGAGAAAGGGAGTGGTGCTGTCATTTGACAAACCCCGTGGCTACGGGTTTATTCAGGACTATCTAACTGGCAGAGACCTCTATGTTAATCGAAGGTCTGTCAAAAGAGACTACCTCCCTTCGTACCAGCACAGCCTCCGCGAGGGAGAGGACGTGGAGTACACCCCTGCCGAGAGCCTGCGAGGCCCTTATGCAACTGCCGTGACCCGTCCCAAGCGAGCTCCTGAGGACTGGGAGGCAGAAGAAGGAGAAGACTACTCTGGCTGCGAGCGAGAACCGGAACGCTCTCCAGAGCCGGCCCATCACGCCTTTCAGGAGCGGAGCTCCTTCATTGGGCCTAATGTCTTCTGGCAGCCAACCGTGTTGGAGAAATGGGTGAGCCCCTATCCTTCCCCCGAGCTGCCTCGTCGGGAGAAGACCATATCAGAGCTGGAACAGTTAAAAGGACTTAGTGCTACCTTTGAAAACATCCGGAGGGGTCGGAGACCAGACGCATCGCCAGAACCTGCAGAGGCCGAGTCCGCACCATCGGTGACTGTACCTGCGCCGGCGGCGCCAGCAGATGACAGCGACTCCGACACAGAGAGCATCGGTGAGCAGATCGTCTGGCTGGAGGAGAAGTTGCGGGAGCTACGCAAGATACACACCGCCAGGATCCGGACACCGCCAAGGAAGGATGAGGTAAGGGTGCCTGTCACCACCCGTAGACCGCCTTCTGTTGCCACCGCTCCGTCAGTGCCCCAGACCGGACCCGCGATTGCCGTAAACTGCTGCACCCAGAGCACCGGACCGCTTGCTGCGGCGGTGCCAAGCACGTTACACCCTGCAGTGATCATGTCAGGACCGGCAAGGTCCACCAGAGGGTTCACCCCTAGGCCTAATGGGCCAATACCTATTAGGGGCCCCTTTACCCTACAGCTGCCCCCTGACACAGTTATGTGGGCACACCCGCCTGTAGAAGAGTACTACAGACGATACCTGCCAGCGGAGCCAAGTGGTTATGATATGCCACTGTAATCAGCCTGCTAGGCCTTTGATTTACTTCACTGCAGAAGTTTGATGTTAACCCTTCCAGGACAGGAGTCCTACGTTTCTGGTCCTTTGTTGCGGCTGCCAGTTTGTCCACGGCTCAGTGGTAGGTGTTGACCACTGAAATCACAAAGTCAGCAAGGCCACGTTTGTTTCCAGGATCTCCTGCCTGCTTTTGTTACCCCACGCCAAGTTGTGCCTGTTCCTTTAGTTGCACCTTTTACCCTTCACCCCCTTTTCAGGTTGATCAGGGGTATTACAGCACTTGTCTTTGCTGTCCTTTTATTGTGCAACTTCATACTAAGGAACCGTGCCCGGAGACAGACTCAAAAGTACCTGAGCCTCTGAGATTCTTATTCTTTTAAAAGTAATGTGCCCAGAGATGGACTCCACCGCATGAGAGCCTCTGTGATTAATAAGAAATAACCTGGGTACGGACTCATGTTTGTTCTTTGAGCCTCCAAGAACTTTTATACTGTTTTATCCATTTTGCTGTTCTATTATGGACTTATTCATTGTCATGGACTATCCTGGTTATAATGTTACGCTGTGCCAGGTCAGCGCCCCCGTTCCATTCACTATCCTGAGAGAAGAGAACGACGCCCCTTGTCACTACCCTTCACCTTTGCCAATTGGACCTGATGTAAATGTAAATGCAGATGAATTACATGTATGTATGCCTGCATGTCTCTATTTTCTATTTCAGGTAGAGATTCCAGTTGGGCGACCCATGATGGAGTACGAGGTCGTACTCAGCTTAAAGCAGTGGGGTATGTAGTGTACGGGAACTGTAATACCCGTCACTACCAAAGTGTCACTTGGTGTGCTGTCGTCCCTCCTAATTATGGAGAAGTTGTTATATGTCAGTTTTATAAATTGTCATGTAATGTTATGTATTTCCCTGTTACTGTGAAACTTGCATGTACAGGCCTGCAGGGGTGTCATTCCAGCTTCTAGTCATTAGAGGGAGCTAGGGAGCCCTAGTTTATATAAGGCCCAGACAGGGAAGTAGAAGGCAGACGGAGTCTAGTGTCTGTAATCTACAGTTGGAGATTAGACAATGTCTGAGACAAGTCCAGGCCTGAAGCCTGCTGTCCAGGAGAAGATTCCCTCCTGAATTCCCATATGCAGAAACAGGAATATGTTAGATCAAGAACCTGAGGAAGTTTCCAGCAGCTGAGAGAGACAGAGGCAAAGATCTGGAAAGCCAGAGGTACTCAGAAAGACAGAGGAGGTACTTATAGAAGCCATAGCCAAGGATATAAAGCCAGAATTAGGTTGATGGGCCTTGGTGAAGAATTGCTGTATTCCAGGATCGGACAGAATTGGAGTGCGAGCTCCTGTGCTGCAAGTCCTGTGTTCAACACTCTGTAATTACCCTGCTATAACTGAATTGCCTGCATCGACCGAATTGCAAAATCGACTGTATGCTTAGGAACTGCATTTCCAATATTGTCTCTGCTTGCAAAACTACTAAAGTTGGAGTTCTGTTTTAAGACCACGTTTCCTCGATTTATTCCTGCATCCGCAAACGGCGTGCCACCGTTTATTTGGCACTGGCGTCACGAACTATTTCTACGTATACCTGCCCTTGCAGAGAGTCAGCTGTGCCAGGTTGGTGTGTGTTGCACTGCATCACCCAGAAACACCTACTGCACACAACTTGAGTACGCTGCATATAGCTTAACCATTTATGTGCAAAAGAGAAAAAAAGAGGTGGCCGGTGGTGGCCCCAGGCCACAGTTCAGCAGACAGACAGAGAGAAGTCCTTATGTCTCTCGTGACTCGTCTCTCTAATAATCCACCAGTAATTTAAATAACCCCATTAGTGGGGGATTATTATAGAGACGGGAGACAAAGGGGTTCTCTCTGTCTGCTGAACTGTGGCCTGGCCTGGGGCCGGCCGGCCACATTTACTAATCTTTGCTCAGGGGGGCCCACATGGTGTGGACTGGTCATTTTTACTAAGGAATATAGTTTAACCGTTTATATGCAAAAGAGAAAAAAATAAGTCACTAAGTCAGCTCCAATCAGATATCTGCACATAGACCAAGAGTCTTGGTCTATGTGCAGATATCTGATTGTAGCTGTCTTAGTGACTTCTTTTTTTCTCTTCTGCACATAAACGGTTAAACTATATTCCTTAGTAAAAATGACCAGTCCACACCACACCATGAGGGCCCCCCTGAGCAAAGGGTGACACCAGCCATAGAAACGCCACTGCCTCTATCTGTAAGTCGCTGGAGTGCACGACAGGCTCGCTTTTCTGAAGGAAGTGGAACTGTGAGCTGTCTGAACTCTGAACGGCTGTACAGTCAGTAGTGGCATGTGACACATGTGGCAATAATAATGTGTCTGCTGGCCTGCAGCCTGGTAAAGACCTGTGTCATGTCATGTGTGATGTGCATCCCAATTCTGCCATACATACGTGTGCAGATGCTGGTCCTGTACTCCTGTGAGGCTGCAAGGCAGGGAGGGGTGTGGTGTGGACCACTCCTGAGACTGCATTGTGCTTAGGCCTCATGCACACGGCTGTTGTTTGGGTCCGCATCCGTTGCTCCATTCCGTGGCCCCGGCAAAAAAATAGAACATGTCCTATTCTTGTCCGTTTTGCAGACAAGAATAGGCAAATTCCGTTTTTTGCGGATCCGCGGTTTACTCTACGAGGTGTGTGGATTATTATTTTTTGTGTGTGTTGTGGTGGAGGGCGTGATTGCATGCTAGGGTGTGTGAAGAGGCGGGATCCAGGGGGCCCAAGTAAATTCTTGCCCAGGGTCCAATCAATATTAAAGACGGCCCTGTTGCCGACAAGTACCCAATAACAAAACCACCAGCTAAACGTTGTATTCAGAGTCTGGTTTGGAAATGGCATCAAACTGGCTCTGTTGCAAACATCAAGAAACCGAGGCCTCCATCGATCAGGACAGTTAAAGTTATGCATGAAATTAAGCAGCGAATAGCAAGCAGCCCCCAAAAATCATCTTGAAGTTGGTGTATCACGAACAACATGTCAACAAGCGCTGACATCTCTGAACCTGAAACCGTACTGAATAACATGTGCAGGAACTGAAAGAGTCTGACAAAGCTAAACGCGGAAATTACTGGACTTGGCTGCTGGCTATGATTGCTAACAGACATTTGGACCCATTTCTGTACTTCATGACGGACAAAGCTTGGTTTCATTTTTCAGGCCACGTAAGTTCCCAGAATACGAGATACTGGTCTGCTGAAAATCCCCATTTGACTCACGAAACACCACTTCACGGCCAGAGAATTTTGGTGTGCAATGTCAGGAACACGAATAGTGGGAACTATTTTCTTCAAATCAACTGTGAATACCACAATTTACCTGGACATCTCTGAACAGTTTTACAACATAATTACATAGTAACATAGTTGATAAGGCCGAAAAAAGACATCTGTCCATCCAGTTCAGCCTGTTATCCTGTAAGTTGATCCAGAGGAAGGCAAAAAAAAACACTGTGAGGTAGAAGCCAATTTCCCCCACTTAAGGGGAAAAAAAATTCCTTCCCGACTCCAATCAGGCAATCAGAATAACTCCCTGGATCAACGACCTCTCTCTAGTAGCTATAACCTGTAATATTATTACACTCCAGAAATACATCCAGGCCCCTCTTGAACTCTTTTAGTGAACTCACCATCACCACCTATTCAGGCAGAGAGTGCCATAGTTTCACTGCTCTTACCGTAAAGAATCCACTTCTATGTTTGTGTACAAACCTTCTTTCCTCCAGACGCAGAGGATGTCCCCTCATCACAGTCACAGTCCTGGGGATAAATAGATGATGGGAGAGATCTCTGTACTGACCCCTGATATATTTATACATAGTTATTAGATCTACCCTCAGTCATCTTTTTTCTAAAGTGAATAACCCCAATTTTGATAATCTTTCAGGATACTGTAGTCCATCCATTCCAGTTATTACTTTAGTTGCCCTCCTCTGACCCCTTTCCAGCTCTGCTATGTCTGCCTTGTTCACAGGAGCCCAGAACTGTACACAGTACTCCATGTGTGGTCTGACTAATGATTTGTAGAGTAGTAGCACTATGTTCTCATCACGGGCATCTATGGCCCTTTTGATGCAACCCATTATCTTATTGGCCTTGGCAGCAGCTGCCTAACACTGGTTTCTACAGCTTAGTTTGCTGTTCACCAAAATTCCTAGTTCCTTTTCCATGTCATTGTCATCCAGTGTTTTACCATTTAGTATGGACTGGTGACTTGCATTATTCCTTCCCATGTGCATAACCTTACATTTGTCAGTGTTAAACCTCATCTGCCACTTATCTGCCCAAGCCTCCAATCTATCCAGATCCATCTGTAGCAGTATACTGTCCTCTTCCATGTCAATTACTTTACACGGTTTACTGTCACCTGCAAAAATTGATATTTTACTGTGCAAGCCGCAAATGTCGTGCCCATTCACAAGAAAGGTAGTAGGGAGGAATCGAGCAACTATAGACCAGTGAGTCTGACATCAATAGTAGGCAAATTAATGGAAACCCTATTAAAGGATAGGATTGTGGAACATCTAAAATCCCATGGATTGCAAGATGAAAAACAACATGGGTTTACTTCAGGGAGATCATGTCAAACAAATCTTATAGATTTTTTGACTGGGTGACTAAAATAATAGACGGTGGAGGTGCAGTAGACATCGCATATCTAGATTTTAGTAAGGCTTTTGACACTGTCCCACATAGAAGACTTATCAATAAACTGCAGTCATTGAGCATGGACTCCCATATTGTTGAGTGGATTAGGCAGTGGCTGAGTGACAGACAGCAGAGGGTTGTAGTCAATGGAGAACATTCAAAACAAGGTCATGTTACCAGTGGGGTTCCACAGGGATCTGTACTGGGACCAATTTTGTTTAATATCTTCATAAGTGATATTGCAAAAGGCCTCGATGGTAAGGTTTGTCTTTTTGCTGATGACACAAAGATATGTAACAGGGTTGATGTTCCTGGAGGGAAACGCCAAATGGAAAAGGATTTAGGAAAACTAGAAGAATGGTCAGAACTTTGGCAACTGAAATTTAATGTGGATAAGTGCAAGATAATGCACCTGGGGCGTAAAAACCCAAGGGCAGAATATAGAATATTTGACACAGTCCTGACCTCAGTATCTGAGGAAAGGGATTTAGTTAATTATTTCAGAAGGCTTAAAGGTGGGAAGACAATGTAATAGAGCAGCACGAAATGCCAGCAGAATGCTTGGATGTATAGGGAGAGGTATAAGCAGTAGAAAGAGTGAAGTGCTTATGCCGCTGTACAGAACACTGGTGAGACCTCACTTGGAGTATTGTGCGCAGTACTGGAGGCCATATCTCCAGAAGGATATAGATACTCTAGAGAGAGTACATGGATTGCAGGATAAAACTTATCAGGAAAGGTTAAAGAACCTTAATATGTATAGCTTGGAAGAAAGACGAGACAGAGGGGATATGATAGAAACTTTTAAATACATAAAGGGAATCAACTCGGTAAAGGAGGAGAGCATATTTAAAAGAAGAAAAACTACCACAAGAGGACACAGTTTTAAATTAGTGGGGCAAAGGTTTAAAAGTAATATAAGGAAGTATTACTTTACTGAGAGAGTAGTGGATGCATGGAATAGCCTTCCTGCAGAAGTGGTAGCTGCAAATACAGTGAAGGGGTTTAAGCATGCATGGGATAGGCATAAGGCTATCCTTCATATAAGATAGGGCCAGGGACTATTCATAGGATTCAGATATATTGGGCAGACTAGATGGGCCAAATGGTTCTTATCTGCCGACACATTCTATGTTTCTATGTTTCTATGAGCCTTCTACAAGATCATTCATACATATATTGAAGAGAATAGGGCCTAATACTGACCCCTGAGGTACTCCACTAGTGACAGTGACCCAATCTGAGTGTGTACCAATAATAACCACCCTCTGTTTTCTATCACTGAGCCAGTTACTTACCCACATACAGACATTTTCTCCTAGTCCAAGCATTCTCATTTTATATACTAACCTTTTATGCGGTACAGTGTCAAATGCTTTGGGGAAGTCCAGATATATGACATCCATTGATTCGCCGCTGTCAAGTCTAGAACTTACCTCCTCATAGAAACGGATTACATTAGTTTGACATGATCGATCGATATGGCGTTATTTGCTTATTTTCATTGAGGTACTCCAAGATCTCTAAGACATCTCTTAGAAAACCTTCAGTTTACCCACGACAGATGTTAAACTTACCGGCCTATAGTTTCCGGGCCCTGTTTTTGCACCCTTTTTGAATATTGGCACCACGTTTGCTATGCGCCAAGCCTGTGGAACACTCCCTGTCAGTATAGAGTCCTTAAATATCAGAAATAAGGGTCTGGCTATGACATTACTTAACTCTCTTAGGATACGGGGGTGTATGCCATCCGGTCCTGGCGATTTGTCTATTTTAATCTCTTTAAGACTCCACTGTACTTCTTCCTGGGTCAGACAGGGCACTTTTAATGGGGAATTTACTTTTATATTCTGCATATCATCTGACAGTTTATTTTCCTTAGTGAATACAATGGAGAAAAAAATATTTAATAGCTTTGCTTTCTCCTCATCGCTCTCTGCAACACCCCCCTCATTACTCTGTAAAGGGCCAACACCTTCAGATTTATACTTTTTACCATTTTTATAATTGAAGAACATTTTAGGGTTAGTTTTGCTCTCTTTGGCAACTAATCTCTAGGTCTCTAGTTTGGCTGCTTTTATTTGTTTTTTACATATTCTACTTTTTTCCTCTTTTCAGTGCTTCCTCGCTACCCTCCTGTTTTAGTGATTTAAATGCTTTATTTTTGTCATTTATTGCTTTCTTTACGCTTCTATTTATCCACATAGTTTTTTTCTTGTTTCTTAATCTTTTATTCCCATAAGGTATGTAGCTCTCACAATTAGATTTTAGGATGCTTTTAAAAATATTTCATTTTGTGGCTGTATTTTTATTTTTGCGGACTTCGTCCCAGTTAGTTAGGCCTATGGCCTCTTAGTTTGCTGCTAAATTTAGCTTTTTTGAAGTTTGGTATTTTTGTTCCTCCCTGAAGAAACACTCTTTTGAATGACAATTGGAAGGTTATTACTTTATGGTCACTAGTTTGCAGGTGTCCCCCAACCTGCACATCTGTTGTTCTGTCAGGTCTATTGGTTAATGCTAAGTCCAGTATGGCCGTCCCTATAGTCGGGTCCTGAACCAGTTGGGAAAGACAATTGTCTTTGGTTATTGCCAAGAACCTGTTTCCTTGTACAGGTTTTAGTTTTCCAGTCTATATCTTGGTAGTTGAAGTCCCCCATAATAACGACCTCATTATGAGCTACCGCCTCATCTATCTCGTTTAGTAGTAGATTTTCTGTGGACTCTGGTATATTAGGTGGTTTATAATAAACTCCTATTAGTATTTTATTATTGTTTTTGCCTCCATGTATTTCTACCGACAGTGACTCCACATGTTCATGTCCCTAACTTATATCTTCTCGGACTGTGGGCTTTAGACAGGACTTTACATAAATGCAGACCCCTCCCCCTCTCTGGTTTTGGCGATAATTTCTAAACAGACTGTAACCTTGCACATTAACTGCCAAGTCATAGCTATCATCCAGCCATGTCTCAGTTATTCCCACTATGTCATAGTCCTCCTCACACATCACTTTTACTAGTTCCCCAGTTTTATTAGTCAGGCTTCTGGCATTAGTATACATACAATTAAGAGGTTTATGTATATTTTTTACCCTACACCTACACCTTTCCTTCTGAACTATTCTAGTCCCTCCTTCCATTCTGCCCCCAGTTCCATTACCTCGCCACCGGTCTCTATCTGTACTATCTTCCCATCCTGTAACGTAATTACCCTCCCCAGTCCCTAGTTTAAACACTCCTCCAACCTTTTAGCCATCTTCTCCCCCAACACTCCCACAACCAACTAACACCAGAAGAAAAAATTTCCTGCTTTTTCCAACAAGATGGGGCAACATGCCACACCTCATGGAACTCACTGACACGGGTTCATGAACAAGGGATTGTGGCCACCATGTTCCCCACACTTTTACACATGCGATTTTTATCTGTGGGGAAATTTAAACCAGAAAGTGTACACTAACAATCCACATTCCCTGGATGAACTCAAGAAAAACATCACAAACACTATCCACAGCATCACTGTTGAAGAGCTGGGGACCACCTTCAGCATATTTTGAGACTTGTGGGTAATTCACTTGCTCGTTCATCTTGTCATACTATTGCTGGAGGGGGGCTACTTTTTCATGGGCCACCCTTGTATAACGACAAAGGCTTGTAATTTGAGAGAGGAGACTGTGAAACAAGACTGCTCGTGTTTCACATAGGAATTTGTAGACATTGATAGGTCTGAAGAAAAAAAAATTAGAACTTTAGTTGCAGTGATGTTTCATTGTACTCTGCCTTGGAAAGTACAATGCTTCTGCTGTACGGGTATGGCAACCAACCTTTCTGAATGAAAGTCCATTGGCTATTTGCCCCAAATTGTTCATTGGTTCTCAGGCCTCCTTGTATAAAAACTCATATAGGAAAGATTGGACAGGGTGAGGGAAAAGGAAACCAGACTCTGGACTCTGCCAGCTCTTAAAATAGAAAATACATAAAGATTACCTTGAAATTTGATATGACAAAATATGCAAGTATACACATGATACAACATAATGCAAAATGTAATAAATACAGATAGCATCTAGTTTACATACCTGAATAACCAGTGATGTCCATTGCTTTTAAATTTCTACACTTTATCACTGTTAAGGTCAGGCGTCCTGCTGTAGGTAGATAACATAGGGAGAACATGATTTCTCCAAGGTCCACACTTTCCTTAAAATAAAAAATAAATAAAAATTTCTAAGACAGAGTTGAAAATAGTTAAAAAAAGGCTGTATGACTATATTAGTTCTTGGCAACTCAGTTGCAATAACATGGCTAAAAGACTTTTTATACTGATTCTGCAGTGTCTGTCTGAGATTTCTATCATTAAGACCTCCTGATGGAGAATTTGGGTGCATGCATTTTTGTGGATACATCCATCACCTATAGGCGCCTATGCAAAAATAAAACATATATTTTGTATTATACAGTTCAACCGAATTAGTCTGTATAAACTCGTGCAGTCTGCTGTGCTTTTCCATGCAGGAATAAAATGGAAACCCTGTCAGATGCCATCGAACAGAGTCAAAAAGAACATTATTTTGACTTCCCTTGATATAATAGTGCATCTCTCACTTTTACCAGTACCTATTTATAGTCCATAGACCCTAAAGAAGTTGGCCACCTTTTGGTGGGGTTTTGGCAAACATCCCTCCTGGCCAGACTGCAAAAGGGAAGCATACTTATCTGTACCCCACTGTTGGGTCCCGACTCCTTTGCTCCCCGGCCTAAGCTGCCTTGTTCGAGTCCCCTGCTGTCAACATTCACTTTGATAATTGCTGTAGCCAATCACTGGCTGCAATGGTGACCTGCTCCCCTTGGTCCCTTAGATCATTTGGTCACAAAAGGCAAAGGGGGCAGATCAACACTGCGGCCAATCAATGACTGCAGCCATGTCAAAGTGAATGTTAACAGTGGGGGATCGAAGTGAAGGATGGGGAGCCAAGGAGCCAGGACCCAGCAGCGGTCTAGGAGGGGGTTTGCCAAAACATCACCAAAAGGTGGCCAATACCTTTAAAGGATTTTGTGTAAAAAAGCTTCTTCAATGTATAAAATTCTAATACATTAAGCCTTTTAGTTGCTGTTTGTGAACAAAAACATTTTTATTTACTGTGCTAAATGTCTGACAGTGGTGTACAGCTTTTTAGGCTACTTTCACACTGGCGTTTCTGGGTCAAAATGGATCAGTTTAGCCCCAATGCATTCTGAATGGATAAGGATCCATTCAGAATGCATCAGTTTGCCTCCGTTCAGCCTCCATTCCGCAGTGGAGGCGGACACCAAAACGCTGCTTGCAGCGTTTTGATGTCCGTCTGACAATGCAGAGCCAAACGGATCCGTCCTGACTTACAATGTAAGTCAATGGGGACGGATCCGTTTTCACTGACACAAAATGGTGCAATTGAAAGCGGATCCGCCTCCCATTGACTTTTAGTGTAAGTCAAAACGGATCCGTTTGCATTATCATGAATGTTTTTGTTCATGGTAATGTAAACGGATCCGTTCTGAACGGATACAAGCGTTTGCATTATCCATGCTGATCCGTCTGTGAAAATACAAGACGGATCCGCACCGAACGCAGGTGTGAAAGTAGCCTTAAGTGTGTCAGAGCTCTCTCTAATAAATAGTGTCAGTTGGACATGATCAGGGAAGGTTTCCAGCCTTCAGATGAAGACAAGACCATTTATTAAAACAAATCCAGTTGGTACAATATTGGCAAGGATACTCAGGTTCATAAATTGCCAGTGATAAGCAATTACAGTATTGACTAACCATTAAAAATAAAAACAAAGAGGAAAAAAATGTTAACAGGTATGCCCATGTTTCATTATGGGTTATGCACAGTTGACTCATGAAGGAAGTCACGTGTCGTGAATTGTTTTAGTTGGTATAAAAGGTGTGCTATAGGCTGTCTGCACACATATCCCTTGTTGTCATGGGTAAAAGGGGAGATTTATCAGAATTGAAAAAAAAGGTGATTATTGGTTTTCGGGCCAAGGGTGGCAGTATTTCTGAAACCGCAGGTTGTGAACTGTTTGTGTGCTGCTGTGGTGAAAGTGTATCATCAGTGGACAAATGGCACCATTCTGAATAAGTGATGAAGAAACTGCGGAGCACCACGTGCCATTAATGTGAGAGATGAACGTCAACTATGAAGGTGTGTAAGGGTGACATCCTAAAGTGGAGCAGATCACCCTCAAGATAAACCAGGTGGCTTCCAGACATGTGTCTAAAACAACCATTCAGCAAACACCCTGAGAGGGAAAAGGAAAGCTCTGAAACAGACAGATGGTCACTGCACCTATGCTAAGATACATCCCCAGAAAAAGCCTACGTTTTTCAGAATTGGACCTCCGCTGATTGGCAAATGGTTGCTTTCTACTATGAGTCAAGTTTTCTGCTTCAGAAAATAGATGGGCATTGACTTGTCAGACAAGAAACATCCAAGAACAAACACCCTGCCGCCATTGCTAGAAAAACACAAGCTAGTGATGGTGGCAGTGTTATTATCTGGGGAATGGTTTCGTGGCACTCTCTGGGCCCATTAATCCATGTGGAAGGCACTCTCAACCAATTTGGGTATTAGATCCATCCTTGCAGATCACGTACACTCATACATGCTGATTGTCTTCCCTGGGGCAGATGGGATTTTCTAGCAAGACACTGCGACATTGTTGGAAGAGCATGCCCAAGATTTCTAAGTATGGCCACTTAATTCCCCAGACTTGAACCCAATTGAGCATCTTTATGACCACCTCGATCATTGTGTTCACTTAATTGAACCCCCATGCACCCCCCATCAGCTGTGGGATGCACTGCAGTCAGCATGGCTCAGAATACCTGTGACAACCTACAAGGCCCTTATTAAGTCACTCACAAGGCAGTTTCTCTGAATATTAGCTGGCAGTCATAATCATGTGGCTCAATTGTTTATACACAGTAGATATAATATACCACCAAACTGTTTAGGACAGCACTTAATTTTCCCATATAAAATTACTGTATGTGGCTAGTATAAACACCGTTTTTATTAAGCCACTTGTGCCAGTTTTATAGCATAAAAATCACACAACTGTAAATGAATCCAGGCTAAATGGGGACACAAATCCATGATGTGCCACAGTAATAAGACATGTACGTTTCAGCTCATCTGAGCTGCTTCACATGACCACTGCAATTTTGAGTGGACATGGTGGCTGTGACAGTGGGATATTTATGTAGCTGGTGGACTGACAGCTGGGGGACAAGAATCTCAGATGAGCTGTAAAATACATGTGTGTTATTATGGTTGCACAGCATAGACTGTGTGCCCAGTTAGCCTGTATTCTGAAGTGGCCAAGCCCTTTAAAGAGTCACTGTACTTTCACACAATTTCATTCCATGTAATAGAAAATGGTGTAATTAGCAAATGCCTCAATCACTTGATTTAAAAAATCTGTCTGCATCCACCTGAACAAAAAGCTGTAAAGTCATGGCCATCTACATCCACCTAATTTTCAGTCCACTGTTTGTTGTCCGGCAACATCCATCCCTCACAGGAAATGGGGGCGTGTCAGAGCTAGCTGAGATTGTGAGCCTGATAAAAGAACTGCTTTTATACAACTTTTGAAGATTATAGGAGCCTCCTGTGTGTCTGTAAGTGTGATCTTTGCTGCCATATCTGTTCTAGCAGCTCTGGAGATTAAACAAACATAGTGGGAGGTAAGGGAAAGGTTGTTGCAACAGTACAGTGCTGGTATATTTAAAAGAAGGGATACGCCCACTGATTCTGCGTGAAATGCATCTAGCTGTGCAGCAGAAACAAGGAATAATATGGTTAAGAAAGACATTAGTGAAGCCCAAGAAAGACCCATTTCACCCCCACTTCACAGTTATGTTTGTACAAAGGAGCATAGCCATTATGCAATCTTTTTTTTAGTAAACTCTCAACACTAATGAGAGGGAGGGTTCCACAGCAAGTAGTCAAAGTGTAGAAGGCTCTGGGCCTCCTATTTTCTGTACACGATTTTGGGGGCAGCCTTCTCGCATGAGTTGCTGTTAACAGCATTCATAGATATACATTACAATAGTCACATGGACCATAGAAACCTGCAGTCTGGAGATGACTCATTGACTTCTAAGAAGGAGTGTTGTGGGAACGGTCTGTGATTTGTGAAAAGGTCATTGTGCAGGAAGGGGGAGAAGGTGAGTTGTGAACCTCACGTATTGTCGATGGAGTACCCTGTGTCATTTCTATATAGGTATTACTTGTCATGGTAATACTGCCTGCGATGAGAATGAGGTAACTGATGAAGTGATCTCTACAGAACACAAAGGTGAAAGACTATTATGAGATTTAGTTGCCAAGGTAAAAAGTGCATGATTTCATATTTTTTTTAAATAGATAATGACATGGAGAAATTAGAAAAAGAAAATAATTTCTGATGGCACATTCACTTTGGGACACACAGGTCAGGATCCTTCAATCTGATACATGAAGGAAGCTAAGCTTGACCTACACAAGTACATATTGATCTACTATGTATGAAAAAAATGGAACCAGGTGTACTGACTTTTATAAATAGAAGCGTATGGAATATTATATCCATTTATTATATCAATAGCAATTTGATATATTTACCTACTAATTATCAGCCATAGAAAACCAACATTCAGAGCGTATTTTAATAGACAGGTAAGAGATATTACAGGCTAATTGGTGGCAGAAATAGATTCTTATATTAAAAAGACTTTGAAATTTGATTAACAGCAAAGAAATATTATCCTGTTTCATTTGACAGTTCAATATTTATTACTTATAAAAGGAATCCACCATTAAACATCAGGAAGCTTATTCTGTCTCCCCCTGCTGTGAGAATGCTCAGAATCCACTAATCTGTAAAAGTACACGGCTCATTTACAATATTATACAGCAATCTTTTATATCAAAGTCATTTCACTCTATGCGTCTATAGTGTTCCTGATTTATTTCCTGGTAACCGCTGTACAATAATAAGAATAATGAGGTAAATATAGGAATTCTTGGCTACACTACCAGGATAGCCCTGGTCATTGGTGTAGCTGACTGATGAGCGAAATATTTTAAAAAATGATTCGGCTGCTTCACTGAATTTTACAAAAAAAATGATCAGCTTTGTGATTAATTACTTTGTCACAAAGTGCATTTCTTTGCAAGTAGTGGGTGAAATGACAGGGAGTGCACTGCTCCCTGTCATTGTACCCCTCAGATGCCACATTCATAGCTGATTGCGGCATCTGACAGTAATAACACAGTGTAAAATACAAAAATAAAATCAATTAAATCATACTTACGTCATCTATTTGATCGCAACGAGCCATATTAATTGAAGATCTAGATCGATTTCTTGTGTGGCCCGTAATGAAGTCATCACGTCGGCCGAAATAGTGAAGTCAAACGTCACTGCGCACTAGATTTCGTGCAAGATCTTCAATCAAGATGGTGGTGGCCGGATCGTCGCAATCAAATGGATGAGCAATTGTGCCAGCCACCATCATTGAACCCCTCAGACACCACGTTCATCGCTGATGATCATGGCATCTGAGAATAATAGTGAGGGCTTTCAGTGGTTAAACTATTGGAAAGAAAAAAATACTCACCTTATTGTCACGGCAGTGTTATGGTCTCAGTGTTGCCATGCATGCTGGTTGCCTGTGGCAATGTGTTGTTTGTTCAGCATGTGTGTGAACTGCTCCTTATTCCCCTAGTTCTTCCCTGTTTGGTGCGTGAGCGGTTAACTACTTGGCTGGGTGTGGTCACTTGGTGTTTATTTTGCCTGTGGCTTGTAGGCTGGAGTCAGTTGTACTCCAGCCTTTGTTTGTGCTGGAGCTTTACTCCTACTCGATGTCACCTTCTCTACCTATCCCGTTAATATGTTTAGTGTCATTTTTGTTTGGGTTGGTGTTATATGTCTGGTTGTTGTTACATGTCTGGTGGTGTTTGTTGTCCAGCATGTTTGCTAGACATTCCCCTGTCTATATGTGTCTTCAGAAGAGGGCCTCAGGGTTCCCCAGAGGGGGAACCATATGTCAGTGAGCAGGTCTGACTGGGGCCGCCATGCATCCTGTCCGCATGGGGGTCCAGGCAGTTTCTGGTTTGCTGGATTCAGTGTTTGTTGTTTTGTGCTGTGTCCTGTTGGGTGAACGTGTTCCAGTACTGTTGCATGGGGTCCATTGGTCCTTGTTTGCAGCGGCAGGTAAGTGTGTGTTTCTGGGCTCTTACCTGCCGATCCAGTGGTTGTTCAATGCTTTACCCTTTCTTGCATCTAGGCTGGTTGAGACTCCTGTTCTTCCGGGTCTTGGAAGAACAGGTTGTCTCACCCCTTCTCCTTTTCCAGGGATTATCAGGGTCACTCCAGGTCCAAGGTTCCTGTGTATGAGCCGTCCTACCATCTGGGTCCGCTCATACGGTTAGGAGTTAGGGCGAGGATTAGGGAAGCTCTAGGAGGTGAACTTCTCCCTTATCCCAACTTCCAGGCCTAGGTGTTATCCTCGTTTCCCATTGGTGTTCAGTGGGAGTTTCCCCCCAATCCCCACCGAGACAGTATGTCCCAATAGGTTACCCTCAAGAACTGGGCAGATGAAACACCCAGGAAAGGAGCAAAGCTCCAGCACAAACAAAGGCTGGAGTACAACAGACTCCAGTCTACAAACCACAGGCAAAAAAAATACCAAGTGACCACACCCAGCCAAGTAGGAATAAAGAACAGTTCACACACATGCTGAAAAAACAACACCAGCAAGCATGGCAATTGTGTCACGGTGAACAACACCGAGACTGTGACACCGCCGTGACACTTATCCACTTGAGTGTGAATAGGCCGCACCAGCCATCCGCGGTGCAGGGATTTCACGCGGGATCTTCAATCAAGATGGCTGTGGTAGCCTATTCGCACTCAAATAGATGAGGTGAGTATAATTTTTTTCTATGTCATTTTAGGGCAAATTGATTCATTATCATGAAGCATGAGGAAATTTGGCTTTGAGGCAAATTAAATTTTCCCTGAAATCCAGATTGGTGTCCACTTCAGATACTTTGATTCGCTCAAAACTAATTACTATCACTGTTTACATCATGTACTATGATGTCACTATGTGAATTACCCCTGCACTATAACATCAATGTGTTCCTTAGCCGTGTGCATTAGGGAGACCAATCATAAGCTATTGTGAAAATATTGCTTAAAGTGGTCACTAGAGATGAACGAATCGAAGTTGACGAAGTGGAACTCAATCCGAATTTCAGGAAAAATTTGATTTCCACCGAATCCGAATTTCCTCACGCTTCATAGTAAAGTATCACATTTTTTCCTAAAATGGCTGCTGCACATGTTAGAACATGGAGGCGGTCAGCGGTGAAGTTACATTGTACTACTGTCACGAAGGTGTCAAGAACCACGCCTGACTCCGTTATACCCGGGGTCAGGAAGTCGCAGCGGTTGGCTGCACGCTCTATGTAAGATAGGGCTGTTTTCCTTATGGTAGCTTTCTGGGTTTGCTTTGCAAACCCTTTTGGCTCACTCAGGGATCCGTAGCTCCTTCTCCTCAGCTGTTCCTTGTCCAGCACTCCCAAACCTCCTTATATTCCCCTCTCACACTTCTCTGGTTGCCAGATATAGAGCTTCCTGCCTGGACATCTATTCTGACCCTCTGGAGCTGTGTTGCTGCGTTCTCTGGTAGTTGGTCCAGAACGCTACCCTCCGGATCCCTGTTGGACCTTTGTGGTCTATTGTGGTCGCCCACCTGGGTGTATGTGTTTGTCTGTTTTGTCTGTCCTCTCCCTGGTGTTTCCCTCTTAGTGACAGTGGTGCGGACTAGCGATCCCACCGGCCCGTTCACTATCTAGGGCTCATTTTAGGGAAAGCCAGGGTTTAGGCACGTGATCGCCGCACGGGTGAGGAACCCGTCTAGGGACGTCAGGGCAGTCAGGTGCCAGCCGCAAGGTGAGTTAGGGGTCACCACCTTTCCTTCTCCCTTGGGCAGGGCTTTCCCTTTTTCCTCCCTGTGCGTGTCGCCGGTCATTACAACTACAGCCATTTACGTGGTGTATAAAAAGGAAATATACGTATGTCCCATTAGCCTTTCTGTGGTGAATTAGGATTGTTATATTTCTTTTTTTGGGGTGTAGTTATAGGAAAAAGAATAGGTCTTAATTTACCTTCTGTGGGGAATTTTGATTGTTATTTTTTTTTTGGGGGGGGGAGTTCATTAGTCAGAAAAAAAATATGGTAAAGTGTAGACAGTATGGTAGGCACTGCTGTAGGTGTGGAATCTAATTTGGTGCTGCACTGGTCAAATGTGAGTAACAGTGGTGCTCAGCATGAAGACATGTGGTATTTGCAAAAAGAAAGAAAAAAAGAATGCGGCACTCACTAAAAATACTCTTTGCAGCTTTATTCACATAAAAAGATCAGGGTAAAGCACAGCTAGAAGGCAACAGTTGTTTCGAGCTTGTTGCGCTTTTTCAATCCATCAGTGACTGAATAGGCGTGGCTCATAAATACTCCCACACCTTCATCACTGATTAAATGAATGACACATGCATAAAACCAATAAAAGAACATAGACAAGCAAAAAACACACAATTAAACTACGAACATTATAAAAACACAGCTAGGTCGTTTTTGGCATTTAACCTCAGAGGGCCCATGACTCCACTTTTTATAATCCAGGCTGCTTCTTTCTGGAGTAAAATATGACCTCTGTCACCACCCCGTACTGGAGGCTGGACAACTTCAATCCATGCACATTTTAAAATGTTACTATAACCGCCATGTATTTTATGTATGTGATCAATCAATCTGGTAGCCCCAATCCTTGTCACTATGGATCTCCTGTGTTCTCTGAATGTGATGTACAAACATCAGATTGATTGATCATATACATGAAATACATGGAGGAAATGATAAAGTTTTAAAATGTACAGGGATTAAAGTTGTCCAGTCTCTAGTACGGGGTGGGGACTAGTGATGAGTGGCAGAGATCATATTCGAATTCGTGATATTTTGTGAATATTTTGTAGAATATTCATCGAATATTCGCAAATTTGAATATTCGGTATATTCTACATTCTTTTTTTTTTACTCGAAAATCGGCAAGGTAATAATCGCATAATATGCGAATAGTACGCAATCAATACAGGCATGGGTCAAAAATGAATATATAGCACTATAGAATATATTTTTTTCATCTAAACACGATTCCTCCCAATGACGAATTTTCTAAAAAACAAATATATAGCACTAATTTTTAGAATATTCATCATTTTTTTCCATCTGAAGTGAACAGTGTTCAGTGTTCACTTCAGATGGAAAAAAATGACGAACATACTAAAATACGAATATATAGCACTATATTGAATATAGTGCTGTATATTGTTTTTTTTGAATATTCGTAATTTTTTTCCATCTAAAGTCATGATTCCTCCCTGCTCAAGTTGCTTGTGGGCCAATGACTCATTGGTCCAGAAGCAAGAAGCAGGGAGGGGAATCATGTGTTCAGATGGAAAAAATGGCGAATATTCGATATAACGAATCTATAGCACTATATTTGAAATATTTGCGAATTCTCAAAGTGGCGATATTCAAGATAAAAATTTGCTTTTCAAATTTTCGTGCTCAACACTAGTGGTGACAGAGGTTATATTTTACTCCAGAAAGAAGCAGCCTGGATTATAAAAAGTGGAGCCATGGGCCCTCTGGGGTTAAATGACAACAACTACCTAGCAGTGTTTTTATCATGTAAGTAGTTTAATTGTGTGTTGTTTTTTTTTGGTTGTCTTTGTTATTTGATTGGTTTCATGCATGTGTCATTCATTCAATCAATGACGAAGGTGTGGGAGTATTTATGAGCCACACCGATTCAGTCACTGATGGCTTGAAAAAGCGCAACAAGCGTGAAACAACTGTTGCCCTCTAGCTGTGCTTTACCCGCATGACGCTGATCTTTTTATGTGAATAAAGCTGCAACGAGTATTCTTGGTGAGTGCCGCATTCTTTTCTTCTTTCTTTTTGCAGAAAAAATAAATAAAAATGTCTTAATTGCCATTCATTGGTAAGGTAACATTGCACTACAGCCTTTTTTGGGGGGTATTATTTAAATTTAAATTTAATTCTTTTATTATACAGTATGTCAGACAGACAGGTGACAGGCCCTTCAAAGGGAACGGGCAGTGACCAAAATGTTTCTGTCACATGCAGAAGAAGAAGGGGGGATGGCAGCAGGAGTCGAAGCGAGAGGCCTGAGCTCCCGGTGTCATCTAACTGTTGTGTCTTGACCAGCAACTCAACGATGCTTAAATGGTTGACTTGGTCTTCGACTTCATCGAAAGTGAAATCAGACACCCCAGCAGAGAGTCGGTGGGTTCCTCTGACACGATGCTTAGTTGGCATGGCCCAGGAGCAGGCCCTGTGCCCCCACCTGTCCTGAACATTCCTCTGTCATTTTCAGTTCCCTCAGCGCGAGAAGTATTGTATGCCGTAGGCTCGGCTCCACTTTTCAGCGAGGACAAGCTACTAGAGGACAGTCAGCAGCTACTGCCCAGCCAAGATCTGGAGGAGACATCTGCCGCTTACTCTGGTTGGCGGGTAAGTAGTCAAAAAAAGAGTCATGTCACGTGGGAGCAGGTGTTGCGAGCGGTCAGGCTCCTGTCCCTGAGAATGTTGAGGTGGACATCAGTGACGTGCACAGAAAAAATAGTCGGCACTCACTCTGTTTGCACGTTGCACGGGATAGGAATGGAATCCACGTATATTCAAGGAAAATCCCAGCAGTCGTGTCTTCAATCAATAGGATATTTATTTCATCAAATTAGAAATGTCCACAGTCCTGGACGCGTTGCGGCTAGCATGCCTTCATCAGCAGATACAGGTATACAAAATGACCTAGTTTATATAAAGGGATATACTCCTCCCCTCATGACAACATCTCCCACTCCCATTACCTACACAGGTGATGGGAGGGGTGTATAATTAGCAAAGAAAAAACGCCCATTAGTAAATCACAAAGAATGGGTCTGTGTCTCAGATTATACTTCACAATCACATGTATGCAAAAAAAATGATACTAAATCATATCCACATTTATATATATATATCTCATACATTGCCAGGGATATAAGGCCCCTCACCGAATATTAGAAGTCTGAAAAATAGAACATAAGCATAGTATTAGCTTATTAAATATGCATAATCTCATAGTCCCTATTAAGGCCTCTGGGATGTAAAGTATCCAACGTGTGGATCCAATACGCCTCTCTGCGCAGTAACAGCTTCTTTAGATCACCTCCTCTCCTAGGTCTTTTAACCTGTTCCAAAACTTGAAATCTCAACTGAGCAATCCCATGTTTGCACTGTTCAAAATGAGATGGAATAGGTAACAATAAATTTTTTGTACGAATGGTCGATTTATGTTTCCCAATGCGATCCCTAATCATTTGTGTAGTCTCCCCAATATATTTGCTAATTATACACCCCTCCCATCACCTGTGTAGGTAATGGGAGTGGGAGATGTTGTCATGATGGGAGGAGTATATCCCTTTATATAAACTAGGTCATTTTGTATACCTGTATCTGCTGATGAAGGCATGCTAGCCGCAACGCGTCCAGGACTGTGGACATTTCTAATTTGATGAAATAAATATCCTATTGATTGAAGACACGACTGCTGGGATTTTCCTTGAATATCAGTGACGTGCAGACAGAAGCGGATGATGATGATGTAGCCGATCGCATTGGGAGCCGGGTGAAATGGGGGCTTCATCATCATCATCATCATCATCAGGAGAAGAGGGTGGCAGCTTGTGCATGAGGCAGCAGCTGAGCCAGCAGGGTGGGAGCCTGGCTGGGAGTCAGCAGGGTGGCAGCAGTGGGAGGTTGGGAGTCAAACGTGCCTGGGGTAGATCATCCGCTTCTCAGGAGCCGACAGGACCGGAAAGTAGCGGTGCAGGGGTTCACGGAGGCAGCGGTAGCAGGCAGTCAGCTCGGAGTGTTGGGAGAAAAATGCCATACTCGGCGGTGTGACAATTTTTTGTTAGGCCGCTGGAGGAGGTGAACATGGCCATTTGCATAATATGTGGGCAGATGGTGAAGCATGGCCAGGGTGCCAATGTTGGCACCACAGCCGTGCGTAAACACATGCAGTGTCACCATAAAGTGGCCTGGAAGAACTGTGGCTCCGATGTGGTGGTCCAGCCTGCCGCAGCAACAGCTGCATCACCCAGTGGCACGCATCAAATTTCAATCAGTCAAGGCTCCACCACCTCAGCCGAAGGGAGCTGTCTGTCCTTTGCATCATCTGCTGGTCCTGATGCTCCTGCTCCACCTACTCCTTGTCAGTCAGTCTGTCAGCAATCGATCACCGAAGCAATTGCCAAGAGACAACAGTATGAATGTACTCATCCAACGGCACAGAAGCTGAACGTGCTCCTGGCCAAGTTGTTGGTGCTGCAGTCCCTCCCTTTCCAAGTAGTGGACTCTGCACATTTCAGAGAACTGATGACTTGTGCCGAGCCGAGGTGGAGAGTCCCAAGCTGTCATTTCTTTGCCAAAAAGGCAGTACCAGCCCTGCACACATATGTAGAACAGATGGTTGGCCAGTTCTTGAGCCTGTCGGTGTATGCCAAAGTGCACGGCAGCGCCGACGTGTGGAGCTGTAACTATGGTCATGGACAATATACAGTTGCAAGAAAAATTATGTGAACTATTTGGAATGATATGCATTTCTGCACAAATTGGTCATAAAATGTGATCTGATCTTCATCTAAGTCACAACAATAGACAGTCACAGTCTGCTTAAACTAATAACACACAAAGAAGTAAATGTTACCATGTTTTTATTGAACACACCATGTAAACATTCACAGTGCAGGTGGAAAAAGTATGTGAACCCTTGGATTTAATAACTGGTTGAACCTCCTTTGGCAGCAATAACTTCAACCAAACATTTCTTGTAGTTGCAGATCAGACGTGCACAATGGTCAGGAGTAATTCTTGACCATTCCTCTTTACAGAACTGTTTCAGTTCAGCAATATTCTTGGGATGTCTGGTGTGAATCGCTTTCTTGAGATCATGCCACAGCATCTCAATCGGGTTGAGGTCAGGACTCTGACTGGGCCACTCCAGAAGGCCTATTTTCTTCTGTTTAAGCCCTTCTGTTGTTGATTTACTTCTATGCTTTGGGTCGTTGTCCTGTTGCAACATCCATCTTCTGTTGAGCTTCAGCTGGTGGACAGGTGGCCTTAAGTTCTCCTGCAAAATGTCTTGATTAACTTGGGAATTCATTTTTTCTTCCATGATAGCAATCCATCCAGGCCCTGACGCAGCAAAGCAGCCCCAAACCATGATGCCCCCACCACCATACTTCACAGTTGGGATGAGGTTTTGATGTTGGTGTGCTGTGCTTCTTTTTCTCCACGCATAGTGTTGTGTGTTTCTTCCAAACAACTCAACTTTGGTTTTATCTGTCCACAGAATATTTTTCCAGTACTGCTGTGGAACATCCAGGTGCTCTTGTGCAAACTGTAAACGTGCAGCAATATTTTTTTGGGACAGCAGTGGCTTCCTCTGTGGTATCCTCCCATGAAATCCATTCTTGTTTAGTGTTTTACGTATCGTAGATTCGCTAACAGGGATGTTATCATATGCCAGAGACTTTTGTAAGTATTTAGCTGACACTCTAGGATTCTTCTTCACCTCACTGAGCAGTCTGCGCTGTGCTCTTGCAGTCATCTTTACAGGACGGCCACTCTTAGGGAAAGTAGAAGCAGTGCTGAACTTTCTCCATTTATAGACAATTTGTCTTACCATGGACTGATGAACAGCAAGGCTTTTGGAGATACTTTTATAACCGTTTCCAGCTTTATGCAAGTCAACAATTCTTAATCGTAGGTCTTCTGAGAGCTCTTTTGTGTGAGGCATCATTCACATCAGGCAATGCTTCTTGTGAAAAGCAAACCCAGAACTGGTGTGTATTTTTTATAGGGCAGGGCAGCTGTAACCAACACCTCCAATCTCATCTCATTGATTGGACTCCAGTTGGCTGACACCTCACTCCAATTAGCTCTTGGAGATGTCATTAGTCTAGGGGTTCACATACTTTTTCCACCTGCACTGTGAATGTTTACATGGTGTGTTCAATAAAAACATGGTAACATTTAATTCTTTGTGTGCTATTAGTTTAAACAGACTGTGATTGTCTATTGTTGTGACTTAGATGAAGATCAGATCACATTTTATGACCAATTTGTGCAGAAATCCATATCATTCCAAAGAGTTCACATACTTTTTCTTGCAACTGTATGTCCTTTACGGCCCACTGGGTGAATGTGGTTCCTGCCCAGCCACACCAGCAACTTGGCCAGGTGACGCTGCTTCAGCCTCCACGTTCTCACGCCGTTGGTCCTGTGACAATGTCCGCCTCTGCCTTCTCATCCCCCACCCTGTCCTCAGCCTCCACTGCAGGGACAATTCACAGTGCTCCACCAGCAAACCACATGTGCAGGGCATATCAGTGTCACGCTGTTCTGCACCTAGTTTGCCTGGGGAAACGGAGTCACACAGGGGAGTAACTGCTCCGTGTCCTTCATCAAGAAATCGAATCCTGGCTTTCTCCTCGACATCTCAAAATCGGAACCATGATGACCGACAACGGGAAGAACATGGTGTTGGCGCTGCATCAAGGAAGCCTGAGCCATGCACCTTTCATGGCGCACAAGTTTAATCTGGTTGTAAGTCGGTTCCTGAAGACTTTACCCCATCTGCAAGATATCCTGAAACTTGGACTTGTACACCGCAAAGCACACCCTCCTTGAGCGGCAGCGGCAGAACGGCATCCTCCAACATAGATGATTATGCAATGTTTCCACCCATTGGAATTCCACCCTCCATATGTTGGATCGATTATATGAACAGAGAAAGGTCATAAACAATTTTTTGATTATACAGGCGGACAGCGGTACTCCCCTGTGTAACTTCAATGTTAGCCAGTAGCAGCTCATGTGTGACACCTGCCATTTGATTGGGCCCTTTGAGGAGGACACTTTATTTTTCAGTCACCAGGACTACGGGATAAACAACCTCATTCCACTGATTCATGTCCTGGAACAGACGCTGCTAAATCTGGCTGGTTAGGGGACAGGAGACGTGGCAACTACATCTCACTGCCACATGGGGGCTGAAATAGAGGAGGAAGAAGAGGACATTCGAGCACAAGCAATGCATAGAGAAATGGCTGGTTTTTCTACACAGGTGACAGGAGAGGAGGAGCAGGAGCAGCCGGAGGAGCTTCAGGGCGATGAGGAAGACGAGGCAGATGACCCAGACACACCGTGGCATTATGCAGTGGGGATGGAGGCAGGCCTCATGCATGCTCACTTGCTTGTGTAGTGGCAGCCAAATTGTCACCATTGGGCAGAGGCATGATTACTGGCTCTCCACCATGTTAGACCCTTGCTACCAGTCCAAAATGGGGGCCTTTTTTACACCCGCTGAGAGGGAGGACAAACTGAACTACTATAGAGACATCCTATGTAGTCAGTTGGCCGCTGCTTATGAGCGCCATCGCCCATCCTCACGCAGGTCCGACCGGGTGGGGGGCCCTCTCTCATGTTCCACTGCCATGGCTGCTGGGGGAGGTTGGGGGGCAGGAACAGTACCAGCTCCATCAGCAGCAACTTAAGTCTAGAGTCGCTGATGACCAGTTTTCTTCATTAATGGGTTTGATATACCTGCTTCCACCAAATATTGATTGAGGGCTGCAATATACCTGCTTCCACAAAATACTGATGAAGGGGTTTGATATACCTGTTTCCACCAAATATTGATTGAGGCCTGCTATACACCTGCTTCCACAAAATACTGTTTAAGGCGTTCGATATACCTGTTTCCACCAAATATTGATTGAGGCCTGCGATATACCTGATTTCCCAAAATACTGATTAAGGTGTCCGATTCACCTGTTTCTACCAAATATTGATTGAGGCCTGTAATATACCTGCTTTCACAAAATATTGATTAAGGTGTCCGATTCACCTGTTTCTACCAAATATTGATTGAGGCCTGTAATATACCTGCTTCCACAAATACCGCTCTTCTCTAGGGACTTAGGCACAAGGTCATTTTGAAAATGACAGGCAGAGGAAGTGGCAGGCCTTTCCTCAGGGGTGTTAGGGGTCGAGCAGTTCCACCAGGCCGGAGCCTAAGTGGGAAATTGGAGAAGGCGCGTGCGATTACTTCAAAGGGTGCACCAGAGTTGGTTGAGTGGCTCACTCAGCCTTCCGCTAATGCATCCTCCGCATTCTCTGTATCTGCACTCTACTCACTCTCTGCTGTGTGCACCCCCAAATACAACACCACCACCACCATAGCCCCTCCACTGAAGTCAGAGGAATTAGTTTCCCATCCATTCCCAGACCTTACCGATGCGCAGCCATTCTTGACATCGGATGAGGAAGAGAAGGTAGGAACGGCCGCCACCTAGCGGTCTGACAACAGTGCCCAGATGAGCCCAAGGAGGGAGGTCCCCGCTGTTGCTGCCTACTCCGAGATCTCAAATGTCAGGGGTGGTGAAGGTGACGATGATGATGTGTTGATGGGTGCCCACAAGAGTAGTGTTGTTAACGAATATTCGAATTGCGAATTTTTATCGCGAATATAGGTACTTCGAAAATTTGCGAATATTTAGAATATAGTGACATATATTTGTAATTTCGAATATTCTAGATTTTTTATTGCGAATTTTCGTAATGCGAATTTTTAAATTGCCGAGTAAAAACATGATTCCTCCCTGCTTCTTGCTTGTGGGCCAATGACTCATTGGCCCACAAGCAAGAAGCAGGGAGGAATCATAACTTTAAATGGGAAAAATTATGAAAATTCAAAAAAAAACTAATATATAGCACTATAATCGAATATATTAATTTTTTTGAAGATTCGTATTATTCTAAAACAATAATATATAGCGAATATTCGAAAAAAAAAACGAATATAGAGCAATTTAGCTAATATAGTGCTATATTCTTCTTTGTCTAATAGTTGTAATTTTTTTCTCATCTGAAGTTCAGATTGGAAAAAAATGTAAACTATTGAAAAAAAAAAACTATAGCACTATATTAGCAAAATTTGTCTATATTTGTTTTTTGGGGGGAGGAGACCGAGGACGACATTCTCGTAAAATATTTGCGAATTCGAATATGACCCCTTCCGCTCATCACTACACAAGAGAGGAAGAGGAGGGGAGTTCGGAGGGAGAGACGGAGCAGCAGAGAGGGAAGTAAAGGAGCAGGCACAGTAGGCAAAAAGCAGACTGCAAAGGTATCTGGAGCGAGCCATCCACCATTCGCGGTCACTTTAGGGCGCTCCCAGGACGCTGGCACATGGCTCCACAGGGTGGGCTTTTTTTAACGTGTCAGCTGCTAATAATATTGTTGCCATCTGCCGCCTGTGACATCAACGCATAAGTTGATAAATGTTCAAGTGTAATAAGTTGATATGTTGACGACGGATAACTGTCACGGAACCATGAACCAGACGTACAACAAGAGATAAGAGAAAATAAGAAGGCTTTATTGAAAATAAAGCTGTAAAGCAAAAGTCCAAACGGATGGTGAAACCGAGCAGAGTCTTTGCGAAGCCAGAGGTCAGGAACCAGAAGGGTAGTCAGACGAAGCCAGGATCAGGAACCAGCAGGGTAGTCAGACGAAGCCAGGATCAGGAACCAGCAGGGTAGTCAGACGAAGCCAGGATCAGGAACCAGAAGCAGCAGCAGTCTTAGAAGCATGTGAACACAAGAGGACCAAGCAAGGAACTGAAGCCACAGACCTCCTATATATATGAGGTAGGCATCCAGCTCCTCCCAGTGGGAAGGAGGAGCCGCAGGGTGGAAGGCTACAAGAAACCCAGAAACCAAGATGGCCGCCAGCACATGTCAAACGAAGGAGAACAGCAAGAAGGTAAGACCATGACAGTACCTCCCCCTCAAGGGCCCCTCCTCCGCGGAGCACAAAACGGTTTCTGAGGGAAGCGTGCGTGGAAGGCTCGGAGCAAGGCAGGAGCATGGACATCTGCGGAGGGAACCCAGGAACGCTCCTCTGGACCATAACCACGCCAATGGACCAAAAACTGCAACCGACCGTGGACCAGGCGTGAGTCCAGGATATTGCTCACCTCATATTCCTCACGATTGCCCACTTGGACCGGACGAGGCCGAGGAACCGAGGAAGTGAAACGATTACACACCAGTGGCTTCAACAGGGAGACATGAAACACGTTGGAGATCCGCATGCCAGGAGGAAGCGCAAGGGCATAGGCTACCGGGTTTACCCTGCGAAGCACTCGGAAGGGACCAACAAAGCGAGGCGCCAGCTTGGGAGTGGGCACTCGAAGGTTGAGGTTGCGGGTGGACAACCATACACAGTCTCCGACCTGGTAGGAAGGAGCAGGCGCTCGTCTGCGATCAGCCTGGAGTCTCTGGCGCTGCGCAGAGACCTCAAGGGACTTCTGGATCTGTACCCAAGAAGCACGTAGGACGGAAAGGTGATCCTCCACAGCCGGAATATCCTGGGGAGAGAATACCTCCGGTAACACGGCAGGTTGGAACCCATAATTGGCCATAAAGGGAGACGTCCCAGAGGAAGAGTTCACCGCCGTGTTCCTGGCAAACTCAGCCCAAGGCAGGAGGTCAACCCAATTGTCTTGGTGATCGGAGACATAGCAACGAAGGAATTTCTCCAAGGCCTGATTGGATCGTTCTGCGGCCCCATTGGACTGAGGGTGGTAGGCCGAGGAGAAGGAGAGATGAATCCCCAACTGGGAGCAAAAGGCGCGCCAGAACCTGGACACAAACTGACTCCCCCGATCCGACACAATCTCCTTGGGCAAACCGTGCAACCGGAAGACCTCCCTGGCAAAAATCGTGGCCAACTCTTGTGCAGAGGGTAACTTCTTGAGAGGAACACAGTGGCACATCTTGGAAAACCGATCCACAATCATGAGAATGACCGTATGGCCTCGGGATGCAGGGAGGTCCACAATGAAATCCATCCCCAGGTGTGACCATGGGCACTCCCCGGTGGCTATGGGTTGCAGAAGGCCCAACGGAAGGTGCCGAGGGGACTTACTCTGGGCACAAACGGAGCATGCCGCTACATATGCGGCGATGTCGGAACGTAGGGAAGGCCACCAGAACAGACGTGAAACAGCCCAGGACAGCTGATTCTTTCCAGGATGCCCCGCGGTCTTGGAGTTATGGTAGGTTCGCAACAACCGAGTGCGCAACTCCTCAGGCACAAAACATCTGCCGTTGGGTCTCCCAGAGGGAGCACCAGATTGAGCCGCCAAAATCTGCTCACCCAGGGGAGAGGTCAGGCTGGTGCGAATGGCGGCCAGGATCTGATTCGGAGGTATGACCGAAGTCGGAATCGACTCCTCCCTGGACAGCTCGGAGTACTGCCGTGATAAGGCATCTGCCCTGATGTTCTTGGAACCGGGTAGGTAGGAGACCACGTAATTAAAACGTGACAAGAACAGAGCCCATCTGGCCTGACGTGGTGTCAATCTCTTGGCCTCAGAAAGGTAGGTCAGATTCTTGTGGTCCGTCAGGATGAGAACCGGAACCACCGAACCCTCGAGCAAGTGCCTCCATTCTTTAAGGGCCTGCACGATGGCCAATAACTCCCTGTCACCAATCTGATAGTTGCACTCCGCGGAAGACAGTTTCCGGGAGTAAAACCCACAAGGAAGCAGAGGACCCTCTGGTGTTCTACGCTGAGACAGAAGGGCGCCTACTCCCGTCTCAGACGCGTCCACCTCGAGGACAAAGGGCAACCCAGGGTTGGGATGCGACAGAATCGGAGCCGACACAAAGGCGGACTTTAGGGCCTCAAAAGCTCAGATGGCCTCGAGCGGCCAGACCTGGGAATTACTGCCCTTCCTGGTCAGATCCGTGAGAGGCTTGGCCAGCATGGAAAAGTCCCTGATGAACTTCCGATAATAATTGGCGAAGCCCAAAAAGCGCTGCAGGGAACGAAGACCACTGGGCTGGGGCCACTGTAAGACAGCCGAAACCTTCTCAGGATCCATGGAGAACCCCTCAGCGGAAATGATGTAACCTAAGAAGGTTACCTGGGATCGGTGAAATTCGCATTTCTCAAGCTTACCGAACAGCTTGTTCTCTCGTAACCGTTGCAACACTCGTCTGACATCCAGAATGTGGGCCTCCATGGATTCAGAATATACCAAGATGTCATCCAAATAGACCACCACACACTGCTGCAACAGGTCACGGAAAACATCGTTGATGAATTCCTGAAAGACTGCGGGCGCATTGCACAACCCAAAGGGCATAACCAAGGATTCATAATGACCGGTCCTGGTGTAAAACGCGGTCTTCCACTCATCGCCCGCCTTGATCCTTACCAGGTTATATGCCGCCCTCAGGTCGAGTTTGGTAAAGACCGTGGCCCCTTTAAGGCGATCGAACAGCTCGGAAATGAAGGGTATCGGGTAAGCGTTCTTGATCGTGATGCGATTGAGACCCCTGTAATCGATGCAAGGCCTCAACTCACCGCCCTTCTTTTTCACAAAGAAAAATCCAGCCCCTGCCGGGGACGAAGATTTGCGAATGTGTCCGCGTGAAAGCGCCTCCCTCACGTACTCCTCCATGGCCTCATTCTCCGCTACCGACAGTGGATAGACTTTGCCACGAGGAGGAACGGCACCAGATTGTAACTCTATGGCACAATCGTATGGGCGGTGCGGAGGTAGGGCAACCGCGCGCACCTTATCGAATACATCCCGGTACTCCTCGTATTCAGGAGGCAACAGAGAGTCCGAGGAAGTACACAGCAACTTGACAGACCCATGGATGCAACTAGCCCCACACTGCGGTGACCACGAGAGGATCTCGACTGATCTCCAATCGAAAGTCGGATTATGCTTCTGGAGCCAGGGGTACCCCAAGACCACCGAGTAGTGTGGAGACGAAATAACCTGGAGGCAGACCGACTCTCTGTGAACGGCACCAATGGCTATCCCCACTGGAAGGGTCTCATGAGTCACGTGTGGCGGCAGAAGGGGTCTGCCGTCTATCGCCTCAAGAGCCAGTGGGGAACCTCGAGCCTGCAGAGGAATGGAATTGGCGGCAGCAAACACACTATCAATGAACAAACCACCAGCACCAGAGTCCACCAACGCCTGGGTCGTCACCGAGCCCCCGACCCAGGAGAGGACAACAGTGATCAGTGGTTTGTCAACACGGGAAACCGGGGACGAGGAGACTCCACCCAAGATCTGCCCCCGACAGGATCTCAGGTACGAGCGTTTTCCCCGACGGTTCGGACATGCCAACCGAAAATGCCCACCGAGTCCACAGTACATGCATCGGCCCTCGCGTCTCCGGAGTGCCCTCTCCCCCTCGGACAGGCGAGCAAACCCCAGCTGCATGGGTTCACCCCCAGACAAGTCATCCCCAGGAGGCGTGGGAGGAGAGGGAGGCACGGGTGGGACAGCAAACGTAGGCACCAATCTGTTAGAAGACCTCCGTCTTTTTGTCAATCAAAATCAGGAAAGAAATAAGAGACTCGAGCTCAACTGGTAGGTCCTTAGCTGCAACCTCATCCTTCAAGGCATCCGAGAGACCATGAGAGAAAGCAGCGACCAGAGCCTCATTATTCCAGCCCACCTCTGCTGCCAGGGTACGAAACTCAATGGCGTATTCAGCTACGGATCGTGAACCCTGTCTGATGGACATAAGGAGCTTCGCAGCAGAGGCAGCACGAGCCGGCACATCGAATACCTTCCGAAGAGAAGCAACAAAACCGGAAAACTCGGCAACCACCGGATTGTTGTTCTCCCATAAAGGGCTGGCCCAGGCCAAGGCCTTGTCCAAGAGCAGCGAGATCAAGAAGCCCACCTTTGATCTCTCAGTGGGAAAGGCATGTGGCAGCAACTCGAAATAAATGCCCACCTGGTTAAGGAAACCTCGGCACTGAGTTGGCTCTCCCCCAAAGCGCTGTGGAAGAGGGGCAGAACCGGTCATACCCCGAAACACCGCAGGCGCAACAACAGGTGTCGGGGTAGACTCTGGCGCAACAACCGGAGCGGCAGTAGGAGCGAGCCCAGGAGCGACAACCGACCCATCGGCAACGGGAGCGAAATGAGCCGTGCGTTCAAGCAGGGTTTGTAACGCCACAGCGAACCGACCCAACAGGTGATCCTGCTGATCAAGTCTGGCAACCAGCGTGGGTAGCGAGGATGGCCCTGTACCGTCAGAATTCATGGCTTGGTCCTAATGTCACGGAACCATGAACCAGACGTACAACAAGAGATAAGAGAAAATAAGAAGGCTTTATTGAAAATAAAGCTGTAAAGCAAAAGTCCAAACGGATGGTGAAACCGAGCAGAGTCTTTGCGAAGCCAGAGGTCAGGAACCAGAAGGGTAGTCAGACGAAGCCAGGATCAGGAACCAGCAGGGTAGTCAGACGAAGCCAGGATCAGGAACCAGCAGGGTAGTCAGACGAAGCCAGGATCAGGAACCAGAAGCAGCAGCAGTCTTAGAAGCATGTGAACACAAGAGGACCAAGCAAGGAACTGAAGCCACAGACCTCCTATATATATGAGCTAGGCATCCAGCTCCTCCCAGTGGGAAGGAGGA
Organism: Bufo bufo; assembly: GCF_905171765.1. NCBI lineage: Eukaryota > Metazoa > Chordata > Amphibia > Anura > Bufonidae > Bufo > Bufo bufo. The sequence goes on from NC_053391.1 coordinate 212,489,190, forward strand.
GCCGCAGGGTGGAAGGCTACAAGAAACCCAGAAACCAAGATGGCCGCCAGCACATGTCAAACGAAGGAGAACAGCAAGAAGGTAAGACCATGACAATAACCCTCTTGCCCAACGGCTGACCGCTGCCTTGTCGGAACTGCTAGCCCGCCAACTACTGCCATAAAAACTGGTGTACTCGGAAGCCTTTAGAAAATTTGTGGCCATTGGCACACCACAATGGAAGGTCCCCGGAAGGAAATATTTCTCCCAGAAGGGCATCCCAGAGCTATATGGCCACGTTCAGTGGCAAGTGAATATATCTCTGGCACACAAAGTCGGTGCCAAGATACATATGACCACAGACACGTGGTGTAGCAAACACGGGCAGGGAAGGTACATAACTTTTAGTGACCACTGGGTGAACCTTCTGAAGGCCGTCAAGCATGTAACCTGTGGCTCCAGTGTGGATTTGGTGTTACCGCCAAGGATTGCATGCAGGCCTGCCTCTTCTTCTCCTCCTCCTACTCCATCCTCTGTCTCCTCCTCGGCTGACTCCTCCTTTTCCACTGCTACCGCCTCTTCCGTTGCACCCCCCAAGCTCCCTAGAACATATTCGACATCCCAGGTGAGACGTTGCCATGCTGTGCTGCGGCTGTTGTGCCTGGAAGCCAAGAGCCACACCGATCCTGCACTGCTTTCAGCTCTGCGGTGACAGGCCGATCAGTAGCTAACCCCGCTCAATTTGACAGTTGGTAAAGTGGTGTGCGACAATGGAGCGCACTGAAACACGGTAAAATGACACCCGTGCCGTGCATGGCACACGTCCTGAACTTAGTCGTGCAGCGATTCATTGCCAAATACCCGGGATCCAGGACGTCTTGCGGCAGGCCAGGAAAATCTCTTGTTATTTTAGAAGATATTACATGGCCATGGCTCACCATGCTGTCGTTTAATGGTGACACCACTTGCCCATCAGACGTCTGATTACCGACAGCCTGACGCGCTGGAACTCCACCTTGTATATCCTTGATAGGCTGCTCCAGCAGCAACCTGCCATTAATGACTACCTGTACTAACTCTGCAGCAGGACAGGTTCTGGGAGCTTGGTTTCTTTTCACCGTGCTAGTGGGTGACGCATGCAGACTTCTGTGGCCATTTGATTAGATCACCAAACTGGTCAGTCAGAGCCAGGACACCATCAGTGACATCGCACCTTACGCCTTCTTTCTGGAGCGTGCATTGTGTCATGTCATTGATCAAGCCGTGGAGGAGCAGGAGCTGGAAGATGAGAAAGTCGCAATTCTGAATGAATTGCCAACGGGGCTACTCCATCTGAGACAAGTCAGCAGGAGTCTGAAGAGGAGTCAGAGGAGGATGGTGGCTGGGGGGAGAAGCAGGAGGAGCAAGAAGAGCAGGCTTTGAGGGGGATTTAAAACTTTTCGGGCATACCTGGTGTTGTCCTTGGCTGGGGGGAGGAGACCAAGGACGACATTCTCGTAAAATATTTATCCAGTGACCGCTTAATGTACCTCCAGCCACATAATCACAAGTTCTTTTCTGTCAGGTGAATGCCTAATTTTTTGGGCCTGTACTGGCCTACAGTAAAATTTTTATCCAGTGACCGCCTAATGTATCTCCGGCCACATAATCACAATTTCTTTTATGTCAGATGAATGCCTAATTTTTGGGTCCTGTACTCCAGTGGCCTACAGTAAATTTTTTATCCAGTGACCGCCTAATGTACCTCCAGCCACATAATCACAAGTTCTTTTCTGTCAGGTGAATGCCTAATTTTTGGGGCATGTACTCCAGTGGCCTACAGTAAATTTTTTATTCAGTGACCACCTAATGTACCTCCAGCCACATAATCACAAGTTCTTTTGTGTCAGGTGAATGCCTAATTTTTCGGGCCTGTACTAGCCTACAGTAAATTTTTTATCCAGTGACCGCCTAATAAACCTCCAGCCACATCATCACAAGTTCTTTTCTGTCAGGTGAATGCCTAATTTTTGGGGCCTGTACTGGCTTACAGTAAAATTTTTATCTAGTGACCACCTAATATATCTCCGGCCACATAATCACAATTTCTTTTATGTCAGATGAATGCCTAATTTTTGGGTCCTGTACTCCAGTGGCCTACAGTAAAAAAAAATTCCAGTGACCGCCTAAAGTACCTCGAGCCACATCATCGCAAGTTCTTTTCTGTCAGGTGAATGCCTAATTTTCGAGGCCTGTACTCCAGTGGCCTACAGTAAAAATTTTATCCAGTGACCGCCTATTGTACCTCCAGCCACATAATTACAAGTTCTTTATTGTCAGGTGAATTACTAATTTTTGGGGCCTGTACTCCCGTGACTTAAAATTAAAATTCCCTAGGCTCCAGCAGGGCACATTTTAGACAGTTTCCCTTTAAGACGCATAAAAATGGCCCCTGATTAAAATATCTATTTTTTGTGGGAATTTCTGCCAATGATCCCCCTCTAGTATCTCACTGTCCATGTTGTTGACTTTTTGTTCATTTCTAGTTTCCAGTTTTTAGTATTTGGTGGCTGAAAATATGACCTGAAGTTTTTTTTTTATTCGCCTGCTATTAAAGTCAATGGGGCCCGCCACGAACGCGTCGTTCGTGAACCGTCCCGGCCAATGTTCATCCATCACTAGTCACTGGGCCACTCTGTGGTCTCCTCATGCTGCTATCACCTCAACACTATGTCACTGGGCCATTCAGTGATCTCCTCATGCTGCTGCCACATCACCACTCTGTGGTCTCCTCATGCTGGTGCCAGCTCACTACTATGTCACTGGTCCACTCTGTGGTCTCCACATACTGCTGACACCTCACCACTATGTCACTGGGCAACTCTGTGGTCTCCTCATGCCGCTGCCACCTCACCACTCTGTGGTCTCCTCATGCTGCTGCCACCTCACCACTATGTCACAGGGCCACTCTGTGGTCTCCTCATGCTGCTGCCACTTCAACACTGTGTCACTGGAACACTCTGTGGTCTCCTCATGCTGCTGCCACCTCAACCCTCTGTCACTGGGCCACTCTGTGGACTTCTCATGCTGTTGCCACCCTCCTCACTCCATGACTGGGCCACTATTTTGCCTTTTTGGCCTGGTTGACATCATCATTTATTTTACCCTTCTTCTGATCTGTTAAAAATGAGATGCACAACAGATCCTGTCTATGTAGCAGCTGTAAGGCCTGTATGACATGGTCACTATTTTGCATCAGAATTGGCTTATGATTTTGTAGCCAAAAGCAGGAGTGGGTACAAAGACGTGTCATCTCTGTTTTGGATACACTCTTGTATTTTTTTGTCTTTAGCAATACTGATGGATTACTGACCAAATGCTGACCAAGTGAAGGCGGATACTCAACAGACAGGATCAGTTTTTTGGGGGTTATTGTTCTGATGGATCAGAGGAAGGGCAAAATAATCAGTGATGTCAACGCAAACTTACTTCTGACACCCTCCCCACTCTGTCAGGGGGGCTCTACTTGTATAAGCATTTAATAGAACAGCTTTTGATTCTAAGAGCGACGTCTGTCATCTACCACAGCAGACTCCCTATGCGTGTTACTGCAAGACACAGTGTTCTACACCACTTTACAGGCTCTCTGCAGAAAGGAAATAGCTGTTTTTTACACTTCGCCACAAATAAATTCTGGTTGAATCTAATATTTTCGGAAAATTCGGCAAACCGACCGAATTGAATATTTGAGAAATTCGCTCATCTCTGACCCCATTCCACGTTTTCTATGGGGACCATGGCTAAACGTTATGGCCCTGACCGTGGTATTAAGATAACAACAACAGGCCAAGACTGGGTTCACATATGGTTCAAAATTCTGGTATACTGTTATAGAAAAAAAAGCAGAATACTGGAATCACTGGATCCAGCATATGTTGCACACTGCGGGCACCTGATGGATCCCAATCACTATAACGGGGTCCACCAGATTTCTGACATGAATACCAGCATTATACTGTACAAGTTACAGCTGCATGGAATGGTATGGCATTAGTAAGAGCGTGTTTTGCACTGAAAACGCGTGGGTATGCTTATTGATTTTATAGTTTTTTTCCATGGACCAATAAAGGAATTTTAAGGATTATTATGGTTTCCAGGTGCTGGAGTTTTTTGCTTTTTTGTTGGAATTGCTCACAGGACACGAGCGATGCTATGTCTAATTAGCAAGGAGGACTGATTACTTCAAACAGGAGTGTTTTTTCTTTCTTTTTGTCTGTACCTCTGGTGGCGCAGGGCCTATCAAGCCTTGATAAATCAGGACCATCATCCTTAGGGTATCTGTACACGTTGCGGCCATGCCATGATTATCGCTAAATGATGGACTGCACCTGTATTTGCCATGGTTGCAGGTACACGTGCACCATGGTACCTATTGGTAATCCTCATGTGTTTACCGTGGCTAGGCAGCAATGAGTACAAACACCTTAAAAGACCTATTACTGATGAAACTTATTTCAGTAATGTTCTTTCATTGCCCGGTTACCATTGTGATTTCATCTCCTCTGTCTATTAAAATGATAATCTGTTCATCAATGATGTTCAATGAGAGAAAGAAAAGATAAAAAAGCAGAAGCAAAGTTTTTGGTGAATGATCTGAATAAGCAGATGGTCAGAGACGAGCAGAGCCTGCGGTGAGCTTAAGAGGCCGAGTCTAAATTCTCATCTGGTAAACACAAGCATTCTCATGAAATTGAATTTACCCCAATTCCAGGATGCCTGACGTATCACATTGAAACCAAGCTGAATTGATTTTAATCCATTCTGATTAGCATTGAACAAACTGAAAACATCAGAACAAAATGGTATGTGCGGCATTAGCTGCAGATCCAGTCATTTCATTCTTGTGGTAAACATATTATGTGCAGTCTCTGCGGTCTCTGCACCATTCACTAATAGCACATTATATGGTTTCTTAAAATGAGTGTACCCTATTACGTAATAAATAGTATAATAAAATAACTTGCATTAAAACTATTTATCATTTTATAGAATACTGCATATTAGAGAGACTGCTAACAGAAATAACTACTAGCATTTTTAGATAAAAACTTGCAAACTTGTCTTCTAATGATGCATCCATTTCAATATTTCTGGTTTTACTATTCTGTGTGACTGACTTAGAAAATGTGAAGTGAGGATGGATAAAAGCAGGAAAAAGACAACAGAATACGTTGCTCTCTCCTTGGACAGCAATGGCATCCACACACGTCTTTTATTATAGAAATAGTACATCCACAAATTAACCCATTCTCGATGCAGCTATTTTCGTGTTTTTTTTCTTTTATTCCATGCCTCCCAAGAGCCATAACTTTTTTTCTATTTTTTCTTTCCATTCACATAGCCATATGAGGACTTAGGCTCAATTCACACCTGAGCGTTTTACAGCGCGTTCCTACGCGCTGTAAAACGCTCAACAAGGAGAAACCAATGCTTCCCTATGGGAATGGTTCTCACCTGGGCGTTTTACAGCGCGTACGATCGCGCTGTAAAACGCCCGACGCTCACACAAGTACAGGAGCGTTTTTTTGGGCGCTTGTCGCGCGTTCCCGTACATAGACTTTCGGGAACGCGCGACACTGTGTGCACACTTGTCTCTGTATGCGCGCTTGTAAACGTCCGTACAATCGCGCATACAGAGCGCTCCTTTCAGAACGCTCAGGTGTGAATTGAGCCTAAGGCTAGGTTCAGACCTGAGCGTATTTGATATGCGCGTTTAACGCGCGTTTTTGTCTCGCGTTTTTATGCACGTTTTTTGCAATAGTAAACGCTCGTTTGACGCGCGTTTGTGTGATTGACTGCAGTGTCCTATGGCCACAAACGCGCGTCAAAACGCCCCAAAGAAGCTCAAGAACTTGTTTGAGAGTAGGGCGTTTTTTCAGCGCGTTCAAACGCGCTGTAAAACGCTCAAGTGAGAACCAGGGCCATAGGGAAGCATTGGTTTTCATGTGTTGAGCGTTTTACAGCGCGTTTGAACGCGCTGTAAAACGCTCAAGTGTGAACCCAGCCTTAGAGAGGCTCTGTCACCCGGTTCCAGCCTACCCTACCAGGCATATAGCCTGGTAGGGATGATGACACAGACAAAAACAATACCTTTATTTCTCATGCCTTCCGAGCACTGCTTCTGCAACGACCCATTCCTTGCTAATGCCGTCCGGACGGCATTTGCAAGGAATGGTGGCATCGCAGAAGCAGTACTCGGAAGGCATAAGCCCGCCTCCGTGTGCTCAAATTCCTCATTTCCATAAGTTGCTTTTTCGGCCATACCGGACCTACTACATGAGAAATAAAGGTATGGCTTTTGTCTGTGTCATCAGCCCTACCAGGCTATATGCTTGCTAAGGTAGGCTTGAACCGGGTGACAGAATGGAAAAGTAAAAAAAAAAAAAAAGTCGGGTGACAGAACCTCTTTAATTTTTACAGGACAAGTTGTATTTTCTAATGACACCATTAATATTCCACATTGGAAGTTGGAAAAAGAAACTTAATGGGGTTGAATAGTTAAAAAAAAAAAGATTTGCACCATTATTTTGTGTTTCATTTTCACAGAATTCACTTTGCAGTGGTGCCAAATTTATATAGTTTTAGCTATGTTTTAAAAAAATATATACTGAAAGAAAAAATGTTGCTTTGCATCGCCATAATCTGACACCCATAACTTTTTATATTGTCACTAGAGATGAGTGAATCGAATCCCACGAAGTGGAATTTGATCCGAATTTCAGGATAAATTCAATTTGCCTCAAAGCCGAATTTCCTTGTGATTCGTGTTAGCGAATCGATTTAACCTTAAATAGTATAAAAAACAAACCCCTTACCTTTAACCCCTTAACGCAAAATGCCGTGCATGTACAGCGGGCTGATCAGGCGGGTGCAGGAGCTGCGCCCCGCCCGATCACTGCAGAGGTCCGGCAGTCCCTGGTAGCCGGGCCCCTGCTGTATCCACCGACATCGCTGTTTACAGCGATGCCAGCGGATTAACCCCTTCTATGCCGCGGTCAATGCTGACCGCGACATAGAATTGGTTTGCGGCGGATGAAGCAGCGCATTGGGTCCCCGCGCTGCTGTGGCATGGGACCCGATGACTGACAAGGCAGCCCGAAGCACGGCATCGGGACCTGCCTTCTACGGGTGACCAGGAGATTCAGCCTCAGGCTGCATCTCCTAGGCAACTCTGTGTAATACACTAACAGGCAATGCATTGCAATACAAAAAGTTGAAGTCCCAGAGTGGGACAGAAATAAAGTTAAAAAAAAAGTATAAAAAAAGGGTTTTCAATAAAAAAAAATAAGGTTCAAGTTAAAAAAAGAAAAAAATGCCCCTTTCCCCTGATTTTATAATAAAAAAAATAGGAAAAAAATAAATAAAAAAACACACATATTAGGTATCGCTGCGTCCGTAACGCCGGCTCTATAAATATATCACATGACACACCCCGTCCGATAGACACTGGAGAAAAATAATAAAAACTGTGTCAAAAAAAGCCATTTGTGTCACCTTACATCACTAAAAGTGCAACACCAAGCGATCAAAAAGCTGTATGCCTCCAAAAATAGTACTGTACCAATCTAACCATCACCTCCTCCCGCAAAAAATGAGCCGCTACATATGACAATTGCCCAAAAAAAAAAAAAACTATGGCTCTCAGACTATGGAGACACTAAAATATGATTTTTTTTTGTCTCAAAAATGCTTTTATTGTATTAAATGTAAAAAAAAATTAATAAAGTAAATATATTAGGTATTGCCACGTCCGTAACAGTCTACTCTATAAAAATACCACATGACCTAACCCCTCAGGTGAACACCGTAAAAAAAAAAAAAAAGACGGTGTAAAAAAAATTTTTGGTCACCTTACATCACAAAAAGTGTAATAGCAAGGGATCAAAAAGTCATACAAACCACAAAATTGTACTAATCAAACCGTCATCTCATCCTTCAAAAATGATACCCTACCTAAGACAATCGCCCAAAAAAAAAAAAATCTATGGCTCTCAGACTATGGAGACACTAAAACATTATTTATTTATTTTTTGTTTCAAAAATTATATTAGTGTATAAAACTTAAATAAAAAATACATATTAGGTATCGCCGTGTCAGTAACAACCTTCTCTATAAAAATTTCACATGATTTAGGTAAACACCGTAAACACAGTGGACCATTGAGGAAGGGAGAGTGAATCTACCCGAAACGCGTATGGTGAAATAAGTGATGTACCTGCATTGAAAAGCCTCCGATAATACTGTATGGCCATACAGAGAAAGAGAAAAAATTCTCACAGTAAAGGAACAATTACCTTTATCGTCGAAAGCTGCAACCGAAGGAAATTGCGGAACAGAGTTTAACTCCCGCGATCTTTGGAACTCCCGCGAAATTCAAACCAGCTTGCTGTAACGAGCGATCAAATAAGCCGGCAGACATTTAAAGCTCCACTTCAGCAACAGGGAGACAGCAGACACCAGACGGTAAGCCAAACACTGATTTAAAGTTTACCTCGATTTAAAGTTTACATCGACCTTAAAAGGAAATGCCATAAGAGACTTTTTTATCAGGATTCCTGTGGATATTTTATGAATGCATGGCGCTCCTAGGGTAAATACACCTACAATATTTAAAGTGACACTCAATTTCCCAATCTGGGATAGAGCCATAGAGGAAATACCTCCTCCTACACAATAACAGCATACATAAGACCTGGACAATACTTGAAGTTTTTGGTGTGATATATATCATTAGATTTATCGACTATATATTATTGAATGGTATTGAATATTTTATCATCGAATATTTTATCATTGAATACTTTACCATTGAAGACAATATTGAATACATTATCGATTATATCTACCATAGTATATGTGATTGTATTTTTGTATTTTCTGTATGTTATTGTTTTTCAGCATACTGTTTTTATAATTTTATTACTTGAATTTTATGGAGACTTATTAATAAATATTTTCTGCATATGTCAATTTGGTTGCCAAGTGTATGAGTGCCCGCTCATCTTTCTATTGTTATAAAAATATCACATGACCTAACCCCTCAGGTGAACACCGTAAAAAAAAAAAAAAGTGTAATATTAAGAGATCAAAAAGTCATAAGCACCCCAAAATCATACCAATCAAACTGTCATCGCATCCCACAAAAAATGAGCCCCTACCTAAGACAATTGCTCAAAAAATAAAAAAAATGGCTCTCAGGAAATGGAGACACTAAAACATGATTTGTTTTGTTTCAAAAAATGCTGTTATTGTATAAAACTTAAATAAATAAAAAAAAGTCTACATATTGACACGTTCATAACGACCTGCTCTATAAAAATATCGCATGACCTAATCACTCTGGTAAACACTGTAAAAAAATAAAATAAATAAAATAAAACGTGTCAAAAAAGCCATTTTACATCACAAAAAGTGTAATACCAAGCGATCAAAAAGTCATATGCACCCTAAAATAGTACCCATGAAACCGACATTGTTGCCCAAAAAATAAAAATAAACTATGGCTTTCAGAATATGGAGACGGTAAAAAAATCATTTTTTTCAAAAATGCTTTATTATGTAATGTAAATGTACATATTTGGTATTGTTGCATCCGTAACAACCTGCTCTATAAAATAGCTCATGATCTAACCTGTCAGATGAACGTTGTAAATAACAAAAAATAAAAACAGTGCCAAAACAGCAATTTATTTGTTACCTTGCCTCACAAAAAGTGTAATATAGAGCAACCAAAAATTATCTGTACCCTAAAATAGTACCAACAAAACTTCCAACTTATCCCGTAGTTTGCAAAATGGGGTCACTTTTTGGGATTTTCTACTCTAGGGATGCATCAGAGGGTCTTCAAATGTGACATGGCAAGTTAAAATTATCCCAGTGAAATATGCCCTCCAAAAACCATATGGCGTTCATTTCCTTCTGCACCCTGCCGTGTGCCCGTACAGCAGTTTACGACCACATATGGGGTGTTTCTGTAAACTACAGAATCAGGGCCATAAATATTAAGTTTTGTTTGGCTGTTAACCCTTGCTTTGTAACTGGAAAAAAAATATAAAAATGGAAAATATGCCCAAAAAGTTAAATTTTGAAATTGTATCTCTATTTTCCATTAATTCTTGTGGAACACCTAAAGGGTTAACGACGTTTATAAAATCAGTTTTGAATACCTTGAGGGGTGAAGTTTCTAGAATGTGGTTATTTTTGGGTGGTTTCTATTATGTAAGCCTCGCAAAGTGACTTCAGACCTGAATTGGTCCTTAAAAAGTGGGTTTTTGAAAATTTCTGAAAAATTTCAAGATTTGCTTCTAAACTTCTGTTACATCCCCAAAAAATGAAATATCATTCTCAAACTGATCCAAACATGAAGTAGACATATGGGGAATGTAAAGTAATAACTTTTTTTTAGAGGTATTACTATGTATTATAGAAGTAGAGAAATTGAAACTTAAAATTTTTTGGTAAATTTGGTCTTTTTTTTATAAATTAAAATGATTTTTTTTGACTCCGTGTCATGAAGTACAATATGTGCCGAAAAAACAATCTCAGAATGGCCTGGATAAGTCAAAGCGTTTTAAAGTTATCACCACATAAACTGACACTGGTCAGATTTGCAAAAAATGGCCTGGTCCTTAAGGTAAAAATGAGCCTGGTCCCTAAGAGGTTATAATCTTTTTCTTCTCCCTTGAACATGCGATCATTACATTGCTTATACAGGGTGTTATATTGCGGGTCGGGGATACCAGTCAAGCCAGTATTTCTTGCAGGAGGCTTGTATTCTATTTTTACCAGCACATTGACACACCCATGACTTTTTTTTCCAGCAGTCCCTCCTGTACTCTATGGGTGATATTTATCAAAACTGGTAAAATGGAAAACTGGTTTAGTTGCCCATAGCAACCAGATTGCCCCTTTTATTTTCCTTTGGAAAATGAAATGTGGAATCAGATTTGTTGCTTTAGGCAACTAAGTTAGTTTTCCTTTACATCAGTTTTGTTTAATTTAGCCATAAGTTTTTTCCCTGCACTACTTAGGAGTCCCTGCTGTATTCTGTGGAGTCCTATATATTTTTTTTACCACGACATTGAAGTGCCAGCAACTTTTTTTCCCAGCTTAGGAGTCCCTGTTGTACTATAAAGGTGAAATGTATATTTTCCCCCCCTGATTAGCGCATCGAGGCTGACAAAGTGGATTTCGATCCGAATTTGAGGAAAAATTTGATTCGCAACGAATGCGAATTTCCTCGTGCTTCGTGGTAACGAATCAAAATTTTCCTAAAATTGCGGCTACACATGTGAGGACTGAGGATATGGGGCAAGGAACTCTGGGAAGGCGGGATCACCCAGATTGACATGCCTGCATGCAGCCAATCAGCAGCCAGCCAGCCCTGTGATGTCACAGCCCTTTAACCGCCTCAGGACCGCCGTACGCAGGATTGCATCCTGGCGGCGGCCCTGCTATTCTGGGTGGACGCATATACGCGTCCTCTCGCGAGAGGCGAGATTTCCTGTGAACGCGCGCACACAGGCGCGCGTGTTCACAGGATCGGAAGGTAAGCGAGTGGATCTCCAGCCTGCCAGCGGCGATCATTCGCTGGCAGGCTAGAGATGCGATTTTTTTTAACCCCTAACAGGTATATTAGACGCTGTTTTGATAACAGCGTCTAATATATCTGCTACCTGGTCCTCTGGTGGTCCCTTTTTGACACAGGCAGCTCAGTAATATGTAGCACCAAACACCACTATACTACAACCCCCCTGTCACTTATTTACCCCTTATTAACCCCTGATCACCCCTGATCAACCCATATAGACTCCCTGATCACCCCCCTGTCATTGATCACCCCCCTGTCATTGATCACCCCCTTGTAAGGCTTCATTCAGACGTCCGTATGTTTTTTACGGATCCACTGATACATGGATCGGATCCGCAAAACACATACGGACATCTGAATGGAGCCTTACAGGGGGGTGATCAATGACAGGGGGGTAATCACCCCATATAGACTCCCTGATCACCCCCCTGTCATTGATCACCCCCCCTGTCATTGATCACCCCCCTGTAAGGCTCCATTCAGACGTCCGTATGTTTTTTACGGATCCACGGATACATGTATCAGATCCGCAAAACACATACGGACATCTGAATGGAGCCTTACAGGGGGGTGATCAATGACAGGGAGGTGATAACCCCATATACACTCTCTGATCACCCCCCTGTCATTGATCACCCCCTGTAAGGCTCCATTCAGACTTTTTTTGGCCCAAGTTAGCGAAATTTTTTTAAATTTTTTTTTTCTTACAAAGTCTCATATTCCACTAACTTGTGTCAAAAAATCAAATCTCACATGAACTCACCATACCCCTCAAGGAATCCAAATGCGTAAAAAATTTTTGACATTTATATTCCAGACTTATTCTCACGCTTTACGGCCCCTAAAATGCCAGGGCAGAATAAATACCCCACATTTGACCCCATTTCGGAAAGTAGACACCCCAAGGTATTCGCTGAGGGGCATATTTAGTCCATGAAAGATTGAAATTTTTGGCCCAAGTTAGTGGAAAGGGAGACTTTGTGAGAAAAAAAATAAATAAATCAATTTCCGCTAACTTGTGGCAAAAAAAAATAAAATTCTATGAACTCGCCATGCCCCTCATTGAATACCTTGGGTTGTCTTATTTCCAAAATGGGGTCACATGTGGGGTATTTATACTGCCTGGCATTTTAGGGGCCCTAAAGCGTGAGAAGAAGTCTGGGATCCAAATGTCTAAAAATGCCCTCCTAAAAGGAATGTGGGCCCCTTTGCGCATCTAGGCTGCAAAAAAGTGTCACACATCTGGCATCGCCGTACTCAGGAGAAGTTGGGGAATGTGTTTTGTGGTGTCATTTTACATATACCCATGCTGGGTGAGAGAAATATCTCGGTCAAATGCCAACTTTGTATAAAAAAATTGGAAAAGGTGTCTTTTGCCGAGATATTTATCTCACCCAGCATGGGTATATGTAAAATGACACCCCAAAACACATTGCCCAACTTCTCCTGAGTACGGCAATACCACATGTGTGACACTTTTTTGCAGCCTAGGTGGGCAAAGGGGCCCACATTCCAAAGAGCACCTTTAGGATTTCACCGGCCATTTTTTACACATTTTGATTTCAAACTACTTACCACACATTAGGGCCCCTAGAATGCCAGGGCAGTATAACTATCCCACAAGTGACCCCATTTTGGAAAGAAGACACCCCAAGGTATTCTGTGAGGGGCATGGCGAGTTCCTAGAATTTTTTATTTTTTGTCACAAGTTAGTGGAATATGATGATTTTTTTTTTTTTCTTACAAAGTCTCATATTCCACTAACTTGTGACAAAAAATATAAACTTCCATGAACTCACTATGCCAATCAAAAAAATACCTTGGGGTGTCTTCTTTCCAAAATGCGGTCACTTGTGGGGTAGTTATACTGCCCTGGCATTTTAGGGGCCCAAATGCGTGCGAAGTAGTTTGAAATCAAAATCTGTAAAAAATGGCCAGTGAAATCCGAAAGGTGCTCTTTGGAATGTGGGCCCCTTTGCCCACCTAGGCTGCAAAAAAGTGTCACACACCTGGTATTGCCGTACTCAGGAGAAGTTGGGGAATGTGTTTTGGGGTGTCATTTTACATATACCCATGCTGGGTGAGAGAAATATCTTGGCAAAAGACAACTTTTCCCATTTTTTTATACAAAGTTGGCAATTGACCAAGATATTTATCTCACCCAGCATGGGTATATGTAAAATGACACCCCAAAACACATTGCCCAACTTCTCCTGAGTACCACATTGCCCAACCACTTATTTTTCAAGATGAGTACATGGGAGGACCATCACAGCACGTCTCGGATGATGACGAAACACAGGTGCCAACTGCTGGGGCTTTCGAAAGTGTGCAGACCGACAAGGAAGGCAGGGGTGAAGACTGGGTGGAAGATGATGTGGATGACGATGAGGACCTCGACCCCCACATGGAATCGAGGTCATGCGAGTGACCTATGTAGTTCGGAGGAAGAGGCGTTGGTTGCACAGAGCCACCAGCACAGCAGAAGAGGGAGCAGGGTGCAAAAGCGGAGCGGCCGTCCTCTAGACAGTACGCCTCCTACTATCCCCTCTGGCATGGCAGTTCTTCAGACAATGTGCTGACGACAAGACACGAGTGGTTTGCACGCTGTGCAATCAGAGCTTGAAGCAAGGCATAAACGTTCTCAACCTGAGCACAACCTGCATGACCAGGCATTTAAGTGCAAAGCACAAGCTGCAGTGGAGTAGACACCTCAAATGGAAAACCTCTATCACTATTTTGTGGAAGCTGATAAATGGCAGGCCTCAATCAGTTGTTAGTTGAAGCTGGTATATCACCCTCAAGCAGTTATTTTGTGGACGCAGGTATATGGAAAACCTCAATCACTATTTTGTGGAAGCGGATATATGGACAGGCCTCAATAAGTTGTTAGTTGAAGCTGGTATATCACCCTCAAGCAGTAATTTTGTGGACGCAGGTATATCGCAGCCCTCAATTAGTATTTTCTGGAAGCATGCAAATGCACTATAATATACTTTCTATGTTTGAAAGTATATTATAAGTATATCACACCCCTCTGTGTATCACACCTATCGATAGCACAATGTTACCAGTCCTTAATAGAACTTTTGTGGCCCTATTAGCTAGTGTTTGGTGTCCCTAAGTTCCTAACAGCCTGTCCCTGCTCCAAAATGCAACCTCTCCCTACACTGGCAAAAACATAATGAGAGAACGGGTTCTGTTATAGGGTTGGGGGTGTGTTCATGTGCTGAGACGTCTCAATTGGCTGTCCTGTCCCACCTGATGGATGTGTCAAGGGTCAAAGTTAGGCGCAATGCAAAATAATATGGCGTGTGGACATCGCTATATGTTTGCATGTTCGGCGGTTTGCGCAAAGTTCGCAGCAAACCGACCGCCGGGCGAACCGCAAGGCTATCACTATTTGATTGCCTTCTAGTCAAAGCGTATAGTGCCCTATTTTAGTCCAACAAGTAAAATATATACGCACTGCACTGTTGCAGTTATTTCTGTTTAAAACGTATAGTGGCGTATTACAGTAAAAAAGAAAAATATATATGCACTGCACTTTTGCAGTTATTTCTGGTGAAAGTGTATAGGTTGTATTTCAGTACTACAAGAAAAATATATTCTCAGTTCACTTCTGCAGCTATTTCTGTTGAAAGTGTATAGGGGCGTATTTCAGTACAACAAGAAAAATATATACGCATTGCACTTCTCCAGTTATTTCTGTTTTAAGCGTATAGGGGCTTATTTCAGTAAAAAAAAAAAATAATATATATATATATATATATATATATATATGCACTTCACTTGTGCAGTTATTTCTGGTCAAAGCGTTTAGGGGCGTATTACAGTAAAAAAAGAAAAATATATACGCATTTCACTTCTGCAGTTATTTCTGGTGAAAGCGAATAGGGGCGTATTTCAGTTCTTTCAGAAATATACAGCCTTGATCAAAAGTTTAAGACCACTTGAAAAATGGCAAAAAATCATATTTAGCATGGCTGGATCTTAACAAGGTTCCAAGTAGAACATGCAACAAGAAGAAATGGGAGTGAGTCAAAACATTTTTGAGCATTCAATTTAATGAAAACAACAGCAAGATCAAAAGTTTAGGACCACATGCCTTTAAAAGGCCAAATCTGTGCAAAGATGTGGATTCATTGTCATTTTCTGTCAGGTAGTCACACGTTGTGATGGCAAAGGCAAAAAACCTCTCCCTTTTTGAACGTGGTCGGGTTGTTGAACTGCATAAGCAGGGTCTCTCACAGCGCGCCATCGCTGCTGAGGTGGGACGCAGTAAGACAGTCATTTGGAAATTCTTAAATTCTTAAATGATCCTGAGGGTTATGGAACAAAAAAGTCAAGTGGAAGACCCAAAAAAATTTCATCAGCACTGAGCTGGAGGATCCAATTGGCTGTCCTTCAAGACACTGGACGATCCTCGACCCAAATTAAGGCCCTTACTGGTGCTGACTGCAGCCCCATAACCATCAGACGGCATCTGAGACTGAAGGGCTTTAAAAACAAAAAACATCTTCAAAGACCTCGTCTCCTTGAACACCACAGAACTGCTTGTTTGGACTTTGCAAGAGAGCACCAAACATGGGACATTCAAAGGTGGAAGAAAGTTTTATTCTCTGATGAGAAAAAATGTAACCTTGATGGTCCTGATGGTTTCCAACGTTCCTGGCATGACAAGCAGATCCCACCTGAGATGTTTTCTACGCGCCACAGTGGAGGGGGGCCATAATGGTCTTGGGTGCTTTTTCCTTCAGTGGAACAATGGAGCTTCAGGAAGTGCAGGGGCGTCAAACGGCCGCTGGCTATGTCCTGATGTTGCAGAGAGAATTCCTCATGACTGAGGGCCCTCGTCTGTGTGGTAACGACTAGGTTTTTTAACAGGACAACGTTACAGTACACAACGCCCGCAGGACAAGGGACTTCTTCCAGGAGAATAACATCACTCTTTGGCCCATCCTGCGTGTTCCCCTGATCTAAATCCAATTGAGAACCTTTGGGGATGGATGGCAAGGGAAGTTTACAAAAATGGACAACAGTTCCAGACAGTAGATGGCCTTCGTCGGCCGTCTTCACCACTTGGAGAAATGTTCCCACTCACCTCATGGAAACGCTTGCATCAAACATGCCGAAACAAATTTTTGGAGTGATAAACAATAACAGCGGAGCTACTCATTACTGAGTTCATGTTTGGAGGTTGGATTTCTGTTTTGGGGGGGTTTAGTTTTTTTTTGAAGGTGTGGTCCTAAACTTTTGATCAGCTGAAAAACAGCTTGTTTCAGTTTATTCGTTGTTTTTATTAAATTGAATGCTCAAAAAATGTTTTGTCTCACTCCCATTTCTTCTTGTTGCATGTTCAAGCCTGGAGCCTTGTTAAGATCCAGCCATGCTAAATTGAATTTTTCGCCATTTTTCAAGTGGTCTTAAACTTTTGATCAGGACTGTATATGCGCACTTAACTCTTTAAGTTTTTTTTTTTCGGGTCAAAGCATATAGGGGCGTATTTCAGTACTAGTAGAAAAATATATTCTCAGTGCATTTCTGCAGTTAATTGCGGTGAATGAGTGGTCTATTTTAGTACAAAAAGAAAAATATTTGTTGCTTTTCGGGGTGTTTTAATTTCCATTTAATTTGTGTAGTTCAGCTACAAGTATGTCAAGCAGAGAAGTGGCCAGCCATGCACAGAGGAATGGCAGAGGCCTGAATGGTGACGTGGCAGCAGGAGTCGCAACGAGAGGCCTGAGCTCCTGGTGTCATCTAGCGGTCGTGTCTTGACCAGCAACCCAGCGGTTCTTGATTGGTTAACTCGGTCATCCACGTCATCAGAAGTGACATCAGACACCCCCAGCCAGCAGTCGGTGGGTTCGTCAGGCACAACCCTTATTTGGAATAGCCCGGAAGCAGGCCCTGTGCCCTCACCAGTCCTCAACTTGCCTCTGTCCTTTGCTGTTCCCTCAGCCACAGAAATATTGTATGCTATGGGCTCAGATCCACTATACAGTGAGGGCGAGCTGCTAGAGGACATTCAGCAGCTACTACCCAGCCAAGGTCTGGAGGAGACATCCGCCGCTTCCTCCGCTCAGTGGGCAAGTAGTGATGAGGAGAGTGGCGCAGGAGCTTGTGTTGCAAGTAGTCAGGCTCCTGACCCAGAGATCGTTGAGGAGGACATCAGTGACTTGCAGACACTAATTTATGATGATGAAGCCGATTGCACTTGGGAGCCGGGTGCAGAAGGGGCTTCATCATCATTATCAGGAGAAGAGGGTGGCAGCTTGCCTGTGAGGCAGCTGCTGAGCCAGCTGCGTGGTAGCATGGCTGGGAGTCAGCAGGGTGGCAGCAGTTGCAGGTCAGGAGCCAAACGTGCTCAGGGTAGACCACCTGCTTCGCAGCAGCCTACCTGCTCGGGAAGTAGTGGTGCTGGGGTTCACAGAGGCAGCGGCGGCAGCAGTCAGTCAGTGTGGACTGTTGGGGGGAAAATCACCTACTCAGCGGTGTGGCAGTTTTTTATTAAGCTGCCAGAGGAGGTTAACGTTGCCACATGTAGAATATGTAGGCAGAAGGTGAAGCGTAGCCATGGTGCCAAAGTTGACACTATGGCCCTGTGTCAACATATGCAGCGTCGCCATGCAGTGGTCTGGGAGAACTGTGGCTCCTATGTGGTGGTCCAGCCTGCCACAGCTACAGCTTCATCACCCAGTGGAACGCACCCGGTTTCAGACAGTCAGGGCTCCACCACCTTAGCCGAAGGGAGCTGTCTGTCATTCCCATCTTCTCCTGGTCCAGATGTTCCTGCTCCTAATCCTCGTCAGTCATTCCGTGAGCAATCGATCACTGAAGCGATTGCCAAGAGACAGCAGTATGCGTGCACGCATCCAACGGGGCAGAAGCTGAACGTGCTCCTGTCCAAGTTGCTGATGCTGCAGTCCCTCCTTTTCCAAGTGGTGGACTCTGCACCTTTCAGAGAACTGATGGCTTGTGCTGAGCCGAGGTGGAGAGTCCCAAGCCTTCATTTCTTTGTGAAAAAGGCAGTACCAGCCCTTCACAAATATGTCGAACAGAAGATGGACCAGTCCTTGAGCTTGTCGGTGTCTGCCAAAGTGCACGGCAGCGCCGACGTGTGGAGATTTAACTACGGTCAGGGAAAGTACATGTCCTTTACGGCCCACTGTGGTTCCTGCACAGCCACACCAGAAACTTGGCCAGGTCATGCCGCTTCCGCCTCCACATTGTCACGCCCTTGGTCCTGTGACAATGTCCGCCTCTGCCTCCTCATCCTCCAGCGTGTCCTCAACCTCCACTGCAGGGACAAGTCACAGTATACCACATGTGCAGGGCTCGGCGGTGTCATGCTGTTCTGCACCTGGTTTGCTTTGGCGAACAGAGTCACACAAGGGAGAAACTGCTCAGTGAGATGCATCAAGAAATCGTATCCTGGCTTTCTCTGCATCAACTGAAAATCGGAACCATGCTGACTGACAATGGGAAGAACATGGTTTCGGTGCGGCATCAAGGAAGGCTGAGCCATGCGCCCTGCATGGTACACATGTTCAATCTGTTGTCAAGCGGTTCCTCAAGTCTTTCACCCATCTGCAAAACATGCTAAAAATGGGCAGGAAACTTTGCATGCCCTTCAGCCACTCGTACACCGCAAAGCACAACCTCCTTGACGTGTAGTGGCAGAACATCATCCCCCAATATAGGCTTATATGCGACGTTTCCACCCATTGGAATTCCACCCTCCATATGTTGGACTGACTATAAGAACAGAGAAAGGCCTTCAACGATTTCTTGATGATGCAAGTGGATAGGAGTACTCCACTGTGTAACTTCAATGTCAGCCAGTGGCAGCTCATGCGTGACACCTGTCATTTCCTCAGGCCCTATGTGGAGGCCACGTTATTCATCAGTCACCAGGACTACGGAATGAACAACATCATTCCACTGCTTCATGTACTGTAACAGATGCTGTCAACTATGGCTGGTCAGGGGACAGGAGACGTGGATCCTCGATCTCCCGGCCACATGAGCCCTGTGAGGGCTGAACTGGAAGAAGAGGAGGAGTAGGGGGAGGACGACATTGGAGCACAGGCAATGTGCAGCAAAATGGGTGGTTTTTCTACTCAGCTGACAGGAGAGGAGGAGCAGGAGCAGTCAGAGGAGCTACAGGGAGATGAGGAAGACGAGACAGAGGACCCGGACACATCATGGCAGTATGAAGTGGAGGCAGGGAGTCCCTCCGAGTCACTTGCACAAATGGCACAATGCATACTCATTTGCTTGCGCAGTGACAGCCGAATTGTCACCATTCGGCAGAGGGATGACTTCTGGCTCTCCACCTTGTTGGACCCTCGCTACCGGTCCAGAATGGGGGCCTTTTTTACACCCACCGTGAGGGAGGATAAACTGAACTACTACTGCTGCCTATCTACGCCATCATTCATCCTCTCGCTGGTCTGACATGGGAGGGTGGGCCCTCTTTGCTCACATTCCACTGCTATGGCTGCTGGGAAGGGGTGGGTTGGCAGGAGCAGTACCAGCTCCATCAGCAGCAGCCTGAGTCTACAGTCACTGATGAGTAGCTTTATTCACCTGCATAGTGAAGAAACTACTTATCCGCAGCAGCAGCAGCAGGTACACCTGGAGCCGGACCTGAACCAACAGGTGGTGGCATATTTGGACAGCACCCTGCCACCCAACATTGAAAATCTGCTGGACTACTGGGTAGCCAAACTTGATTTGTGGCCGCAACTAGCAGAGTTTGCCCTGGAAAAGCTCTCCTGCCGGCCAGTAGTGTGGCATCATAGCAGGTTTTTAGTGCGGCGGGGGCCATAGTTACCCCAAGGAAAACTCGCCTGTCCACCAAAAATGTGGAGAGACTGACCTTTGTCAAGATGAATCAGGCATGGATCAGCAGGGATTCAGCTACTACTGTAATGCTGCAACTCGCCTGATGCCACACATCTGATGCCATGTGCTCTATCTTTCACCCACCTTTGTCAGCGGGTACTGGTATTGCCACCCACCGGCCCACTCTGTTACCGGGTCACTTTGTGGTCTCCTAATGCAGCTGCTGCTGCCATCTCCAAACTATGTCACCTTGCCACTCTGTGGTCTCCTGATGCTGATGCTGCTACTGCCATCTCCACACTATGTCCACCTTGCCACTCTGTGGTCTCCCCATGCTGCTGCCAACTCCACACTATGTTACCTTGCCACTCTGTGGTCTCCCCATGCTGCTGCCAACTCCACACTATGTTACCTTGCCACTCTGTGGTATCCTCCTGATGCTGCTGCTGCTACTGCCATCTCCACACTATGTCACCTTGCCACTCTGTGGTTTCCTGATGCTGATGCTGCTACTGCCATCTCCACACTATGTCACCCTGCCACTCTGTGGTATCCTGCTGCTGCCATCTCTACACTATGTAACCTTGCCACTCTGTGGTCTCCTGCTGTTGCCATCTCCACATTTTGTTACCTTGCCACTCTGTGGTCTCCTCATGCTGCTGCTAACTCTACACTATGTCACCTTGCCACTCTGTGGTATCCTCCTGATGCTACTGCTGCTGCTCCTGCTACTGCCATTTCCACACTATGTCACCTTGCCACTCTCTGGTTTCCTCATGCTGCTGCCAACTCCACACTATGTCACCTTGCCACTCTGTGGTATCCTGCTGCTGCCATCTCCACTTTATGTCACCTTGCCACTCTGTGGTCTCCTCATGCTGCTGCCAACTCCACACTATATCACCTTCCTACTCTGTGATATCATCCTGAGGCTGCTGCTGCTACTGCCATCTCCACACTATGTCACCTTGCCACTGTGGTCTCCTCATGCTGCTGCCAACTCCACACTATGTCACCTTGCCACTCTGTGGTATCCTCCAGATGCTGCTGCTGCTACTGCCATATCCACACTATGTAACCTTGCCACTCTGTGGTCTCCTCATGCTGCTGCTATATCCATTGTGGGGATTTGCTCTGGTAGTTAGGATTAGCGGGTGCAGCGCAGAGGCAAAGTACAAGTTCTTGGTTCAAAACATCAGTGTTTATACACATGTGAAAGCAAAACAAAAATGCAAGTTGCTTGGTGATCGTTCACACACATGAAAAGTTCATATTGTCACAGTCGTTACCTTTGGCTGTGACCTTCCGTCCTTGCTTGTTCGGCGCTCCTCGCTGAAGTTTTGTTCCTGTGTGTCATTTGTGGTTCTGTATGGGTTAACTCCCCTGTATTCCTATTAGGAGTTAATCCTCTGTCTGCTCCATGGGTGTGGTCTCTCTGCTGCACCCATGGAACCTGTATATAAGGCTGAGGTTTCCTCAGTTCTGTGTCAGCTCTCCTAGTGTGTCTTGTCCTGTCCTGCTCCTGCTTTGTACTTTCTCTCCCATGCTGCTGACCCATGGGATCCGTGTCTGTCTGTCTGTGCTCTGTGGGTTTCCCTACTTGTTCATTTGCGTCCTTTTTCCTGTCCTCTTTCCTGTCTTTCTGTTCTGCCAATTATGTTTTAGTTACTTTGTGTTTATTCTGATGTCTGTGTTCAGCAAGCCTTTGCAGCAGAGTGGCATGACAAGGCCATGCAGTTTACTACTGGTGGAGCAAGTCCTTCTCTGCTCATTGCCACTCCTGCTCCCTTGCGTGAACTCCTGCTTGTATTATTATTTGCCCTGTTTTGTATTTACCTGTATGTTATGTTTGCCTATGTGCCGTCGGTACCTTCTGGTACCTGTTGTCCATTCGCTCCTGCTGTCACTGTCTAGGTCATGCTCCAGAGTGGACCCTGGCAACTTCCTGCGGCTAAGTCTAACCCTACCATCTAGGGCTCTAGTGAAAACCAGGAGTTGCTTAGTTACGCCCCTCTGGAGTATTACTAGACAGTGGCGCAGTGGGGGTTTTCTCCCACTGTGCTGACGGTACATAGAGCTCATGTTTTATCTGTGCTGCTTTCTATGTTTCTGTTTGTGCAATAAACTCTTATGTGTCTGTACCTGATTTCCGTTTATTGCTTGACGACGCGGTGGTCTCTCCTGGGACCTCCAACTCGTGACACATATACAAAACAGTCACATTTTCTCCTGGGTGTTACTTCAGACCCTGTTGGAAGTTCTGCTTTGTCAAGTCCACAGGCAGGCGTTAGGTGGCCTGTTCGCCCTCACAGGTGTCTGAGCCCTCCAGCCCCGCTCAAGCCACGGATCCCAACACAGCCCTCAGATGACAGCACACAGATGTCCTGAGCTCCACTGTCAGACAGAGGTAATCCTCCCCACCTGGCAGTGCTGGATGTTTTTTATGCCTGGCAAAACCCGGCCTCGAACATGGGGAGCAGTCACCCACCCAGCACTTCAACTACTCCCAGTAAGAGCTATCCCGGATCAGCTATTACAGCCATACTAAGTATCAAGGTGTCAAACAGCAACTGCTGCTGACACATAAAAACTGGCTCTTACTCCACCGAGGCCAGGAACCTCAGTAACACGTATCTATCATCCACAATGATTCCTTGTACCTTCTTACACCACACTATGTCGCCTTGCCACTCTGTGGCCTCCTGATGCTGCCGCCACCTCCAAACTTTGTCACCTTGCCACTCTGTGGTCTCCTGAGGCTGATGCTGCCACCTCCACACTATCATGCTGCTGCTATCCACACACTATTTGATCTTGCCACTCTGTGGTATCCTGCTGCTGCTACTGCCATCTCCAAACTATGTCACCTTGCCACTCTGTGGTCTCCTCATGCTGCTGCTAACTCCACACTATGTCACCTTGCCACTCTGTGCTTTCCTCCTGATGCTGTTACTGTCGCCACATCCAGACTCCGTCATTGTGCCACTCTGTGTCCTCCTGATGCTGCCGCCACCTTCAGACTCTGTCATTGTGCCATTCTGTGGCCTCCTCATGCTGCTTCCATCTCACCACTATGTAATAGGGCTACTCTGTAGACTTCTCATGCTGTTCCCATCCTCCCCACTTCATGACTGGGCAACTATTTTGCCTTTCGGCCTGGCTGACATAACTATTCATTTGACCTTTCTTCTGATCTGACAGAAGGAAGGACAAATGAGATGCACAATTGATCCTATCTGTGTAGCAGCTATTAGGCCTGTATGGTCCCATCAGAATTGGCTTATGATTTGGTAGCGAAAAGCAGGAGTGGGTACAAAACACAGAAGACATGCAAATATTCCATTCACGTGTCCTCTCTGTTTTACATCCAATCCTGTTTTTTTTTTTGGCATTGGCAATACTTATGGATTATTGAGCAAATGCTGACCTCAACACAAACTTAATGCAACCTTACTGCTGACACCCTCTACAATACTTGTATAAGAGTTTACTAGAACAGGGTCTGTAGACATCTATGTGGAATCAACTGGCGACGGTGTAAAAGGAGTGCGCTTCTTCTTGATGCTAACATCGACCTGTAAGGCTGAGTTCATACTTGAGTTATTTGGTCAGTGTTGGCCCGTGACTGCCCAAATAAGTGACGTGTGCAGTGATTCTTAGAGCGACGCCTGTCATGTGCATGTCATACTGACTTCCTATGCATGTTATTTAACGCGATTCACCACAAATAAATTCCATATTTTATTTTTAACTACTGGAGAACCCCTTTAATTTAGGGGTGTTTGTAATTCAAAGGCATACTGCTTTGGAAATTTTGGAGTGGCGGCATGGTCTCTAAAAATGTTGACGGGGTACGTCTGTAAGCAATTTTTCCTGTCCGTGATTTTTTGTTCAGTCGTCCAGAAAAATTTAAAGGAAAGGTTTGCAACTCTGCACCTCATGTATCTGCTTCCCCCACATGTGCATACTGTAGACATGACTGACAGTACTTTATGTTGCCTTCTTTCACTTTGGACCCATCTACAACATGGGGCCACTTTTACGTTTTTTTACAGGGCCACTTTTAGTTCCTAGTCCACCCCTGGTGCATGGACTGCCTATACAGCATTGGTTACCATAGACCGGTGTACGCCATCAGTCTATGATAAATGTGACCTTATATATTTAGGAAAGGAGTCGTTATTCCATAGTCGAGGAAAGTTATACAGTGATCCCTCAAGATACAATGGTCTTAGTAAACAATATTTTCAACATACAATGGTCTTTTCTGACCCATCATACTGTAAGTTTACTCAAGTTACAATTTTTGGTGATCAGTTAGTTAATCCAGGATTGTTGAAGACATATTTATCCTTAAGAATAAAGGTTCATTTAGTGGCTGGTTGAGTCTATTCAATATGTCAAATGAGTTCTTTGTTGGTAGTTGGGGAGTCAGGTGGTTGTTTCTAGCAGGTTATGCTGAACTCATTTTAACTCTTAGAAGCTGTTAAACGTAATGGTAGTGAGCAGACTGAGCCTAAAGGATGTGGTGATGGTAATGTCATAAAGGGGTGGTTTGGCTGTTAAGCACAGGAGTGAGGATATTTGGTAGGGTCAGTGATGCCCTTGAAGTGGACTGTTTTTACTACTATATCAGACAGCTGGGGATTTCACGGTATCGTAAATCTCCCAATATACTTCTCTAGCACCTGACTCCTGCTGTGACTTTTGTAGTCATGTGGTTTTTTACAAAGATATAGCCATTTAACAACTAAAAATAAAGTTGTCTGTATTTATTTGGCATATTTGCTGGTGCTCTCTCCATTGAGCTGATCCGCCCCTCTGCTGTGCGTGACATCTCTATGGGTCTCCTGGTTGGATGCTGGCATTTAACATTTTGATCAATAATTCAACACTCTGCAACTGATGCTTTCATTTATCTGTTCATATGTGTCTGCAGTCATAAATTGGTCTCCCTAACTATTATACATCTAACATTGCACTGATACATATATATCATATCATTTGATGCAGTTTATGTACTAGTGTTCATTTTATACATTTTATGTGTAAATGCTGTTTGAGTAATTTATGATTTAATGGTACTATTCAGGTCAACACAATAATTGTTTAGTAAATACAGTTTAATTTGCTGGGACGCCTTGAGAATATGTTACTAATTTGTGTTCTGTTGTTAGGTTTTACTTTACTTTGTGGCAAGTGGCAACAGATCACTATTAGATTTTTTTTCTCTATTACAGCAAATTTTCAAGTACATGTGTTCCTTGGCCCAAGCAAATCTCTTTTTCTCCCTCTTTTTTGTAATAGACAGAGTTCTTTGATGCAATTCAGCCATGATGGCTTGATTAACACAGTCTCTTCTGAACAATTGATCTGGAGATGTGTCATATCAGTGAACCTTTTATATGTCCTCTAGAGCCAAACACATGTTTATTTAAATAGGAGAAGGGAAAAAACTGCTTCAAACTTGGCAGAGTGTGCATGTTTATTTCAAAAGCATAGGGGACAAATTGAAGTCAGACACCTCTGGAACAAAAAATCTGCCATTTTGAAATTCAACATGCCAGATGCAGATTTCTCCAAACATCAGCTGTTATAAGGTAGAGTCAGATAGTTGTCTGATTCATCTAAAATTTGAAAATTCAACCAATTCTTATATAATGTGCTTGACTAACTTAAAGGGAACTTGTTATGTAAAACATGAATTCTAATTTTCCAGCTGAACAGATTGATATATAGTTTTGTGTGAAAGCATTGAGCTTGATTGAATTCTCTATGCTTAGGAGTCCAGTGGGCAATCTCAATGGTTTGTGTACTTTCCTGTATAAACATACTCACAGATATAGTATACTGCACAGTATACATTTTGGGATGTGAATTTCTCTGTACTATTTGCTGCACTATTTCATACAGTAAAGAAAAGGGTATACTCACACTATACTGGTCCACTGGTCCATCTGGGACCAAAAGGAAACTCCATTGGCTCAATTCGGATGAATATGAGCTTATAGATAATGTTTGACATATGTGCCACAAGCTTTTCCAGCACACGTGAAAAATGTACACTGCAGAAACACAGTTATGTCAGATCAATAGCATATTGTAGAAACTAACATATTCTGCATTTTTCAAGCAAGCATCTGGATCTGAATACTTTTTAAAAAGTATTCAATAAAATGTATTTGTATAACACTACCTTTTGTAGCCATATGAAGGCACAAAGCCATTTTCTGTTTTCTAAGTTTTTATTTTTTGATCCTCGCCTTCCAAGAGCCGTAACATTTTTATTTTTCTGTTCATATAGCCATATGAGTGTTTGATTTTTGCAGAACAAGTTACACTTTCTTATGGCGCCATTAAATATGTCATAAAATAAAATGGGAAGCTGGAAAAAATGATAAATGAAGTAAGTATTCAGAAACCAATGTAATTGAGAGAAATCTATGATGAGTGTGAGTAGCAATATCTTGTACAATTATTGGAAGATAGCGAACTTGCTATACTCATTCCACTAGCTACACAGTTGCAGGTAGAGGATCAGTGAGGGAGATGAAATAAATATATCTTTAGGTAATTTATTGAATATACCTTCAGAAATAATGCGATAGAGGTCAAATGAAATCCTCTTTCCAGCACTGTGGTGCATATCTGACAAACAGGAAAGGACTGCAGACAAAAGATGTACAAGATGATAGGCATATGGAAATAACTGCCATAGATAACTTCATAAAATCAAATGTAACTATGGTCACAACATGGCAGCAGAGATAACTTCATGAAACCTAATGTAACAATGGCCACAAGAAGGCAGCACACTCACTATAGTGGTGTCACGGCCATGGTCATGGCCGTGACTCCTTTACCGCATGCGGTTGCCTGCAGTCTGGTATAGTTGTTCAACCACAGGTGAGGGCCGCTAGTGTGTAGCCTCACTTGTGGTTTCCGCGGGCAACAAGTAGTTGGGTATTGTCGCAGTAGAGCAGCCTGAGCTGGTGCTAGGCAGCTTGCGGCAATGTGCATGCGGTTGCACCTAGCAACCTCTCTGTTAGGTGTGTGTGTGTGTATGTTATGCACTTTGTATGTCTGGTGTGCACTAGGTTTATGTTAGGTGTGCACTGTGACACTTCCCTTTACTGTGGCTGCCCATGGCAACGTTTGGTATGTGTACATGTGATGGCAGTGTCTCGGCCGTCTGGCTGACTCCCAGGACATGGTTGCCACCCATGTCGTTTGCTTGCGGTAACAGCTACAGTGTGATGTGCATTTGGACACTTCCCCTTTAGGTGGTTTCACTCCCTGTTAGTGTTGGAAGGGTTAATTCCCTCTCCTGTGTGTGTCTGTGTGGGTGTGGCCACTTTGGGCTATAAAGCCTCTTTGGAGATCTGAAGCTGAGGGGTTCTTCAGCCATGCTTTGCTGGAGAAACCCTCCTGGCATTTCCATCTGCCAGTGGGGGCCACCCTTGTGGTCATAAACAAATTGTTATGTATTGTTTATACACGATGTATTGAGGATGTGTTTGTGTGTCATGTCTATTCTTTGCAGCGTATGGTGTCCTGTGTGGTGTGTGTGCTCTGTCGTTTGTGTTTGTGGACAGCAGCACTGATACTTGGGTCCCAGGCCCTGTGTCTGTGGCAGGTGTCTGTTAGTACTAGTTGCACTTACCTGCCATTGCCATATGCCTGTTTCCGTTTCCCCTGTCTTTATAGTTTGGCCATCTTTAGACTCCTATTTCTCCATGTCCAGGAGGAACAGGTAGTCTACCCAGCTCCTAGCCTAGGGACCGGCGGAGGGCAAGTAGGGTCCCGAGGTTCCAGAGCATGAGTCCTCCTACCTTCAAGGTCGGCTCATGTCGCTAGGAGTTAGGGTCAGATTAGGGAGGCAATAGGAGGTGACCTGCTCCCTAGTTCTGTGGTTCTGGCCAAGACGTGACTACCATCCTCTGTCATCGCACGGCTGAGGGTTTTCCCCATCCTCAGCCGTGACAAGTGGATACCAGATATAATACTAAATACAATTAAAATGAATTTGTTACGGACAGTGGATGAGGAACCACTGTGCCAACCAATGGATTTGACTTAGGCCTAAACCTAAGGGCATTATTCTGACGGTTCTCTGGTTTTCACCCTTTAACACATATATACAGAAATCTGGACTTCGGTGCAGGCAATGCACCATGCCACTACCTCCTGGAGCAGTCTCTTTGTGGTTGGCTCCTGATCCAAAGGGGTCAGAAACACCAGTGCATATAACTGAAGGGTCATAAAAATTCGTAGTCAGGGACAGGCCGAGGTCAGGGCAGTCGAAGTTCATTCACACAGTAAAGCGGTCCTGGCTCAGGGCAGACAGCAAATGATCAACACTGGGGTCAGATACTTTCAGATACTTTCCCACTGGGGAAGTTGCCTTAAGTTCCCCAGAGTAGTCAGCCATAAGCTGATGGAGATTAAAAAATGTGCATGCTGACCCTTGAAGAGCTGGGAAGCATGCTTCCTGGGGACAGACTGAAG
Organism: Bufo bufo; assembly: GCF_905171765.1. Lineage (NCBI taxonomy): Eukaryota > Metazoa > Chordata > Amphibia > Anura > Bufonidae > Bufo > Bufo bufo. The sequence goes on from NC_053391.1 coordinate 212,518,157, forward strand.
AGACCTAGCAGGAAAGTGCAGGCTGTAGCCTCCAGCAGAAGACACGACCTGGGACTCTGACAGCTGAGCTTGCTGTAGTGGAGAGCCAGCATGTCCAGATAAGTAAAACTGCCCCAGTGCCTGCCCTGGATAGTGGGGCACAGAGAACCACTTTAACAGGATTCTTGTTGAGAAGCCATTAGCTGGGACATAGGGCGCAATTGGAAAAAAATGCAATTGCATCACTTTTTTACAGGTTTTGTTTTATGTCATTCACTGTGTTGTAAAAATAACATGTTACCTTATTCTGTGGGTCTGTATAATTACAATAGTAGCAATAAAAGCTGCAAAAATACTTTTGAAGAGAAAGAAAACTTACAAAAATCTTTGCATTGCCATATAACTTTTTATGTTCCATCTATGAAGGTGTGAAAAGGCTCTTTGTTTGTGGTCAAAGTTTCCTCCAATTATGGACTCTGCTAGTGGATGTTTGCTGTACAAAATAGCAGGCGACCACCAGCTATGGTGCCCACCAACCTCCTGATCAGGTGCCATCCTTAAAGAACTGACATCTGCCATGCATGTATGTTTGATGTTGAGAAACAGTTAATAGACCCATTTTCAGTTACATTAAAAATTACCGATTAACCTTTATTATTTTATTTGGGGGGGGGGGGGGCTTGGAAAAAATAGCAATTACGCCATTCATATTGTTCAACATGCAGATTAAATAATGTTATCTTTATTTTACTGGTCATTAGTGATGTGTGAAGTTTTCAAAAATTTCTATTTGACTGCTTCACCAATCTTCGACAAGAAATTTGATTTGTTACGAATTACTTCGTAACAAAACACATTCCATTGTATGGTCCAGGCACAATGACGGGGAGCAGTGATTGCACCGCCCACCGTCATTTGAGAGTAAGATTCAGTCTATCAGGAGGTTAATTAGGGGTTAAAACAAAAAAATACATACTCACCTTATCCATTTGATCACGGAGAGACCGTCATGGCCATCTTGATTGACGAAAACGCACCAATTTTTGTCAATTTTTGCCCGCACTGATGTAATGGTGTCAGCACGTCATTATGCTGGGTGGGTGCAGTAATGCCATCACTGATGACATCACTGCATCCAGCATGATGACGTCATACATCAGCGTGTGCGAGAATTGGCGCATTTTCTTCAATCAAGATGACCGCAAAGGCCTCTCCGCAATCAAATAGAGGTGAGAATGTTTTGCTTTTGTTTTTTACTGGCATTTCAGGAAAAATTAATTGTTACCACGAAGCACCGAAATTTGGATTCATGGCGAATGAATCGTGTTCTGCTGTAGCACTTCATTAGTGCTGCAAAGTCCTCCCTGTTACTGCTTCTTTATAACAAAAAGGTCATGGGAAAATGCATCTCCACCAAGCCCCAACAAATTACAACGGCTTCTGCAGAAAGAGACTTTGGGAAGGATGAGAGTAAAAAGTACTTTAATTCCCATCCTTGTTCAGATCCACACAAAACTATCGGTGGAGGATTTGTGTTCTAAGACTATTGGAAATACCACAACCCTCATTTTGCACTACAGTTAAGAGAGACATTTATTCTGTTAAATATGGGCTGATTACTGACTCCTACACCATACGCCATCCATAAACCCTATACTCCCTGCCTTGCACCTAAATAAATGTTGACACCAAGGGCACCCCAAACTTCCATCAGACAAGCACCCTAACATTGGAGAGTGCCCCTAGGGAAGATAGGGTGTGCCTTCCTAACACTGTACTGGTCCTAAGGAGCAAAGGTGTGAGGAACGCCACTGTGATAGACTTTCTGCTGCCAGAGCCACTACCATTCCCATCCTCCACTCTGGCTCCTCAGGGGATAACTGCAAACCCTGTGGATCACTAAAGGCCTGTTTTTTCTAACACCTAGCAATCAGCTGTTATAGAAGAGGAAAGCACATATATCTATTAATTTCTCCTGCAGTGGCTGATCATGAATTAATCAGACCATGAAATGCATACATAGGCTGTACCCAACTAATAAAGAGGGGTCTAAAACGAGGTACCCTCTCTCTAGTGGGGTATACAGACAAAAGTTGTCTAAATAGAATAGACTATGAAACAAAGTACTGGTATATTTATGTAAATTTGTCACTATATCTCTTTTACAATAAAGCATGTATTTTTAATACATATTTTCACATCAGTGGAAAATTTTTATATATTTTCTAACAACTTATACAGTGTTAAAATATGGATATGTCTGGTTCCTTAACAGCTTTTTGTGCCTAGAGAAAGGATTACAGCTCAAGAAACACATTTTCATCAGCATAATCCCACTTTGGCTCTAGACGTGAACGTGATAGTCCCCTCCATATAAACAGCCATAGGGACAAGCCACTAAATCATTCCTTAAAAAAGAAAAGCACTTACATGCACATATTATATGACGTCTTTTCATTATAACTTTGGCCTCATCTACTGAAGCCATGATATTTGGCGTATTTTAATGTATATACATTTAAGGTATATCTCTATATGTTGATATGCACCCACGATCCCCAGCTTTGCACCCATAAACTGGCCCTGGAATACATTGAGAGGACTCCTGGAGAAGTTATTTTTATGCATTCCACAGCTGGTTTGTGGGCACATAGCGGGAGAATGAGGGTGAGTATTCACATACCAATAACTGATCTGGAGTAAGCGGAAGGTCATCTATACGTGTATTATTGTACAGCGATCCCTCAAGTGGCCTCAGTTTACAATATTTTCACCATACAATAGTATTTTCTGACCCATCGTCAGTTGAAACCAGACTCAACATACAATGCCTCAGACTCAGATCCAACCAATCAAGGACAGTTCTCTGGTAAAATATCTGTTATAGTTACTAGATCGCAGCTATTCCTGACTGTTGCATGTAAGGACTTGTTTTAAAGGGGTTGTCTGGGTTCAGAGCTGAACCCGGACATACCTCCATTTTCACCCAGGCAGCCCCTCTGACATGAGCATCGGAGCAGTTCATGCTCCGATGCTCTTTTTTGCCCTGCGCTAGATCGCACAGGGCAAAGGCATTTTTAGGAGTTCCGGTGACATACTGGGGCTCTCCATGGGGCTGCCAGGAAGCCCGGTGACGTTACCGGCACTGATGGGTGGGTTTTAGCGCTGCCCTAGCCAGTAAAATGGCTAGGGCAGCGCTAAAGCCCGCTCATTAGAGCCGGTGACGTCACCGAACACACTGCCGGGCGGAAGCTTCCACCCGGCAGTGTGTTATGATAAACAAAAGAGCCCTTGCCCTGTGCGATCTAGCGCAGGGCAAGGGAGCGCATCGGAGCATGAGATGCTCCGATGCTAACCTCAGGGGGGCTGTTTGGGTGAAAATAAGGGCATGTCCGGGTTCAGCGATGAACCCGGACAACCCATTTAACTGTCTTAGTTACCTGCTTATTTTTCTTAAATCTTCTTTTTCTCTTATCTTGGATGATATTTTGGGGCTTTGGAACCGATTAAACAACTTACAATGATTTCAACTTACAATGGTTTCTACATACAATGGTCATTCTGAAACCAATTAAAATTGTAACTTGAGGGACCACTGTACTTAGTAGAAAACCTGTCTCCACAAGATGCAGTATAGTCTGCAAGCAACATCTTATGGAGCAGAATAATATATAGTTTTATTTGAAAAGATTCAGTATAATGTTATTTTATTCATTAATATATCTGCGTTCTAAGTTTAGAAGTCATATGGGTGGTCCTACTCAGTGATTGCCAGCCTTCCCTGCATGAGTATGCATAAGTTAGCTGATAACACTGCCCATATGATTCCTAAACTGAGGAAAAAAGAGTTTTCTGAGATTTTAAAACTGATGACCTATCCTCTGGATCTCCACTAATCAGCAGTTTGTCAGGCCATCGGCGCTCCTGTGAGCTCTGTGGGCTTCTCCGTGCTCGTCAAGCACAGAATTGTACATTGTATAGCGGCGGTGCTTGGCATTGCAACTCAGCCCAATTCACTTCAATGGGACTGAGGTGCGCCGAGGCCACGTGACCGATGAACACTGGCCTAGGAAAAGCTAAGAGAAGGTTGCGGCGCTTCTGGGAGCAGCAGTGCCTTCTCAAACAGCTGATCAGATCCCCTACCCCAACTTATCAGATACTGATAGGTCATCAGTCTTACAATCTCTTCTCCCTTTTAAGAAGAGATTTATATGACCAAAATAGTTAAACTTAATCGTTTGTCATAAAAACTATATATCAATCTTCTCAGCTCCTTCTGCTCTATAGCATGATTTTCACGCCCGTGTGTAGGAGGGAGACACCACACTGGACAAAAAAGGAGAGGGAACAAGGAACAAGGCCTGAAAGCGAGGGAAGAAAGAAGGACACCTTCTAGTCAAATCCCTAGTCACAGTCCTGACTGGCTATCAGTATGAACTGACCCCAAAGGTAGGTGAGTTCATACGCAAAAGTACCTAGAGTCCTAACTCACCCTATAAGACCCTGGCAATAGTGACAGGACTGAGACTACCTGTTCCTCCAGAAAGGAAGGACGACCAGGAGTCTCCCTCAGGCCTACCATAAAGGGCAGGGGAAAAACAACACACAGATAAACCAAAACAAAATGCAAAAGAGAAAGGAAACACTTAACTTTCCAGTAGCTATGGCAACCACAGGAACTCAGCCGAGAAGCAAACACCAGTAGACCACAGATACCACTATAAACCGCACAGCATTGTAAGAGAAGCAACTATAAATCATCTTCGCAGTTAATAAAATAGTTTTTTTTATAATGTAGAATTCATTTTTTTTCAGCTTCAAAGAGTGGGAAAGAGATAAACACCCTAAAGTGGTTGTAACTCATTATAAGTGGATGTCAGCAATCTTAACTGTGACTTCTGCTATGCACTTGTTTCCAGCTAGAAATTAGCTCATTTTAATCATTAATAACTACATCTAGTGTCACAGAGTCAGCTATACTACAGTCATGTATTCATTTGGATAGTTATCATTGTTTACTGTACAAATACGGAGATGCTGAATCAGACATTGTGATGCCAGCTGGAAGCCTTGCCTTGAATATAAACTGCATGCACAGGCACTGAAATACATATATCTGGCAAAAAAGGCTGATCGACCATTTGAGTATAATTCTTTATAATTAAAGCTCAGAGCTGAATTATTCTTAGCTTTGGTTTTTTTTTTTGTTACATATATTAACTCATAGCATGCAAATATGTCTGCAAAGTATTATGGACATTTGGGCAGTTCCTGTAATATAGGAATAAATGTTACACTTAGAGTCTAGCCTAGCTAGGGCTAGGAAAGGGTAGCTCATGTATGTTGCTGACACTCAAACACATCCTGGACCCGGTACCACACAGGACAGGGCCAGAACTACTACAAAAAGCAGACCAGATGAAAGTAGAGGTGTAGAGGAAGTCCAATACAGAACTGTCTAAAAAGGACTTATAGGCTCTAGTCTACGCCCCATGTGTCCAGGAGAAGCCTCTGGTACATGAATACTCATTTAAGAGCTTTAATCACCTGTGGCAATCTCTACATCCCAAGGGGGATGTCATGGCAATGTACTGTAAGTGCAGCGACATGTTAAAAAAAAAGGTGCAGAAGAGTTTGCCTGCCATTGAGGGGATCTCCCTCTGGTTGTATTGTATTATATTAAATATACACCCCATGTCTGGATGCTTATGTGTATGTCAGTCATCTAGCGGAGTGCAGATTGAGAAGGGCAATCTTAAAGAGACATCCTTTTGGTCTGTTATTACTTGTGCAACTGTGAAATCTGTAACATCTGTGAAAGTGCATTCTGTGTATCAACTGCTGGTCAATGGCAAGATAAGAACTCTCCTGATCTGTTTGCATTTCAATTCTTCACTAAAGAAACTGCTCTGCTGCACAACTGCCTCCTCTTTGCTTCCTGCATTACTATTGCATAGAAAGTTCTGGAATCACGACAACCAGGACCTTGCCTTGCATCTAAACACCTTCACCATCAAGGGCACTTTGACCATCATCAGGCAGGAGGACCCCAAAACCAGAGCACGTCATGAAGGGAAGAACCGGTGCGCCCTTCCTAACACTGTATAATGGCCCAGGGAGCTTCAGAACTGTGAGTACAACTACTACATCCATATGGCCATACACTCATGCACCCCAATGCGACCCTGCTGCACATTCACTTCTCACTAAGGTGTTGTTTCACTCATGTTAACATTATGTCATAGAAGAAGCAATCTAATTATGAGAGTCTCACCTTCCCAAGTGGTAATAGCACATTGAGTTTAGTGATGAGCGGCATAGGCAATATTCGTTTTTGCGATATTTCACTAATGTTCAGCATAATATTTGCAATAAATTTGTGAATTCTAGAATTTGCGATCTCCAGTCATTATTTTCGCTATTACGCAAATTGGCACTAACGATGTGCATATTTTTTGCGCAATACATGCAACTTGACATTTTATCAGGTCTTAGTAGATATTACTGATTGGTGCACTAAGTATTGATGTGACACCACAGCACTATGTCTGTAGCATATACGTATGGACAGCATAGAGAAACAGTAATTCCTATCACACTACCTAACACCCTGCACAGCTACACTATATCACTATCTAACCTACACTGACTATCTCCCACTATCTGTATTATATATATGAGCTAACTAACTATTTAATGTAATTGGATAAGGAATAGGATCCAAATGAAAGCACAGAGCACAGGAATGTCACTGCTCTCTCTCTCTCAAAACTACAAAAAAAAACTGCAGAAAATGGCTGCTGGAGAGTTTCTTATATAGTAAGGGGTAGGCAACTTTCCTATTGGTTGCTAGGGATGTTGCTAAGCTCAGACAAAGATATTGCCACCTTCTCATTGGCCCACAAGCAAGAAGGGAGGTTACTGATGAAAAAAAAATCTAGAATATTCGTAATTACGAATATATAGCACTATATTCTACATCTTCGCGAATTCTCAAAGTGCCGATATTCACGATAAAAATTCGCAATTAGAATATTCGCGATAAACACTAATTGAGTTCATGTGTGGCATGGATATCAAGTTTTCACTTTTTACAATTTTGCAATTCTGCAAAAGAGGTGTGTGAGGAGTGTATGGTATGGGCTGAGGAGCTTGTGAGCTGAACGGAGCGGGCGCAGGGGAGGAGCTCCTGCTGCTGTGCCTGACATGGCACTTTTTAAGCCAGGTTTTACTGGTACAACGCTGGTACAGACAGGAGCAGCACTGTGCTATGGAGCTCCTTCCTGTACAGCTCCTAGAATACAGCTGCAGGGAGAGAGTCCATTCTGCAATACACAGCAGTAAATGGGAGTATACATTCTAAAGCACTTATAGGCACCTGAACTTAAGGTGCCTATTTCTTATGAAAAGGTAAAAATATATAAATAAATAAATAAAATAAAATAAAATTACAAATATTATTTTTTATTACATTTATTACATTTTTTTTATTTCCTATCAATTTTAATAAAGTTTATTATAAAAGTTTTTTTTTAATAAAAGTTTAGAAAACTACACTTTAAAAACTACAGCTCACATCATAAAAAGCAACCCACATTACCTTCCATCTATGGAAAAATAAAAAGTTATGGAGCCCAAATGAAGCCCAGCAACACTGGTGGAATCACATTTTCTACTCACAAAATTAATTTTCTAACAGTTTTACAATGGAACATTAAATTATGCAAATTAAACTATAATCAAACATCATGCAATTAAAAAGTAAAACAGATAGCATAATAAACATCCTCATTTGGCTAGGTCAAAGAAAAAAGGTTTACGTTTAGATACCCTTAAATGGGGCATTCCCATTTGAGGCATTTTTGGCATAAACACACAATATACTTACTATACATGTCAGATGGGGTTGGCACTCCAGAAAGGAGGAGACAAGGTGAAGAGGCAGCCATGCATGCAACTTTCTCCAATGCAGCTTATGTACATTTATTGTCCATAAGTCATGGCAAAATGGCAATCGTGCAATGAATTCAATGTTTCTCTGTGAGAAAAAAATTAAAAGCAACCACTCTGGCAATTTCTTTTTGTCTATGCCAGAATTTTTTTCCAAAGACGAACACTGAAGCTATAATTTGAATATGAAGTGTAGGCAACGTCATGTCTGATAGTGTAGCCATAGCCTTTTGCTTATGGTTGCTGCTCTTTCAACTGACATCTATATAATTTATAGAATATAAAGTATTTCAGAAGATTATGCTGTTACAAACAAATAAACTAGCTCTGTCCAGATGTGCCAATTTATCCAGTATGGCCAACTGCTTGATGGTGTACTGAGAAGTAGGTATAATGTAAGTGGCCATATTCACAGCTGGCTCCCAAGAGGAGAGCTAAAAAATTAAAGGGGTTATCCAAGACTAAAAAAATCCCCCCATTATGCCGGACCCCATACTGAATATACTTACCCAGGTCCCTGCTCCACTCCTGGTCCCCGCTGCTGTGGCTTCTCCCTGTGCACGGATGAAAACATGTGGTGTTGGGGGGGGGGGGCAGCCATTGGCTAGCTGCCCCCCCCCCCCCGACACTGGATGTTTTTATCCGTGCACGGGAAGAAGCAGCAGCGGCAGTGCGGGGGCCAGAAGCGGCGCAGGGAGCGGGGACCCGGGTAAGTATATTCAGCTTGGGGGTCCCTTAATGTGGGGGGGGGGCTTTTTTAGGATTGGATAACCCCTTTAATAATAATATACATATAAAGCAAGACAAGAATAAATCCCATTATGCAATAGCATAAAAATGAAGGAATAATAATTTATATACAATGGACCATGCATGATTTAGAACATTAAACTATTCAACATCAGGATTGGGCACATACAGTTGCAGGAAAAAGTATGTGAACCCTTTGGAATTATATGGATTTCTGCACAAATTGGTCATAAAATGTGATCTGATCTTCATCTAAGTCACAACAATAGACAATCACAGTCTGCTTAAACTAATAACACACAAAGAATTAAATGTTACCATGTTTTTATTGAACACACCATGTAAACATTTATAGTGCAGGTGGAAAAAGTATGTGAACCCCTAGACTAATGACATCTCCAAGAGCTAATTGGAGTGAGGTGTCAGCCAACTGGAGTCCAATCAATGAGATGAGATTGGAGGTGTTGGTTACAGCTGCCCTGCCCTATAAAAAACACACACCAGTTCTGGGTTTGCTTTTCACAAGAAGAATTGCCTGATGTGAATGATGCCTCGCACAAAAGAGCTCTCAGAAGACCTACGATTAAGAATTGTTGACTTGCATAAAGCTAGAAAGGGTTATAAAAGTGTCTCTAAAAGCCTTGGTGATCATCAGTCCACGGTAAGACAAATTGTCTATAAATGGAGAAAGTTCAGCATTGCTGCTACTCTCCCTAAGAGTGGCCGTCCTGTAAAGATGACTGCAAGAGCACAGCACAGACTGCTCAATGAGGTGAAGAAGAATCCTAGAGTGTCAGCTAAAGACTTACAAAAGTCTCTGGCATATGCTAACATCCCTGTTAGCGAATCTACGATACGCAAAACACTAAACAAGAATGGATTTCATGGGAGGATACCACAGAGGAAGCCCCTGCTGTCCAAAAAAAACATTGCTGCACGTTTACAATTTGCACAAGAGCACCTGGATGTTCCACAACAGTACTGGCAAAATATTCTGTGGACAGATGAAACCAAAGTTGAGTTGTTTGGAAGAAACACACAACACTATGTGTGGAGAAAAAGAGGCACAGCACACCAACATCAAAACCTCATCCCAACTGTGAAGTATGGTGGTGGGGGCATCATGGTTTGGGGCTGCTTTGCTGCATCAGGGCCTGGACGGATTGCTATCATCGAAGGAAAAATGAATTACCAAGTTTATCAAGACATTTTGCAGGAGAACTTAAGGCTATCTGTCCACCAGCTGAAGCTAAACATAAGATGGGTGTTGCAACAGGACAACGACCCAAAGCATAGAAGTAAATCAACAACAGAATGGCTTAAACAGAAGAAAATACGCCTTCTGGAGTGGCCCAGTCAGAGTGCTGACCTCAACCCGATTGAGATGCTGTGACAATGACCTCAAGAAAGCGATTCACACTAGACATCCCAAGAATATTGCTGAACTGAAAAAGTTCTGTAAAGAGGAATGGTCAAGAATTACTCCTGACCGTTGTGCACGTCTGATCTTCAACTACAGGAAACGTTTGGTTGAAGTTATTGCTGCCAAAGGAGGTTCAACCAGTTATTAAATCCAAGGGTTCACATACTTTTTCCACCTGCACTGTGAATGTTTACATGGTGTGTTCAATAAAAACATGGTAACATTTAATTTTTTGTGTGTTATTAGTTTAAGCAGACTGTGATTGTCTATTGTTGTGACTTAGATGAAGATCAGATCACATTTTATGACCAATTTGTGCAGAAATCCATATCATTCCAAAGGGTTCACATACTTTTTCTTGCAACTGTACAGTCATGGCCAAAAGTTTTGAGAATTACATAAATATTGGAAATTGGAAAAGTTGCTGCTTAAGTTTTTATAACAGCAATTTGCATATACTCCAGAATGTTATGAAGATGAATTGCATAGTCCTTCTTTGCCATGAAAATTAACTTAATCCCCAAAAAAACTTTACACTGCATTTCATTGCTGTCATTAAAGGACCTGCTGAGATCCTTTCAGTAATCGTCTTGTTAACTCAGGTGAGAATGTTGACAAGCACAAGGGAGTGGGCTCACTCACAATTTTGCCCAAAAACACAGCCATGAATAAAGAAGAAATTTGCTTCGTCATAGGCAAATGGCTATTTGCCCGCATTTTGTGAGGGGAGGCGGGGCTATACTGCTTATAAGCCGCAGCCTCCTCCTCACCTTACCGGCGGCTCGTTTCTGCGTCACTTCCGGGCGCCTGTACGCATGTGAGTATACGGTCTCTGCCTCTCATCAGCATCGATGTCTACATCTCAGCGTTCACGTCTTCCAGCGGTAAGATCGGGGCCTTGCGGCTACATTCCTGGGCAGGGGAGGGGATGGATAGGCACCGACACGCCGCACGTTGTTACCTGCACGTTTCGGCGGGCGGCAGAGCCGGCTTCCATGTGTTCAGAGCCGCGCTCTGCTGCCTTAGGTTGTCCCAGCATGCCATCTGCTGGTGGGTTGTGTTATTACAGCTTACATCTGCCTGTCATGTCTTGATACATTCTGGTTATGGTTGTGTAGTATTACAATGGTAAAAAAAAAAAAAAAGTGGGAAAAAGGTGTGTTACAGGAGAAAAAAAAATAAAAAAAAATTAAAGGGGTTAAAAATGATGAGGAGTGTTTTATATGTATATCCGGTATTGTTACATCATAGGACGGGGCAGTACATAGGCTATATTCAGTCCCATCAGGCTTATGTCTGGCTGCACAGGGACCTTGGTTGCATTGCTTTTCCTGATTCATGAATGTAAGTGACCTACTGCGGTCTTTCGTCCTCTCAGTCTGGCCGGCGGTATTTCGGCTCCTTTAGGTAAGGGAGCACCACCGCTCCGGAACGTTTCTGCCCGGCAGCATCGGCTCCCCACGCGGCAGTCTCGCAGGTTGCAGGAGTATAGCACGGGCCGCCGTGCTCGTAGTGAGGCAGGGGTGCATGCAAAGCTGTTTTGCTTCTGGTAGGCTCTTGATTCATCTGGTCTGCTGGAGCCTCCAGGCAGCAAGTGATAGTGGTTCAAAGAAAAAAAAATAATTGGGTGTGGGTTGAGAAAAAAAAAAAAAAGTGGCAGTTTAATAAAAAAAAATATATATATAAAGAAAATAATAAAAAGCGGCTCCCCACGCGGCAGACTCTCAGGTTGCAGGAGTCAGCTCGACTCCGCTCTCGACACATTGTAATGTATAGCACGGGCCACCCCCCTCGTAGTGAGGCAGGGGTGCATGCAAGGCTATTTTGCTTCTGGTAGGCTCTTGATTCATCTGGTCTGCTGCAGTGGGAGTTTGGGTTAAAAAAAAAAAAAAAAAAAAAAAAGGTTAAGTTTGAGAAAAAATAAATAAAAATTTAATACAAGGGGACTCTTTAGGTTCCGCAGCGTGTGTCGCAAGTTGATTGCCCATCATCTTCTCTAGTGGGGTCATCTCAAGTAGTGCGTTACTTATCAATTATTAAGTCAATTGTCTACAGGTTTTTCTTTCATATATGCGTCCATAGGTTCGTGGCTCCTTCTATCCACCCGATGCATGGCTTCGTACCAGCAGACGCAGCTATTCTTAGTAGGCACATTTAGCATCAGTGTCAAAGTGAGCTATTGTGCATCACGGGAGTAGATCTAAGACTAGGGGGTTGGTACAGTTGCTAATACTTCGTTTTTAACATGGTCAACTACGTTCAGTCATTTCATCAGCAAGGTAGCAGTTGCCAAAAAAAAAAAAAAAAAATAAAAATAAAAACAAAAGGAAAAAAAAGGTCCTGTCACGTTTACAGGCATGAATTTGATACGTCTGTCACGTCTACAGACACGTTTAGGCCTCATGCACACGACCGTTGTGTGCATCCGTGGCCGTTGTTCCATTTTCCGTGATTTTCTGCGGACCCATTGACTTTCAAATGATCCGTTGAAAACTCAGAAAATGCACCGTTGTTCATCCGCGGCCGTGATCCATGTTTCCTGTCCGTCAAAAAAATATGACCTGTCCTATTTTTTTGACGGACAACGGTTTACGGACCCATTCAAGTCAATGGGTCCGTGAAAAAACACGGATGAACACAAGATTGGCATCCGCGTCCGTGATCCGTGGCCGTAGGCTACTTTCACACAGACGGATCGCAGATCCATCTGCATAAAAGCTTTTTCAAATCCGTGAAAACTCAAATCCGACAGTATATTCTAACACAGAGGCGTTCCCATAGTGATGGGGACGCTTCAAGTTAGAATATACTAAGAACTTTGTACATGACTGCCCCCTGCTGCCTGGCAGCACCCGATCTCTTACAGGGGGCTGTGATCCACACAATTAACCCCTCAGGTGCCGCACCTGAGAGGTTAATTGTGCGTATCATAGCCCCCTGTAAGAGATCAGGTGCTGCCAGACAGGAGGGGGCAGACCCCCCTCCCCTGTATTTAACTCATTGGTGGCCAGTGCGGCCCCCCTCCCTCCCCAGTATTATATTCATTGGTGGCCAGTGCGGCCTACCCTCTCCCCCCCTCCCTAATTAAAATCACCTTCCCCCATCATTGGTGGCCAGTGCGGCCTCCCCTCCCCCCCCAATTAAAATCACCCCCCCATCATTGGTGGCCAGTGAGGCCTCCCCTCTCCCCCCCTAATTAAAATCCCCCCCCTATCATTGGTGGCAGCGGAGAGTTCCGATCGGAGTCCCAGTTTAATCGCTGGGGCTCCGATTGGTAACCATGGCAACCAGGACACTACTGCAGTCCTGGTTGCCATGGTTACTTAGCAATTTTTAGAAGCATTATACTTACCTGCGAGGTCTGTGACCGGCCGGGCGCTCCTCCTACTGGTAAGTGACAGGTCTGTGCTATAGGCAATGCGCCGCACAGACCTTTCACTTAACAGTAGGAGGAGCGCCCGGCTGGTCACAGACAGCGAAGGTAAGTATAATGCATCTAAAATTGCTAAGTAACCATGGCAACCAGGACTGCAGTAGCGATCCTATGGTATATTAACTTCTGACTTTACATTGAAAGTCAATGGGGGACGGATCCGTTTGCAATTGCACCATAATGTGTCAACGTCAAACGGATCCCTCCCCATTGACTTGCATTGTAAGTCAGGACGGATCCGTTTGGCTCCGCACAGCCAGGGGGACACCAAAACGACTTTTTTTTCATGTCCGTGGATCCTCCAAAAATCAAGGAAGACCCACGGACGAAAAAACGGTCACGGATCACGGAACAACGGAAATCCTTTTTGCGGACCGCAAAAAAAAACGTCCGTGTGCATGAGGCCTTAAGTCCTGTCACGACTACAGGCATCAATTAGATACGTCTGTCACATCTACAGTCACGTTAAGTCCTGTCACGACCACAGGATACGGTCCTACACTGTATGCCTTGTCCACTCTCATGTCTCAGTCAACACTCGTTCGGGGCTTGCAAGGCTACTTAGGTCACATTCTATTCTGCTATGTACACATCTTCCCATATTCAGTCACTTCGGTGAAGGGGTGCTCCGCATGCTGGACGGCATCTCGTGTGCTGGTACGGCACATCGGTGATACTGGGGAATGGCACAAACTGGTGTTGGATATTCATCTTCTGCATTAATCATGTTGTGTTTTAGTAGGATGTCTCAAGAATCATTGATGGGCGATAGATCATCATCCCGTGGGAGCGTGGTGTCACATTCCGCAAGAGACTCCACACCATCATTAAGGTCATGGACTGTGCCCAAGTTGATGGCAGAGTTATCCAAAAGAGGCATTCCATTTCCAGCTTCTGCAAGGAAGGTGGAACTGTTCCGTCTTCTGTCTTCAGTTCCGGAGGTCCAAAATCCGCAGGTGGTGTCCATGGACACTATTCAGACCTCGCTTACGCAACTGCACGCGGCCATCAACTCCATGGCGTCATCAATGTTGAACTTTCAGGCCAGGCTAGAGTCGGTCGAGGCGGGTGATACAGCTGCCCGTTTGGTGTGCCAAAGTCTGGCAGGTTCTTCTAGCTTCCAGGCTAGTGTTGCTGGTGGGTCAGGTTCTGTACCCCCTATCGCACCGTTCCACTTCGTTCCAGCCAACATTCGACAGAAAATAATTGACGGCAAGAACGTGAACTTAGCGTCCTTACTCATAACAGCTCATGAGGCAACAGACAACAAGACCATAGTCTGTGGGGAGGTCTCGGTGGTCCTCAAATCTAAGGACGTGAGGTTGAATAGAAACTCAGCATACTAGAGTTGTCTTAGCCTTTAGTCTGTACAGGGATGTTGTCTTATCCTGTTAGGGTCCCATCCACATGCAGACTGGGTACAGTATGTTGTCAATGGTCTTTCCGCAGGTTTCCATACAGGGCTATTGGCTCCTCTCTTTTTGCAGGTCTCTCCTCAAGCAGACCCTGTACCATCACCAGTGCCCAGGCTAGACCAGCTAGTGATGCACTAACGGTTCATCTCGCCACCGCCAGGTCCCTTATGACTAAAGCCCTGTCCTGTAACACCCTGAGGATATATAAGAAGGCATGGACCTCGTTCTGTAATTTTAAGAGAACCCATTCTTCGGCAGGAGTGGGCAACATCTCTTACCTACTGGCCTTTGCCGCATTTTTTGCCAGTCTCACCAAAAGCTGTCATTTAGCACTATTAAGTTATACCCGGCTGGGATTCAACATCATTTGTATCTACGGCATCCTAATGAACCCTCCTTGTTTTCCCATCCAATTAGAATGCTACTGAAGGGTATCCAGAAGGGGTCCACTGTGGCCCGCCCTACACGACACGCCATTTACAGGGTCAATGTTCAGATTGCTTTCAGATAAACTACGCAAAACCCCTTCAGTAAGCACACTAGTTTATTGATCAAGACAACCATGTACCTAGCCTTCTACAGCTTCCTCATACCAGGCGAGTTCACCTGCGCCACAACATGCAAGAGCTATCTGAGGAAGGATCAGCTGTCATGGCATGGGTCATGCTTAGTTCTTACTTTAACGTCCACAAAGACGGCCCGAGCGGGTCAGCTCACAGAGGTTAGATACTTCCCCATTGGTAATAAGTGGTGCCCAGTTATGGCAGTGCAGGATTGGACGCGATTTACCGAAGCAACCCCAGGGGATGCTCTTCTGCTAAGGCTGGGTTATGCGCCTTTGAGTTGTCAGAACTTTCTCAAATTCATCCGAATGTTATTGAGGAATATTGGGGTCAGTCCCAGTTCCATCACAAGGCATTCCTTTCGCACTGGTGCGGCTTCGCCGCCTCCAAGCACAACGTCTCAGTGCATGTTATTAAGAAGTTGGGCAGATGGCAGTCGGCTTGTTATGCACGATATATACCAAATCCGCAGTGTGAAATGTTTAATGCTTCAGGAATCTGGTATTGTAATTTTGTTAATAACACTATTGCCCTGAGCTATGTTTGTTATTTTTGGCCCCTTTAGCCTACCCTCCGTACAGCAGTCTCGGCATACCCCTATTGCTTAGCATAGTAGGTAGGTAGGTGTACTTATCTTGAGCCGACCCGAATACAAGTTATAGGCAAATGGCTATTTGCCGCATTTGTGTGAGGGGAGGTGGGGCTATACTGCTTATAAGCCGCAGCCTCCTCCTCACCTTACCGGCGGCTAGTTTCTGCCCCACCCTCCCAAGTTCCCTTTTATTCTAACTACTCAATGGGGTGGGCCCCTTTAGCCTACCCTCCATACAGCAGTCTCGGCATACCCCTACTGCTTAGCATAGTAGGTAGGTAGGTGTACTTATCTTGAGCCGACCCGAAGACAAATGATGAATTACTTTGTCACAAAGTGCATTTATTTGCATTTAAGTAGCGGGCGAAATGACAGGGAACAGCGATTACGCCACCCCCCAGTCATTGAGGAGATGCTGCGTTAATCGCTGATCGCGGAATCTGATGTAAAAATGCAGTCCTTTCAGGGGTTAAATAAATAAATAAATAATACTCGCCTCATCTGTATAATTGCGAATATGATCATTGAAGATCCTGAGTGAAATGACGTCATAACGCTGGCCAGCATGGTTGTCATCCCACACAAGATTTTTGCGTGGGATCTGCAATCGGGATGGCCACGGCAGCCTCTTTGTGCTCAAATAGATGAGGTGAGTATGTATTTTTTTATGCCATTTCAGGGAAAATTGATTTGTTACCACGAAGCACAAGTAAATTCGGTTTCATGGCGAATCCAATTTTTCCTGAAATTCGGATCGAAGTCTACTTTGGATACTTTGATTCGCTCAACCCTAGTCACTACCACTATCCATAACATCAACATTGTGGCTACAAGTGCCACTGCTACCACCACCTGCTACCACTGAGGTCCCCCACCTCCCCCTGAATCTTCTCCTCATGGCAGTCTAAATACTGACTGTTCTCACAAAATCAACAGGGAGACTATCTTGAGTATTTTTCAAAGCACATAGGGTTTTTGCCTCAATAGCAAGGGGCAGTGAAGACAGAGAGGGTGTAGCTGAAAGTTTTCTCTAGGGTAGGAGGGGGAGCAGGAGAAATACTGTGACCCATGGCTCCAAGACACAGTGTCAGACTCATAAGTGACCTCCAGTCGCATCCAGTCCACAATCTCATGCTCTTGTCCTCAAAAATAATGTGGTGCCTACCAGAACCCAGGGAGAACTGTGACCTACTTCTGTTACTGCTTCTACTGGCCAGAGGGCTCATGCTGCTACTACCCACATTTTACTTTTTTTATGAGGCCTATAATTAAAAGTCACGGGTTTACTATAAATGAAAAGTGATGAGTTTTGCACACAGATTATTAAACTGTACTAGCAAAATTGAAAGGGGCAATTAAATGCGCCCCACTTTCAACAAACACACTGCACACTGATATTGGCAATTTACTTTGGTGGTAATGCAGTTTTTGCACTAAAATGTACTTGCACTACATGGTCTGATGCACATCCCTAAAAAAATACCTGTATAAAAACATGGTGCCAAGGGGACTGCGGTTAAGAAAAAACCAACCACGATTTACTCTGAATCTTTTACAACACAATGGTAGGTAAGAGGATTTAAAACACCATGAATTAAGTGAAAGCTTCCAAGAGATGGATGCCAAACTAAATGAAAATCTGAATAAATTGAAGGACATGCTCATTGGATTTAAACAGAGCAAATTCAATCGTGATCTCTTGGACTATAGCACAGATTCAGTGTACACCTGGTCCAATAATAAAACAGGAACTCCCCGATCCATTCTCAAAAAAATGAATCGGTTCAAATCCAGAGCAAAGCGAAACACAGGTGTGTCATTTAGCTCTACAGATATGGACTCCATTGAATCCAATTCAGATAATGCGGAGAGCTCCAGCATTTATGTGGAGGGATTGACAACAGGAGGCACCTCTCACCGAAACCAAGCAAAAAACGCAGGGCGGGGAGAAAACACCGAAAAAATCAGGCGATATCCGAGCCGCAAGAAATAGCTGAGGATATACAGGTGATCAACCTCTCTTCAAGGCCCATCTCCCTTTCACAGGAGAGGGTTTTGAGGAAGGGTTTTTCTTTCTCCCCCTCCCGCAACTTTGATTTATATCATGCAATCATAGATGTGAACAAACTTGCCAGGAAAATGACGTTAAAGAAACATTTTTCATCTATTAATGAGGACATTGGTATTGAAACAGAGAATGTATTAAATGAAAGTAATGCACCTCATAAGGATGAAATGACAAATGTATGTCTATGCTTTACTTTTGCTGATCTGGTACAGATCTCTTCACTCCAGGAGATGTGTGGGGTCTCGGATGGGGACTGTGAATATAACAGATCTATCACATATAAGACCTCTAATAAGAGCTTTTACCCTATACAGTCCCGATCCGAGGTCCTTGACAGATTCCAGGATTTGGTTCAGAGGGATCTTTGTGCTTTGAAAGCCATTTCAGATAAAAAAATGTATAAAAATAATCTTACAAAAAATGAATATAAAGCTTTTGAAGAGTTACAAAATATGCAAGATGTTGTCATACGGAGAGCTGACAAGGGAGAAGCGGTAGTGATCCTAGATAGCGAGCTATATAAAAATCAGATTCTGGACTTATTGAAAGATTCCAGCATCTATCTCGCATTGGATTGCAATCCTCTCCTCCCTTGTCAGAAAATGCATAGGGGCCACTCCTTGGGCATTCTATCTAAAAAAGAAACTGAATTCATATATGTGGAACATGCAATTACACCCATATTTCACGCGCTCCCTAAAATTCACAAACCAGGTTTCCCTCCTCCATTACGCCCGATTGTGGCAGGCATCGGCTCTTACTCCGAAAATTTATCGGAATGGGCAGATTCCCTATTACAGCCACTGATACAGGGATATTTGAGGGATACTGGTACGGTTCTGGGCAACTTTCTTTCGTTTGACTGGCATAAGGATTACATATGGGTAACAGCAGACATCTCCTCATTATACACGAGCATACCTCACAAATCTGCCATTGTTGCTTTAAAATGGTTCTTAGAATGTTACAGCAACTACACTCCAGAGCTGCAGGAATTTTTATGTTCATGTATAGATTTTTTGATGAAACATAATTTTTTTATGTTCAATAAAAAATATTACCTCCAGCAATCAGGAATCCCTATGGGAGCTAAGTACTCACCTTCAATCGCAAATATATATATGGCGTGGTGGGAGAATAGATTCCTCTTTTCTGACAATAACCCATATAGGGAGGATATAAAATGGTATGGTCGATTTATCGACGATATGCTGTGGGTATGGCAGGGGGACAAAGAGAGAATAGTAGAGTGTATAGAGTACTTGAATAGCTGCACTACATCAATAAAATTAACGTTTTCCAGCGATCCGGAAAAAATTGTTTTTCTAGATCTCTGCCTGGAAGTGGATAATGGCACTAATAGGGTGGTTACATACACCCACAGAAAGCCTACAGCTGGTAATACTATTCTCTCTGCCTCCTCCTGCCATCCACCACACGTCCTAAAAAAAACATCCCTAAGGGAGAAATGATAAGGGCAAAAAGAAATTGCTCCACCCAGGAACTCTTTGAAAGAGAGGTTAAAAACATTGCAGGCAGACTTAAAATGAGAGGATACACCCAAACCAGTATAAACAGAGGTAAAAATTTTGCTAGATCCAAAAATAGAGAAACCCTCATTTTTCCTGAAAAAAATAAAAACAAAAATAAAAATAAAAACAAAAACAAGAATAAAAAGGAAAATTTTACTAATAAAGAGGAACCCATTACTTTCACCACAAATTATAGCAGAGATTATTTTAAGATTTGCAAAATTATACGAAAACATCTTCATATTCTGAACTTCAATGAGGATTGGAAAAATATAGCATCCACAGGGATAAGATGTGTAGCGAAAAGAGCTCCCACAGTGGGACAAAAAAATTAGTCCAAGCCTATTCAGGGAAAATTTTCCTAGAATAAGCACCTGGCCCAAAACTAACGGAAATTACAAATGTGGCAGCAAAAAATGCATCTGCTGTCGACACATGCTCATCTCAAAAGAGGTCACATCTATGGCCAACAATAAACAACACATGTTAAAACAGTACATAAATTGCAATACAGATCATGTGGTATATGTTATAACATGCAAAACATGCAGTTTACAATATGTGGGCTGCACCACAAATGATTTGAAGGTGCATATAAGAAAGCACTTAAGTGATGTCCCTCATTTTATGTCTCGCAATGTCTTAGCGGCAACAATGCATTTTGCCACTGTTCACAAGGGTGATATCTCTGCGTTATCTGTACAGGGGGTGGAGGTTGTTTCCGCACCTATCAGAGGAGGTGATCGCAAACAAAAGCTTCTGAGTAGAGAAACATATTGGATGTTCATTTTGGAAACTTGTATACCGAAGGGTTTGAACAGGAAACATGATTTAACCTTGCAGTACATGTAATTCATCAGTATGTGATTTTGAATGTATAACACTGATTTAGTGCTTCCCCGCCCACGTGTTCCTGGGAGGATCTCCTAATCCTGGAACACCTGGGCCTGGGACGCAACCTCCATCCAATTAGAGAAGGAGGAGGAACCCTCCTGTGTTGTATATAAGTACCTGTTTTTAGCACACTATGTATTGTCTTGAAGAAGGGCTCAATACCACAGCCCGAAACGCGTCACAATCACTTTGTGTCTCTCCATGTGATATTTGTTGGATCTTAAACTATGCAAGCCGAATAAAGAACACATTTTTATACGTTAAAAGCTGGAATCAACCTCTTTGTTTTCGGACACATCAAGTATGGCTGGGTTCAAGCCATTTTCTTTCCGTGCTTCATGCAGGTGATCAGAGGTGAGAGCTGCTACAACTTATCCTTTTGTTTCACATGGTCTGATGCAGTAACGCATTCACCATTTTAAGTAATAGAATGCAATTTTTGCAGGGACATGTCTTTGAATTACACGGTATGATGCAGTCATGTGTTCATTAATAAGGGTATAAGAATGCAATTTTTGCAGTAAAACTTCTTTGAGTATGGTATGATGCAATCTCTTGTTGGTAGAAAAGTCACTCACTGATAAATTGATCAGAGGTTCAGAGGTTGTTCCAGACCTTCAATAGTAGCTGTAATCAACATGTATATCAGACTGTACGTGTAATGCATACCCCTCTTTACACAGGGGGTCCACAAGCCAGAAAATGGTTAAGCCTGGGCCTCATCATTACTCATAGTTTACACCAAAAATAATTACCTTAATTTTTTCTTTACATGTATATCCTGACCTAATAGAACATTAAAATAACCTCAAAAGAGTGAGTGATTTCAAATTCAAAGATTGGAGAAAGCATAGAAAACCTTTTATGGAATGTAATTACTTCTATCAAAACTGCCCCCAGGATGTACATCACCACCAAGAACTGGGTTTGAGAAGTGCAGTGTCCTGGAGGCCCACTGCAAAGGGATTTGTGTAATGTACTTTATGCACTGTGAGTCATCAAAGGTTGTGTAACGGGATGTATAAAGGAGTATGGGGTTAATTAGTTGCTAGGCAGTAGCTAGTTGTGGCTGGCCTGGCTCCATCCTACTTCTTCCAGAAACTGCTAGCAGTCAGTGAGGGACATTTACCAGGGACATTACACCAGTATTGTGGCTTAAGTTGTCTACTACATCCTATTTATTATTATTTATTTTATGCACTTATATGGCACTACTATATTCCACAGCGATTTACGGACATTAGCATCGGGCTGTCCCCAATGGGGCTAACAATCTAATTTCCCTATGAGTATGTCTTTGGAGTGTGGGCAACCATGGAGAGAACATACAAACTCCATGCAGATGTTGTCCTTGGTCAGATTTGAACCCCAGTAATGCAAGGCACGAGTGCTAACCACGAAGTCATCCTATTCCTATACACAACCTTGGAAACTTGGAAACTTGCATATGCCAGCTGTATAGACTGCATTGAATGTGTACAGTGCCTGTGTTAACCATCTATTGAACTGCCTCAGTAATGTATGGTGGACTTGTTTCGCTAAAATCTTGCCTCGTTATTGTACCGCATTGCATTACTCTTCTCTGGCTAATACCTGTTAAGGTATTTCATCTATAACTAGCAGGATATTTTTGCACTCTTATGGAATAGATGAACGAATAATAATGGCATACATCATTCTCAACCTACATCATTGAAGACCTAATTTGTGTCACACAAACAAGTCATTAATGAAATAAATTGCAACTTTAGGCTTAGGCTTCCTGTACACGATGCGGCCCTGCCAGCGGGATCAACATTCGGTTCACTGCTAATTGCAGGGACTTGCTTATAGATGCAATTTAAAACAATGTACAATTGCTGGCAGACAATTACAAGTGTAGCATGGCAATTAGAGGGCGAGATCCCGCATCGTCTATGGACCTCCCAAGTATCCAAGACTTAAACAGATGCTTTCATTACAACTCTTAACACAGGGGCGGACTGGGAACTTAAAGTGACCATGGAAAAATAGTTGGGTCCAAATTGATGGAAGTCAGGGCCAGCAATACCATATTATGACACATTATACCACCCCAACAGAGCCAAATACCCCAGTGCATCACAAAATACTGCCAGAAGCACATAATACATCCCCAAAAACTTCCACTGGCCAGCCCCCTGGGCATTGGCCCAGCGAGAAATTTCCCTATAAGGTCTATGGCTAATCCTCCCCTGTCTTAAAGGGGTTATCCCATGAATAATGTAAAAATCGAAAATCAAACATCATATAGTACATGACAATACCTTTTTAACAAAGAGAGAACCAGCCCTGTACCTCACATGGATCCAGAAATCTCCTCATTCATTGTTCTGCTAGATATATACTGTATATGAAGCTGACAGCTCAAGGGGAGTGTCTTTCCTCTCCAGCTAAGGGGGCGTGTCCATGCTCTCTTCCTATCACAGCTCAGGGGGCCATTGAAAGATGAAACTGAGCATGTGCGGCCTTCATAATGAGCCGCTCAAAGAAATAAGAAATTAAGTGGCACTATACAGATACATTTTATTGAATAACTCAGTGGCTATACAAAATGTTTAATTACATGCAGTTACAAAAGTATTCAGATCCAGGTGCTGGTTTGAAATCTGTAGAATATTTTTCATGGGACAACCCTTTTAACACCTGTTACAACATGGAAGGTTGTGTTAGCTCATATATATCTCAATTCTGTCACTTACCAGTAGGAGAAGCTCCCGGCCGGACACAGACATCGCAGACATCGCAGACATCGCAGACATCGCAGACATCGCAGCTCGCAGGTAAGTATAATGGTTCTACAAATTGCTAAGTAACCATGGCAACCGGGACTGCAGTAGCGTCCTGGTTGCCATGGTTACCGATCGGAGCCCCAGCGATTAAACTGGGACTCCGATCGGTACACTCCGCTGCCACCAATGATATGGGGGAGATTTTAATTAGGAGGGGGAGGGAGGGGAGAAGGCCCACTGGCCACCAACGAGTTAACTACAGGGGAGGGAGGGGGGGCCCACTGGCCACCAACGAGTTAACTACAGGGGAGGGAGGGGGGCCCACTGGCCACCAACGAGTTAACTACAGGGGAGGGAGGGGGGCCGGCCGCACTGGCCACCAATGAGTTAACTACAGGGGAGGGGGGGGGCCACTGGCCACCAATGAGTTAACTACAGGGGAGGGGGGGGCCCACTGGCCACCAATGAGTTAACTACAGGGGAGGGAGGGGGGCCAGCCGCACTGGCCACCAATGTGTTAACTACAGGGGAGGGGGGGGGGGCGGCCGCACTGGCCACCAATGAGTTAACTACAGGGGAGGGAGGGGGGGGCGGCCATACTGGCCACCAATGTGTTAACTACAGGGGGGGGGCTGCCCCCTGCTGCCTGGCAGCACCTGCCAGGCAGCAGGGGGCAGTCATGTACACAGTTCTTTTAGTATATTCTAACCTGAAGCGTCCCCATCACTATGGGAACGCCTCTGTGTTAGAATATACTGTCGGATTTGAGTTTCACGATGTAACTCAAATCCGACTGTATATTTTAACATAGAGGCGTTCCCATGGTGATGGGGACGCTTCAAGTTAAAATATACCATCGGATTGGAGAAAACTCAGATCCGATGGTATATTAACTCCTGACTTTACATTGAAAGTCAATGGGGGACGGATCCGTTTGAAATTGCACCATATTGTGTCAACGTCAAACGGATCCGTCCCCATTGACTTGCATTGTAATTCAGGACGGATCCGTTTGGCTCCGCACGGCCAGGCGGACACCAAAACGACTTTTTTTTCATGTCCGTGGATCCTCCAAAAATCAAGGAAGACCCACGGACGAAAAAACGGTCACGGATCACGGAAAAACGGAACCCCGTTTTGCGGACCGCAAAAAAATACGGTCGTGTGCATGAGGCCTAATGCAAATCCATTTTGTATATCCCTCCAAAAACGTAACACATCCTTCCTTGAGTTTTTTGGCTGCATGTGTACATTGACTAAACCATTTTATATCCCAAAAATAATCTGCACTATTTTGAATAAAATTGTGATTAGGAATAAGAGAATTTAAGTTTGTAGCAAGTAAAATGTGATCACCAATAACTGCAGATTCATGTCACCAAGGTTTGGTTTTGCATCTTAGTACCATTCATGGTAGAGGATTAACTGCAATGCCATGCACAGGCCATGAGAAGAAGTGACATTTCAGGAAAACAAGTATCCCCCTTTTATTGCAATCCTGGACAACCCCTTTAAGGGCGTTGTCTCATCATGGACAATGGGGGCATATCGCTACGATATGCTCCCATTGTCTTATAGGTGCGGGTCCCACTGGGACCCACACCTATATCAAGAACGGAGCCCCACAAGGTGGTGGATGGAGGACTCCAGTCCGGCCAACACCAAGCCGGCTTCCCATAGAAGTGAATGGGAGCGTACCGCGCATGTGCGCCCCCCCCACTCCAATTCATTTCTATGGGGCACTCGGCTATTTTCCCTGGCCCCATAGAAAATTAATGGAGGGCAGCCGCGCATTTGCAGTGCACCCTGCTTCACTTGCGGTTCTCTGTTTTTGATATAGGTGCGGGTGGGGGCACCTATAAGACAATGGGGGCATATCCTAGCGATATGCCCCCATTGTCCATGATATGCCCCCATTGTCCAGATGTGATTCAGCTAATGTAAGTATATTAGGGATGCATATACTACATGGTTTTACTTTTATTAGCCAATATTCTCTTACCTAGTGTGATATCTTTTGACGAACTTTAACTCCATGATGTCATCTACATCTACTGAAGGTTAATCAGGATGCCTTCCTCCTTTGAGGATCGAATGGTTAAGGGTTTTGAATAGAATATAAAATAGTTCCCTAATCCTGCAATTGTGAAATGCATTATCTGAAGATTACAGATCTGCCAGGTTACTATAGATGTAATGAAAAGTATTGGTGTAACCCCACGTAATAAAAGACAGTGGTTTAATGAGATTTTTTCTTTATGGCTGGTATGAACTCTGAGTTCATCAGGAATAAGGACGGTAAAGCCAGGCAAACAAACAAAATGATGTCATGTTTTGTATTGATCCAGTGATATTCAGTGGAACTGCTAAGATAATGGCAGCAGGGCTTGCAGATTTGTCAAGTAAGATACACGCCACCGCAGAATGAACTGATAGATAAACTGATTTGCGCTCGTACTTGCAGAGAGTCAGTGGTGTTGAATCAATTTCACCATGTTTGCAATTCGTTTGGCATTTCAGATAAACTTCTCTATCGATATTGGAAATGTTTCTACATTTAGCCATAACTAAAGAAGCAGCAGTGCTGTGCTTTTTTTTCCTTTAACTCTTTCTTTTTTGCACGGTGATAACTCATAAGTGTCCATGTACTTTTAAAACATTTTGATATACCATAGTGACCCATCGGTGGGGGTCCGAGTGCTGCAAATGGCTAAAACAAGGACAAGGACACGTTCACACACAGGCATTTTGGTCTCATCATTGGTCTGCTTGAAATAATGCAAGTACCAGAGTGTGTTGCATTGTTGGTGGCTTGTTTTTTGTGTGGCTTTTTTTGTAACAATGGATTTTTCCCATACTGCTCTCGAGGGGAAGTGGCATTACTGTGGATGGGTGTAAATGTGAATTCAGGGAATGGGAGTGAGACTAACCTGATTTGTTTTTATGAAAACTGGTTTGAGGACCATGTCCAGAGAGTTGTGGTCAGTGATTTCTATACAGAATGGTCCCGGGTTGTGGTGTACCCCAAGGTTCAGTGCTGGGTACTCTGTTATTTAATTTTTTTATTAATGATATAGAGGATGGAATTAATAGCACCATTTCTATTTTTGAAGACAATACCAAGCTATTTAGTACTGTGCAGTCTATGGAAGGTATCCATTCTGGATCAACTTGGCAAATGAGGTTCAATGTGGATAAATGTAAATTTATCCTTCTGGGTAGTAATAATCGATGTGCTTCATATGTCCTAGGGGTTGGGGGGTAACACTGGGAGAGTCACTTGCAGAGAAGGATTTGGGTGTACTTGAAGGTCATGGATTAAATAACAGCATACAATGTCAGTCCGCTGCTTTTAAAGGGCTTCTGTCACCCCCAAAACCCTTTTTTTTTTGGGCTTGTTAAAATCCTTATTTAAAGGCCCTATAAGCTAAACATATGGCGATGTCCCTTGTAAAACACTGAATCCTAAAGTGAGTTTATCAAATGCCCCTGTGGCTCTATATTCATAAAAAAGCGGTTTATATCACCTGTCAATCACTTCAAAATGTGTCCAAGGGGACGTCTCATGGTGAAAGGTGCCCGGCTGCAGCCATCTCATTTAGGTGCCCAGCGCCGCCTTCTGAGCTGAAATCGCCGCCCTCCCTTTCATTCGGTGACTAACCTTCCTTGTGCCCAGTCGTGCCCAGCCACGCCCGCCTGTGAAGGAGCCCAGCACCGCCTATGTCATTTCCTTTCATCTACGATAGATAGCCGTAATCTCGCGATGCGCGAGCTCGCACATGCGCAGTGCTGGTATAGTGTTCCTTCCCTGTGCTGGCATCAGCCTCAGGGAAAGAACTGAGCATGCGCGAGCTCGCACATCGCGAGATTACGGCTATCTATCGTAGATGAAAGGAGGAGACATAGGCGGTGCTGGGCTCCTTCACAGGCGGGCGTGGCTGGGCACGCCTGGGCACATGGAAGGTTAGTCACCTGAGGTAGGCGGATCGAATGAAAGGGAGGGCGGCGATTTCAGCTCAGAAGGCGGCGCTGGGCACCTAAACTAGATGGCTGCAGCCGGGCACCTTTCACCATGAGACGTCCCCTTGGACACATTTTGAAGTGATTGACAGGTGATATAAACCGCTTTTTTATGAATATAGAGCCACAGGGGCATTTGATAAACTCACTTTAGGATTCAGTGTTTTACAAGGGACATCGCAATATGTTTAGCTTATAGGGCTCATTTCTGATGACAGAATCCCTTTAACTACTATTCCCTATATAGGGATCTTACCTTTGTCTGTGGCTTCTCTTCCTTAAAAAACGATCTTTTAAAATATGCAAATCGCTTCACTACCAGCAAGTAGGGCATCTACTTGCTGGTAGCCGCCGCAAAAATCCGCCCCCTCCTCCTGTTAATTGACAGGGCCAGCGAGCGCTCTCCTCCTCTGGCTGGCCCTGTCATCATTTCAAATCCCGCGCCTGTCTTCATTCGGCGCAGGCGCTCTGAGAGAGGGAGGCTCGCCTCCTCAGCACTCCCTCAGTGCGCCTGCGCCGATGACGTCTTCTCTTTTAGTGACGTCATCGGCGCAGGCGCACTGAGGTAGTGCTGAGGAGGCGAGCCTCCTTCTCTCAGAGCGCCTGCGCCGAATGAAGACAGGCGCAGGATTTGAAATGATGACAGGGCCAGCCGGAGGAGGAGAGCGCTCGCTGGCCCTGTCAATTAACAGGAGGAGGGGGCGGATTTTTGCGGCGGCTACCAGCAAGTAGATGCCCTACTTGCTGGTAGTGAAGCGATTTACATATTTTAAAAGACGCCCTACTTGCTGGTAGTTAAGTCATTTGCATATTTTAAAAGATCGATTTTTAAGGAAAAGAAGCCACAGACAAAGGTAAGATCCCTATATAGGGAATAGTGGTTAAATAAGGATTTTAGCAAGCCCAAAAAAAAATAAGGGTTTTGGGGGTGACAGAAGCCCTTTAAGACTAGCAGGTTATTGTCGTGTATTAAACGAGGCAAGAACAGGGAAGCATCAAGGCTTCTTTAAGGATAAGAACTGTAAATCCATAGCATAATCTACCTCAGAATGTGGCAACAGCAGGAACAGAGGACAGTTTTAAAAAAAGACATATGAATTCTTAGAATTAAATAAAATGAATCCCAATGAAAATGGTACTCACTTCCCTTTCCTAAAATTCACATTCCCATCCATCTTAGTTAAACATGGTGGACTTTTTCAACCATACTATGCTTGATCTATGGAAATTAAAGGCTAAATGTAGTGACAAGGACAATTGTTTGCCCTGTCTCTGTCAACAATATTGTTGGCCCTGTTTAGCAACACCCATTGTGCATACTAGTGTTGAGTGAATCGAAGCATACGAAATGGAATTCGACCCGAAGTTTAGGAAAAATTTGATTCACTGTGAAGCCGAATTTCTTCAAGCTTCATGGTAACTATTCAATTTTTCCTAAAATAGTATGTCTACAAGACTTTTTTTTCTGTAATGTTATTTGTGCCCATAGGAATGTATTAGGATGGAGTAAACGGAATGCCTCATAAAGGTTTTTAGCATTCCGTCCTAAAATTCTGTTATATTTCATTATAACCCTGTTATAACGGAACAGTATAATGGAATTACTAACGCTGATGCAAACCCCCCCCCTAATTTGTGAGCGATACATGTATAGAGAGCACATATGTTCATGCCATGAGAAAACAAGCAATAAATTAAGAACATGTTTTGTATCCCTCAAATAGCCAGGGTATCTCACAACTAGGGGCAGAAGATGGTTATCCACCCATTCACATAAGCATTCATTGAAAGAGCTGATTACCACAACAATGGCCTCATGTGTGATGGGATTTGGTCCTTATGGATTTTTTTGTGAAAAGTGTGAAAAATTGTAAAATCTAATACTACTTGTAATTGACCTTTGTACTGCATAATGGGGTCTTTAGATAATTTAGGTATCTTTTAACATATTTTCATTGAGTTCAATATATAAAGTTGCATTTAGCAAAACTACTGCCCCCCTCTCCTCCCCCCATCCGCTCTGCAGCTCTAATTTTAAGGTCTTCTAATTTTTTTAGCAACTGAATAGCTTGATGTTCTCTCCTGGACAAATTTGAGGTAGTATCGTCAGATGTATGGTACAATTGTATTAATTCCATCTGAACACATTCTGTAAATCTGTCCAAGGGTTGACATTGCGCTTAACCCCTTAGTGACCACCCATACACCCTTTTACGGAGGTCACTAAGGGGCCTAGGCTTGGCAGCGGGGAGCGGGGACCCGGCTCTCACATGAGAGCCTCTGCTCTAACAGCCCTGAGCAGCAGGAGTGCCGTTCCTGGCTGTTTAACACTTTACATGCCGTGGGCAATGGCGCCCGCCACATGTAAAGTGCTGACAGAGGGAGCGGACTCCCTCTGTCTCCCATTGGCACCCTGCAAATGTGATCACGGGGTGCCGATGTAGGCCCCAGACCATTCTTGAGTAATTTCCGTGCAGGCTGTGCCTCTCTGGCGCAGCCTGCTGGTCAATGCCTGAATAGCATTTCCATTAAAATGCAATGCACTATAGGGATAGTGCATTGCATTTTAAAAGCAATCAAAAAGCTGTCTGTTATAGTCCCCTTGCGGGACTATTAAGTGGTAAAGAAAAGTAAAAAAAAAAAATCATCTATTCAATTAAAAACATCCCATAGAATTTTTTTTTAAAAACAGTCTTCCCCATATCTTTGGTATTTCCGCATCTGTAACGACCTGGACTACATAAATATCATGTAAATTACCCCTACGTTGAACGCCTTAAATGTATTATTTTTTTAATGAATTGCTAATTTATAGTGTTGATCGAGCACCAAAGTGCTTGTGTGCTTGAGTAAAACACTTTGCGATGCTCGGGTGTCCAACCGAGCACCCGAGCACTATAGAAGTCAATGGGAGAACCCCAGGCACCCCGTGCTCTGAAGAGGGGAGGGTGTCGGGACTCTAGTTCGGCTTAGGAGTGCCTGCTCTGACTCCATATATAGCTATGTACATATATGGAGTCAGTGCTTGGGGCACCACAGTGTATTTTAATCTAATTTAGCCTGTATTTCAGAAAAGTTTCTGCCAGGATTCAAACTCACAACCTTTTACATTAGAGGCAAGGCACTTGTGAGTTTGAATCCCGGCAGGAACTTTTCTGAAATACAGGCTAAATTAGATTTAAATACACTGGGGTGTCCCCAAGCACTGACTCCATATATGGACATAGCTATATATGGAGTCAGAGCAGGGACTCCTACGCCGCAGACTCACACTGAGGGATTCCTTCACTGTACAGCAATCTTCTGCATAGAAATAGAGGCTAAATTAGATTTAAATACACTGACTTGAGCATCGCGCTCGAGCACACGTGGTGTTCGGCCGAGCATAGCGATGCTCGATGCGAACTGTTGTTCGGCCGAGCATGCTCGCTCAACACTACTAATTTATTCTTAGTTGCCACCGAAAAAACATAATAACAAGCGATCAAAAAGCGCCATTTACCACAAAATGATACCTTTGAAAAATACAAGTCTTACCCCAAAAATTAAGCCCTCACACAACTCCATATAAAGAGAAATAAAAAAGTTATGGTTCTTGGGTAGTGACAATGCAAAAACATTTTTTGTTTTAAAAAAGTGTTTTATTACAAAAAAGTAGTAAAACTTAAAAAAAAACTATATGTATTTGGTATCACTGTAATCGTACTGACC
The DNA here is from genome assembly GCF_905171765.1 of Bufo bufo. Taxonomy (NCBI): domain Eukaryota; kingdom Metazoa; phylum Chordata; class Amphibia; order Anura; family Bufonidae; genus Bufo; species Bufo bufo. The sequence continues at coordinate 212,549,237 of NC_053391.1, forward strand.
AAGAGAATAAAGATATTATGCTATTTATACCGAAAAATGAAATTTATAACGTAAAAACGCAGTGGCAGTATTGCTGTTTTTCCCCTCTCCCTCCTCGAAAGAATTAATAAAAGTTAATCAAAAAGTTATGTGTACCCCAAAATGGCTGCATTAAAACTACAACTTGTCCCACAAAAAGCAAGCCCTCATATAGCTATATTGACGGAAAAAAAAAAAAAGTTATAGCTCTTGGAACGCAACGGTGAAAAAAGAAAGAAAAATGCTTGGTCAGTAAGACCCAAAACATGCTGGTCACTAAGGCTACTTTCACACTTGCGGCAAAGTGATCCGTTGCTGGAACTGCCTGACGGATCAGGCAATCTGCATGCAAACAGACAGCATTTGTAGACGGATCCGGATGCGGATCCATCTCACAAATGCATTGCAAGAACAGATCTGTCTCTCCGTTTGTCATACGGACAAACGGATCAGTTTCTATTTTATTTTACGGATCCGGCATTGCGGTATTTTTAATGCTGGATCCGGCACTAATACATTTCAATGTAAATTAATGCCGGATCCGGCATTCCGGCAACTGATCCGGAATTTTGGACGGAGATAATACTGCAGCATGCTGCGGTATTTCCTCTGTCCAAAACGCCGTTCAGTGACTGAACTGATGACATCCTGATGCATCCTGAACGGATTTCTCTCCATTCAGAATGCATGGGGATAAAACTGATAGTTCTTTTCCGGTATTGAGCCCCTATGATGGACTCAGTGCCGGAAGTGTGAAAGTACCCTAAGGGGTTAAATTTGGTAAAACAAGATTGGATAGATGATTGTACACTATAATTTGATTCAGCCTGTAAATCTTGTCATTTTTTTAAAGCCATATGTTCACATACAGACATATAGCAATATATTTGTGTTATTACCCGAGAGTCCAATTCATGGGTTTTGTGAAGATTAGAGATGAGCAAATTTCGCAGAATTTTCCGAAAAAATTCACATCAATCTGAATATATTTGCCACGAATCGCGATAAAAAAAACTTCTATTTCTAGGCTGCAGAGAGCCTTAATAGTGGTGTAGAACACTGTGCCTTGCAGTAACACGCAAAGGGAGTCTGCTGTGGTAGTGAAATAATACTGTGAGTCAGTATGACATGCAGATGACAGGCGTCACTCTTAGAATCACTGCATACTTCACTTATTTGGGCAGTCACGGGCCAACACTGACCAAATAACTCAAGTATAAACTCAGCCTTACAGGTAGATGTTAGAATCAAGAAGAAGCGCATTTCTTTTACACCGTCGCCAGCTGATTCCACATAGATGTCTGCAGACCTTGTTCTATTAAACACGTATACAAGAAGAGCCCCCGACAGAGTGGAGAGGGTGTCAGCAGTAACTTTGTGTTGACGTCACTGATTTATTTGCCCTTACTCTGATCCATCAGAACAATAACCCACAAAAAACGGATCAGCATTTGCTCAGTAATCCATGAGTATTGGTAATGCCCAAAAAAACAGGAGTGGATGTAAAACAGAGATGACACGTGATGACACATGTCTTCTGTGTTTTGTACCCACTCCTGCTTTTGGCTACCAAATCATAAGCCAATTCTGATGCAACCATACAGGCCTTACAGCTGCTACACAGACAGGATCCGTTGTGCGTCTCATTTTTCCTTTTTTCTGACAGATCAGAAGAAAGGTTAAATAAATCATTATGCCAGCCAGGCCGAAAGGCAAAATAGTGGCCCAGTCATGAAGTGGGGAGAGTGGGAACAGCATGAGAAGTCCACAGAGTGGCCTTATGAAATAGTGGTGAGGTGGCAGCAGCAGGAGGGCATAGAGTGCCACAATGACAAAGGAGGTGACAGCAACAGTATGATTAGGCCACAAAGTGGCAACGTGACATACTGGCAGCAGCAGCAGCATGATACCACAGAGTGGCATGGCCGTTTCGTGGACCGGGCAGCCACCCAGGGAACTGTCAGAAGGGGGGCACCAACAGCAAGGAGGGTCCTTGACCAGTGTAGCGACTGCCACAAACACCACACACTGTAATGACATGCAGGACAGCAGCAGCCTTCTCTCACCTCCCGGCAGCACCCTTACTACTTTATAGACACCCTGCCTGTGTCACAACTTGCACTATTCTCATTTACCAGATTCCAATCCGACAAATCCCAGGCATAGTCATCTGTATTGCCGTCCTCAGGAGAGGGAGAGATGTGTCTGCTGGGATTCAAACCCACGACCTTCTGTATCAGAGGCAAAGCACTTACCCACACAGCCATAAGAGCTGCATAGCCTCTGACTGAAAAAATATGAGACTTCTACTGTAGACTCTGTTATAGCTGTTATAGCCAGTGTACATCTAATACACATGACAGATGCCCTAACACACTCAGCTCTGCTATATCTCTATATATGATAGCTGCCCCAGCATACCCAGCTCTGCTACATCTAATACACATGACAGCTGCCCCAGCACACTCATCTCTACTATATCTCTATATATGACAGCTGCCCCAGCACACCCAGCTCTGCTACATCTATACACATGACAGCTGCCCCTGCACACTCAGCCTACTATATATATACACTCACCTAAAGAATTATTAGGAACACTTGTTCTATTTCTCATTAATGCAATTATCTAGTCAACCAATCACATGGCAGTTGCTTCAATGCATTTAGGGGTGTGGTCCTGGTCAAGACAATCTCCTGAACTCCAAACTGAATGTCAGAATGGGAAAGAAAGGTGATTTAAGCAATTTTGAGCGTCGCATGGTTGTTGGTGCCAGACGGGCCGGTCTGAGTATTTCACAATCTGCTCAGTTACTGGGATTTTCACGCACAACCATTTCTAGGGTTTACAAAGAATAGTGTGAAAAGGGAAAAACATCCAGTATGCGGCAGTCCTGTGGGCAAAAATGCCTTGTGGATGCTAGAGGTCAGAGGAGAATGGGCCGACTGATTAAAGCTGATAGAAGAGCAACGATGACTGAAATAACCACTCATTACAACCGAGGTATTCAGCAAATCATTTGTGAAGCCACAACACGCACAACCTTGAGGTGGATGGGCTACAACAGCAGAAGACCCCACCGGGTACCACTCATCTCCACTACAAATAGGAAAAAGAGGCTACAATTTGCACGAGCTCATCAAAATTGGACTGTTGAAGACTGGAAAAATGTTGCCTGGTCTGATGAGTCTTGATTTCTGTTGAGACATTCAAATGGTAGAGTCCGAATTTGGCGTAAACAGAATGAGAACATGTATCCATCCTCTGATGGCTCCTTCCAGCAGGATAATGCACCATGTCACAAAGCTTGAATCATTTCAAATTGGTTTCTTGAACATGACAATGAATTCACTGTACTAAAATGGCCCCCACAGTCACCAGATCTCAACCCAATAGAGCATCTTTGGGATGTGGTGGAATGGGAGCTTCGTGCCCTGGATGTGCATCCCTCAAATCTCCATCAACTGCAAGATGCTATCCTATCAATATGGGCCAACATTACTAAAGAATGCTATCAGCACCTTGTTGAATCAATGCCACATAGAATTAAGGCAGTTCTGAAGGCAAAAGGGGGTCCAACACCGTATTAGTATGGTGTTCCTAATAATTCTTTAGGTGAGTGTATATCTCTAAGTATTACTATACAGTAGATAGATATATAGAGATATAGCAGAGCTGAGTGTGCAGGGGCAGCTGTCATGTGTATAGATGTAGCAGAGCTGGGTGTGCTGGGGCAGCTGTCATATATAGAGATATAGTAGAGCTGAGTGTGCTATGGCACTATGATACTGCACACTCAGCTCTGCTATATCTATATATCTCTAAGTATTACTATACAGTAGATAGATATATAGAGATATAGCAGGCTGAGTGTGCTGGGGCAGCTGTCATGTTTATAGATGTAGCAGAGATGGGTGTGCTGGGGCAGCTGTCATGTGTATAGATGTAGCAGAGCTGGGTGTGCTGGGGCAGCTATAATATATATATAGAGATATAGCAGAGCTGAGTGCGCTGGGGCAGCTGTCATGTATATGGATGTACACTAGCTATCAAAGCTATAAACGAGTCTACAGTAGAAGTCTTATATTTTTTCAGTGGCAATGCAGCTTTTATAGCTGTGTGGTTAAGTGCCTTGCCTCTGATACAGAAGGTTGTGGGTTCGAGTCCCAGCAGAAACTTTTCTGAAATACAGGCTAAATTAGAATACACAAGCACTGACTCCATATATGGACATACAGGCCGGGAGAGGCCTGCATCGCATCGCTGACATGGAGGTAAGTATAAGTGTTTTTTTTGTTTTTCTTTTAATACCCGACTGTTACTGCCACATGTGGGTAGCGGGAGGCAATTGATACTGGCACATGGGGGGAGGGGAGTTGGCACCTGATACTTGCACATGGGGGGGTTGGCACTATGATACTGGGACATGGGGGGGAAGGAGAGAGGCACTTGATACTGGCACATGGGGGGGAGGAGAGAGGCACTTGATACTGGCACATTGGGAGGTGGGGAGGTGGCACTATGATACTGGTACATATGGGTGGGTAGGAAAAAGAGAGGCACTTAATACTGGCACATTGGGGGGGGAGATGGCACTATGATACTGGCACATGGGGGTGGGTGGGAAGGAGAGAGGCACTTGATACTGGCACATTGGGGGGGCTACTGGCACATGATAGGAGGCTACTGGCACAAAAGGGGGACTATTGGCACATAAGGGGGGCTACTGGCACATAAGGGGGGCTATTGGCACATGATAGGAGGCTACTTGTCACGGGGTTCCAAAGGTGCACTCGGTCCCCCATTGCCCGCAGAACTGTTGCTTAGCTTTTGGAATGAGGTTCTGTGTTTGACCTAATTCCCAGGGCGACTTTACTAGCTGGGTGGCTCCCTGCTCCTAGTCTGCCTTGAGCGCCGAGCTGATCACTCGGTGCTCGACTGGTTGGTCTGTCGGTCATGTGACGCTGGCCACGTCACATGAACCTCACTCCCCACTATAAATACAGGCAGCCTGCTGGCTACAGGTTGCCTGTTAATTTCTAGGTTCCTGGCTATTTGTTGGACTGCTGAATACTTACCTGATCCTGTTCCCTGACCATCCTTTTGCCTTCTCCTCCTGTACTGCACTTCCGTCCTGGTATTGTGACCTCGGCTCCCACCTGACTACTCTCTTAGGACTCCTCTTGTACTTCTCTGCTCTCCTGGTATTTATGACCCCGGCTTCTCCTGACAATTCTCTGCTTGCTCCATTTGTACTTTGCAGCTTTCCTGGTATTGACTCGGTCCGTTCACGTCCTGTTGTTTGTCTGTCTGTCATCCCTGCACTTACTCCAAGTTAGGGATTGCCGTCCAGTTGTCCCCTGTCATTAGGACTCGCGAGGCAAGTAGGCAGGGCCAGGGGTAAGGGTGGAGCGCAGTGGTCATTTCCCTCCCCCCTGTGTGTGTGTGTACGCGACCGTTACAGATTAACAGGCCCAATAACCACTGTATTATGAATCCTCTGGTGACCATGACTGACCATGTCTCTAATCTGACGCAGAGGGTGCAGGAGTTAGGGGAAAAACTCAGTTCTTTTGAGTTAGGGCAAGGTTCTTCCACTCCTCAGGCCTCCAGTCCGCATTTTGAGCCCCAGATTAAGCTCCCAGAACCCTTTTCTGGAGACCGGAGGAAGTTTCTCTCTTTTAAGGAGAGTTGCAAACTTTACTTCCGTTTGCGCCCCGTGTTCCTATGTTTGCCTTACCAACTCCTATCCATGTCATGGCTATTGATGCTACTCCTCTTATTGGTGGTACGGTGAGCTTATGTACCTCAGAGATTTCTCTAACCGTGGGTGTGTGCCACTCAGAGAGATGTTCGCTTCTAGTCCTGGAGAACCTACCTGCTGAGGTGGTACTAGGGTTGCCTTGGCTCCGACTACATAACCCCACTATAGATTGGTCCAATGGGGAGTTGGTGAGATGGGGGCCTAAGTGTGACTCGTGCTTGTCCGTGGTACAGGCTGGGGTCTCAGTAAAGTCGGATACTTTACCCTCTGTTGTTAGAGAATATTCTGATGTATTCTCATCACCAACCCCGGAGGTTCTACCCCCCCATAGACCTTATGATTGTACCATAGAGCTAGTAGAGGGGGCCAAGTTTCCTAAAGGACGAATTTATAATCTTTCTATGCCCGAACGCAAGGCCATGGAAGATTATATTAAGGAGAGCCTTGGTAAAGGGCATATTAGACCTTCTGTCTCTCCTATGGGGGCGGGGTTTTTCTTCGTTAAGAAAAAAGATGGTGGTCTTAGGCCATGTATCGATTACCGGAGATTAAATAAAATCACTGTCCAGAATAGATACTCCCTCTCATTGATTCCGGATTTATTTAACCAGGTTCTGGGGGCAACCTGGTTTTCCAAAATTGACCTGAAAGGGGCATACAATCTAATCCGAATCAAGGAGGGAGACGAATGGAAGACGGCGTTCAATACTCCGGTAGGACACTTTGAATATCAAGTCATGCCTTTTGGTCTCAGCAATGCCCCAGCTGTGTTCCAAAACTTCATGAATGACATTCTTAGAGAGTACTTAGGTAAATTTGTTATTGTCTATCTTGACGACATTTTGATATTCTCTCCTGACTTCGAATCCCATGTGTCTCATGTTAAACAAGTATTAGAGGTGTTGAGGGAGAATCAGCTATCCGCTAAACAAGAGAAATGTGTCTTTGGTGTACAGGAGATTCTGTTTCTAGGGCATGTTCTGACTCCTCACGCCTTCAAGATGGATCCTGGTAAGGTACTAGCAATTAAGGAATGGGTAAGACCTTCATCCTTAAAGGCCTTACAACAGTTCTTAGGTTTCGCCAATTACTATCGTAAATTTATTATGAATTTTTCCGTAATTGCTAAACCGTTGACCGACCTTACTAAGAAAGGGGCGGATTTGGAGAATTGGTCTACTGAGGCCATTTCTTCATTTGAAAAATTAAAAAAGGCATTTAGTAGCGCTCCCATTCTGATCCAGCCTGATCAGGAGAAACCTTTTATTGTGGAGGTGGATGCGTCCGAGGACGGCGTAGGAGCAGTCCTTTCACAAGGTCCTGCTAGCCTCACTAATCTGAGACCATGTGCCTTCTTCTCCAGGAAATTCTCTCCCATGGAGAGAAACTACGACATAGGGAATAGGGAGCTGCTGGCCATTAAATGGGCATTTGAGGAGTGGAGGCATTTCCTGGAGGGGGCAAGACATTGTGTAACTGTTGTCACTGACCATAAAAACCTTATGTTTCTCGAGTCTGCTAAGAGGTTGAATCCCCGTCAAGCCAGATGGGCTCTGTTTTTTACTCGTTTTGATTTCTCCATCATGTTCAGGCCGGGAAGTAAAAATGTGAAGGCGGACGTATTATCTCGGAGCTTCCAGGCTTTTCAACCTACTGAGGTACCACCTGAATCCATCCTACCAGCAAAAATCTTCTTAGCAGCTCTTACCCAGGATATCTCGGCTCGCATTAGGTCTGAACAACATCTGGCACCGGTATCCACCCCAACAGATAAGTTGTTTGTTCCCGTACAATTTCGTCTCCAGCTGTTGGGTGAGTGTCACGATTCTGCCTTTTGTGGACATCCGGGTGTTGAGGGCACTAAGGATCTGGTTTCTAGATCTTATTGGTGGCCCACTCTAACTAGGGATGTCAAGTCCTACGTGTCAGCCTGTGAGGTTTGTGCCAGGTCCAAGACACCTAGGACTCGCCCTGCTGGTAACCTACGACCCCTACCCATTCCCAGTAGACCCTGGTCCCATATCTCGATGGACTTTATAACTGATCTACCGCTGGCGGAGGGTAAGACTGTGGTTTGGGTAGTGGTCGATAGGTTTAGCAAGATGGTTCATTTCATTCCCCTGTCTAAACTTCCGAATGCTAAAACCCTGGCGTCTATTTTTGTGAGAGAGGTTGTTCGTTTACATGGCATCCCGGAAAATATTGTTTCTGACAGGGGTGTGCAGTTTGTGTCCAAATTCTGGAGGGCCTTCTGTCAAAGATGTAAAATTTTATTGTCTTTTTCTTCCGCCTACCATCCTGAGAGTAATGGGCAGACTGAACGCCTTAATCAGTCTGTGGAACAATTGTTGAGGTTGTATGTTGCTGATGACCAGCAATTATGGGTCAAATTCCTTCCGTTGGCTGAATTTGCTTTGAATAACCGTGTCAATTCTTCTGCTGGGGTCTCCCCTTTCTTTTGTAACCATGGTTTTCATCCCCGTTTTCATTCTGGGTCGTCCGTCTCCTCCTCTAACCCTGAAGCAGATAAACTCTCCTCCGAACTGTGCACAGTTTGGGCCCGGGTTCAATCGAACCTAGAAAAGGCTCAATGTTCTCAAAAACACAAGGCCGATAGGAGACGTTCAAGGGGGGTAAACTTTCAGGTTGGGGAAAAAGTATGGTTGTCCTCCAAGAATCTATCTCTCAAGGTAACTTCTAAAAAATTTGCTCCTCGTTTTATTGGACCATATAAGATCACGGAAGTGATTAACCCGGTATCTTTTAGGTTGGAGCTGCCTGAGTCATTCCACATTCATAATGTGTTCCATAAATCTCTGCTTAAAAAATATTTTGAACCGGTAGTACCATCAAAAGCCTCGCCTCCGCCGGTTCTTGTTAATGATGCTGTCGAGTATGTGGTGTCTAAAATAGTGGATGTCAGGAAGGTGCGTAATTCCTTGCAGTACCTGATTCACTGGAAGGGGTATGGACCTGAGGAGAGATCTTGGGTACCTGCCAGGGAGGTTCATGCTCCTAGACTTGTTCGTAAATTTCATTTAGAACACCCTGAAAAGCCATCGCCTGAAGTCTTGGGTCCGGTGGCCCCTCGTAAAAAGGGGGGGTACTGTCACGGGGTTCCAAAGGTGCACTCGGTCCCCCATTGCCCGCAGAACTGTTGCTTAGCTTTTGGAATGAGGTTCTGTGTTTGACCTCATTCCCAGGGTGGCTTTACTAGCTGGGTGGCTCCCTGCTCCTAGTCTGCCTTGAGCGCCGAGCTGATCACTCGGTGCTCGACTGGTTGGTCTGTCGGTCATGTGACGCTGGCCACGTCACATGACCCTCACTCCCCACTATAAATACAGGCAGCCTGCTGGCTACAGGTTGCCTGTTAATTTCTAAGTTCCTGGCTATTTGTTGGACTGCTGAATACTTACCTGATCCTGTTCTCTGACCATCCTTTTGCCTTCTCCTCCTGTACTGCACTTCCGTCCTGGTATTGTGACCTCGGCTCCCACCTGACTACTCTCTTAGGACTCCTCTTGTACTTCTCTGCTCTCCTGGTATTTATGACCCCGGCTTCTCCTGACAATTCTCTGCTTGCTCCATTTGTACTTTGCAGCTTTCCTGGTATTGACTCGGTCCGTTCACGTCCTGTTGTTTGTCTGTCTGTCATCCCTGCACTTACTCCAAGTTAGGGATTGCCGTCCAGTTGTCCCCTGTCATTAGGACTCGCGAGGCAAGTAGGCAGGGCCAGGGGTAAGGGTGGAGCGCAGTGGTCACTTCCCTCCCCCCTGTGTGTGTGTGTACGCGACCGTTACACTACTGGCACATAAGGGGGGCTACTGGCACATGATAGGAGGCTAGTGGCACATAAGGGGGGCTACTGGCACTTGATAGAGGGGCTACTGGCACATGATAGGAGGCTAGTGGCACATAAGGGGGGCTACTGGCACATGATAGGAGGCTAGTGGCACATAAGGGGGCTACTGGCACTTGATAGAGGGGCTACTGGCACATGATAGGGGGGTGACTTACACATGATAGGAGGCTACTGGCACATAAGGGGGGCTACTGGCACTTGATAGGGGGGCTATTGGCACATGATAGGGGGGTGACTGGCACATAAGGGGGCTACTGGCACATGATAGGGGGCACTCTGGCTACTGGCACATGATGGTGGGGGGCTCTTATTACTGGCACATGATTGGGGGGCATCTATGGGGCTCTTATTACTGGCACATAATTGGGGGCATCTATGGGGCACATCTTACTGGCACATGATTAGGGGGCATCTATGGGGGCACATCTTACTGGCACATGATTGGGGGGCATCTATTGGGGCACGAATTACTGGCACATTATTGGGTGGCACTATAGGGGCATCTACTGAGGTTAAAAAGAAGGGGTATTTTATATGGGGGCTCTGTATAGGGGTATTTTATACTGGGACACATTTTGGTAGATACTATGGGGAAGGGGGGAGAGGAGCACTATGGGGTCATCTATACGGGGGCACTGAGAAGGGATATTTTATATTGTCACATTATGGGAACATTCGCTCAACTAGGGGCATTACAACGGGGTATGTTTTGCAGATTATAAGGAGAATTATTTCTACTGGGCGGGCATTATGGTGGGCTTTATTACTTCCCCATGGTATGAGCCCCCTAGTAGCAGCACCAGCCTCTCCCTGCTCTGCTATCCCTCTTCCCCTTCTCAAATCCTTATTATGAAATCTTTCTCATTAGGATAAAACACAACATCAGCTCCACCGAGCCCGCGGCCAAAGTGTTGAAGTGGTGTCCGAGATCCCCAAGGGCCAAGCCAAGTAATTGTAAGTTTTCATATGAAATATGTTTGTTATACACATATAGCATACACTGTGCCACACAATATACAGTATACATCTACACTGTGTAGGGGTTATACTGTTTATTGTACAGCATGGCACAGAGGTTATATTGTCCGGCATGGTGTAACCTCCATACATTTTATGTACAGTATACAGTAATCTGCCTTGCCATCTATGCTTTGAATCTGGTTTTATATGTTACTTGGTTTTTGTACATTTACTTGCCTGTGCTAGTTGAGACCTGCTGTGATTGGGTTTTAGTTAGTTATTAAATGCATCATCAGCTCAGCTCTCCTCTGGTGGAGTTGAGAAGTAAGGGGCAATCCAGGCCTTGTTCATTTTTATCTGAGTCAACCTGTCAGCATTGCCAGTGGACAAGCGGATACTCTTATCTGTTATAATGCCACCAGCAGCACTAAATACACGCTCAGACAACACCATCTTCCAAAACTTTTCCCTCCTTGTACCACTAGGCTGCGCTTCAGGGTGAGATTGCTGTCAGGGTGTCATGAAAGTGTCCCATGCCTTGGAGAGTGTTGCCCTGCCTTTGTTGGAACTGCTGTGTGTTCCCCTTGTCTCCCTTCCTTGGTTGCCTAAGGAAGTACGGACTCTGCCGGCCACGTTGTCAGATGGAAAATTTTGGAGCAATCTCTCAACAAGAACCTTCTGGTATTGCACCATTTTGCTCGTCCTCTCCACCAGAGGAATGAGAGATGAGAAGTTCTCTTTGTAGCGGGGGTCGAGAAGGGTGAACACCCAGTAACCCGTGTTATCTAAAATGCGTATAACTCAAGGGTCGCGGGAAAGGCAGCCTGACATGAAGTCAGCCTTGTGTGCCAGAGTACCAACAGGCAAGACGTTAATGAAGTCATGTTGCAGCTGGTATTCCACAACTGCCCTCTGTTGCTCACAAAGCCTGGCCAAGATGTAGAACATAGAGTTCCAGCGCGTGCTCACGTCGCACAACAGTCAGTGAGCTGGAAGCCACAAGCGCTGCTGCAGCATTGACAGACCGGCTGAAGCTGTGGACGACTTGCGGAAATGGGCACACACACACAGCGTGCCTTTACTAGTAGCTCTGGCAAATTGGGGTAGGTTTTGATAAACAGCTCAACTACTAAGTTTAAGACGTGGTCTAGGCATGTGATGTGTGTCAGGTTGCCGAGCTCCAAAGCCGCCACCGGGTGATGTTCTGGGACACATGCTAGTGTAAGGCGGGCACGGCACATCGTGAAAAATAGTGGCGGCTGGGGACTGCATACCGAGGGATGGCCGTCGACATCAGGCTGCCAAAGGCCTCAGTGTCCACAAGCCTAAATGGCAACATTTCAAGGGCCAGTATATTCGAAAGTTGCGCATTTAGTGCTATGGCCTGTGGGTGGGTGAATATTTGCGCTTGCGCTCAAATGACTGTGTTATGGACATTTGGACGCTGCGCTGGGACAGGGAAGTGGATGTTATTGCCGCTGGTTCATGCGCAGGTCCAGGAGCAGGGCGAGGGGCATCCAGACCTGCGCCTTCGACATGGGATTGGCCAGCAGTGTGCGTAACACAGGGGAAGAGGAGGCAATGGTGTGACCCGCAGACCTAGATTGTGGACCCAGGCGTTCGGCCCACTTATTAAGGTGCTTGGATGCCATGTGGCGGATCATGCTGGTGGTGGTGAGGTTGCTAGTGTTCACGCCCCGACTCATTTTGGTACAGCACAGGTTGCAAACTACCACTCTTTTGTCATCTGCACTTTCCTCAAAAAAGTGGCATACTGCGGAACACCTACCCCTTGGCAAAGTAGATTTATGCATGGGGGTGCTCGGTGTAACGGTTGCGGGCCTGTTTGGTGTGGGCTGACTTATCCCATTTGCAACCCCACTGCCTCTTCCAGCCTGTTGCAGGCTTCCTCACTCTGGTCATCCTCCTGACTTGACCTAACCACAACCTCAGTGATTGACAACTTTGTCTCATCATCATGCACCTCGTGAACGAATAATTGCCGTTCACCACAGTCATCTTCTTGAGACTGTGAAGGCTCAAGAGGTTGGGAATCAGGGGACAATATCTCAGGTCCCTCTTCAAGCATGCTGGGCGCGAGGGCCAAATATAATAGTGGTGCTGGAAAGAGCTCCTCGGAATATCCGAGAGTGGGATCACTTGTTTGGCAAGCCTCTCCATGGTGGAAGGAAGGATGATCACAGTGAGGATTCGGTTGACCAGACTCTTGGCTACAGAGACTGGACTTGGTGGAAGAGAGGGTGGTGCTTAACCGACTGGATGCATTATCTTCAGGAATCCAACTGACCAACTGTTTGCACTGGTCCGACTTGGACAGTGTTGGCCTGCGCTGTCCAGCTAAGTTGGACATGAAGCTGGGTACGGTGTCTTTTTTTTTTTTTCTGTTGCATTGGCAGCAGGCACAGTTTTATTGCTCCCAGGGCCACGGCCTCTGCGTGCAGCATCAGCCTCACGCCCACTTCTCAGTCCCTTAGTGTTCGCCTTCTTCATATTAATGGTTTTGTCATTAGATGTGGCACAGATTATTTTACTGTTCGCTAAAGACACAGTTTTCGGATGCAGGACAGTATATGTCACAGAAACCCACAGAATATGGACTCTATATTAGGCCCAGATTATAGGAATTTGCAATACAGACATTGTTTTCTGATGTAGTACAGTATTGGTTACAGAACACCACAGATTATGGACACTATATTAGGCCCTGATTATTGGAATTTGCAATACAGACACAGTTTTTGGATGCAGGACAGAATATGTCACAGAAACCCACAGAATATGGACACTATATTAGGCCCAGATTAGTTAAATTTGCCCTAACAAAACCGTTTTCGGATGGCGTACTGTATATGTCACAGAAAGCCACACAATATGGACACTAGATTAGGCCCAGATTATTTAAATTTACGCTAAAGAAACAGTTTTCGGATGGAGTACTGTATATGTCACGGATGTGTATTACACGCACACACTACAGAGACAGTAGATGAGGGCTGGCTCCTGATTATTTAAATTTACGCTAAAGAAACAGTTTTCGAATGACGTACTGTATATGTCACAGTATGCCACACACTATGGACACTAGATTAGGCCCAGGTTAGTAAAATTTTCCCTAAAGAAACAGTTTTCGGATGGCGTACTGTATGTCACAGAAAACAACACACTATGGACACTAGATTAGGTGTATTATACGCACACACTACAGAGACAGTAGATGAGGACTGGCCCCTGATTATTAAAATTTACACTAAAGAAACAGTTTTCGGATGGAGTACTATACAGATTGGAAAAAATAATGCGAATATTCTAAATAACGAATATATTCGCTATATTGCTATATATTAGTTTTTTTGAATATTCGTCATTTTTTTTCCATATGAAAACATGATTCCTTCCAGCTTAAGTTGCTTGTGGGCCAATGACTCATTGACCCACAAGAAAGAAGCAGGGAGGAATCATGTGTTCAGATGTAAAAAAAATTGTGAATATTCGATATAGCGAATATATAGCACTATATTCAAAATATTCGTGAATTAGCGAAGTTGCGATATTCAAGATTAATATTCGCTATTCAAATATTCGCGCTCAACACTAAATGAAACCATTACCATCTCTAAATTGTATTGTAGAAATGAAAATAATCAGTCAGTGCAAACTCCAAACCTTTAAATATAACTTTAACCCCTTAAGTATCGGGCCCATTTTTGGTTTTGTATTTTCGTTTTTTCCTTCCCATGCTCCAATAGCCATAACTTTTTCCTTTCACATAGCCATATGAGGACTTATTTTTTGTGGGACAAGATGCATTTTTTAATGCACCATTTAATTTAACATGTATGTTATTGGAAAACGGGAAAAAAATTATTTGGGTGGTTAAATTGAAAAAATAAATAAATAATATTTCACCAAGGTTTTTGGGGCTTTGACATCGCAGAATTCACTGTGCTCTACAAATGAAATTACGTCCTTATTCTGTTGCTCAATATTCTAGTGAAACCAAAATTGTATAGGTTTTTTTTGTTTACTACTTTTTTAAAAATTTAGAAAAAAATCAAACTTTTCTTTGAACTGCCTTTTTCTGACAGCCATAACTTTTTATATTTCTGTTCACAGAGCTGTGTCAGGGCTTGTTTTTTGTGGGACAAACTGTAGTTTTTATTGGTACCATTTTTGTGGTTCCTATGACTCTTTATCACCATTATTCAATTTTTAGGGGGAGAAAAGTGATCACAAAATGGCAACTCGTGTGGTTTTAATTTTTTGCTCACTGCACAGGATTTTTATATTTTTTATATTTTAATAGTTCAGACATTTTTCTGACGTGGCCATACCTGATATGTTTATTTTTTTATTATTAATATATTTTTATATGTAAAATTGGGAAAGGGTGTGATTTAAACTTTTAATATTTTAACTTATTTATTTTTCTTTTTTCTTTTTATTAAATAGCTATTTTCCCCCTTAAGGGGGCTAGATCCTGTCCTATTCACCTTAATAGAGATATATTAGGATGAATAGGATTTTTACACTTTCTGTGGTTTGTGCACACCGCAGCAGGGAGCTTACCATGGCAGCCATGGAAGACTCCAGGGGTATCCTGGCTGCCATGGTAACCGATCAGAGCTCCACAATTTCACTGCGGGGGCTCAATTGAAAGGCAGAGGGAGCCACATCCCTCTGCCTTACGCCACTGAGGGGATAAATGAAGGAGTCTGGCAGGATCGCCATTCCCTATCATTGCAGCCAGGTGCTGGCTGTATGTTACAGCAGGCACCCCCCACCTATAGAGTGGGCTCACTGAGGCAGCCCGCTCCATACATTCCCTCTACCACCGTGATGTACCGGTATGTCACAGTGATTGAAGGGGTTTATTTGATCCTCATTGATAACAAGTAAGGAGAGGTTCACAACATGAATTGCCTGTTGTGTTTCTTCATACTGTTTCATTTGCGTTGCAGATATTGTTTTTCTGTGTTTTTGCCCCGCTTTTCTAAATTGTTTTAACAGTGTCAGTTGATGTGTTCAAGGAGTCTGAAACTGACTTTCCTTTGTACTTCTGGTTTCCTGTCTTTCCTATAGGATGGCATTTTTTTTTTGAATGGATCAGGGTCCCCCCCCCCCCCATCTACCCATCTACCCTATTCATATACTGCATCTACTGCATAATCTTTGATATTTGATCTTCTGATTATTAATAATAGATTTTTCTAGTGCCAAAATATTATTTTTCTTTAGTTTAGCATCATGAAATGTTTTAGAAGCTGCATTAGTTAAAATATTGACTTGCAGAGATTTAATCTGAGCTTTGATATTGTTTAACATGTGTTCCTTTTGTGATATAATCAATCTCATTAATGCAAAAGAGCAGTTGGAAAGAATGTCATTCCATTTATTCACGAAGTACCAAGAGTAAATGGTGTTTGGTATTTTTTTTTATCTTTAGGCCACGTCGAATCATGTTTTTTCCCCCCAAATACTGTTGCAAATCCCATCAAATTCTCATTTCCTTACAAAGGAGTTTTTCCGATTCCAACATATTATTTTAAGACTCTAAGTTGGGCATAAAAATTTCTGCCTGATTCACAAAGATGTCTCCTAATTTATTAAAGTGATTTGCACAATGATCCACATTTGTTAGAGGCAATTGGGGGAATTTACCACAAGGATAATATTTGAAGTCAGTTTTGCTTGAGTCTGCATTGGCGTACTTTAAACCACATTTATCAAATGTTGTTTGATAAATTTGTCTTATCCTTAAACCTAACACTTTTGTCTAGAAAAGCTACTTCATTTTTCCTCCTCCATCCTCTAACTGGAGTGAGATTGTAACTTTTTTGTGACTTTTAAAGAGTCTCAGTGATAAATCTGGAGTAAAACTCATTAACATAGCTAACCAAAGCCACTGGCCAATAATCGTTTAAACATCTCACTGTGAGCTTCTTGGGCCCTGGAACAATAGTAGTAGCTTTAAGACATATGGGGGCGCATTTATTAAGACCAGCATTTTAGACACTGGTCTTAATAATGGCCCATAGCTGGAGTTACAAAGAGGCGCAGGCCTATCTATAACTTCAGTGCATCCAGTGCCAGTTCAAAATGTAAGACAGCTTTCGAGCTGTCTTACATTTAGACCATTTTCTACACCTAAAACAGGCTTAGAAAATAGTGAATGAGACGAGTCTACTGGCCTGTCCCCCTCCCGCACACATCATGCCCACAATTTTAGAACTGGTATGAAGGGGGCAAATTTGCAGATAGCGGTGCAACTAACAATTAGGCCGTCATCTGCACCTTAAATGCGCTTAACTTAGGCGTATTTCAGCTTAGTAAATGACCCCCATGGAGATTACAGGTAGGGATGAGCGAAGCAAGCTTCGGATCTTAGATCCAAAGTCGCTTCAGTCAAAACTTCGTTTTAGTGCTATACGGAGATTTGAAGATACAATATTAAAATGTATGGGCTCCAGCGAGGCAAATTCATTATCACGGAAGTCTCACGATACTTCAGTGAATAACTTTGGCATTTGATTTTTCAACTTGAAAACCATTTTAAAATTTGTTTCCAAAGTCAGCTTCAGTACTAAGGTACATGTCGTTACCAAAGCCAACTTTTTCAAGTTTAATAATCAAATGTCATAGTTATTTGCCAAAGTCTCATGAGACTACGGCAAATAACTCATTTCGCCCCTCTAGAGTCCATAAATTTTAATGCTGTATGGAGACGGATCTCCATACAGCATTAAAACTAGGTTTTGAGCAAAACGACTTTGGATCTATGATCCGAAGCTCACTTCGCTCATACCTAATTACAGCTGCCTAATATCTCCACTTAGCTACTTTAATTCCCTGCTTCAATTCCCTTTGGGCATTACTATAGGCCAAAATATTCCCTCACCTATAAGCAACATCCCATTCCCTAAGCAAAGCACATACTGTACTATCAATACATGGGTTTCGACAAAGAATCTGTCAAAAATTAAAGGTGGAATCTGATTGGTTGCTATGGGCAACTAAGCCAGTTCTACTTTACACCAGTTTGATAAATGACCCCATTTGTTTTTAAGACCATATCAGTACAAAAGGCCACAAAATCTAACACCATTGAGCAATATCCCTCCAATTCTGTATCCCCATGCAAACACCTCCTAATCTATACTTTCAAAACAATCTTGTAATATTGAAACAGATTCCTCATTCCAAATTTAGACAGTTTTAACTACTGGTCGCGTTTTGCATCTTAAAGGTCTATAAGATGGAAACATCACTATTGAAATATGATTGGATCATCCAAGTTGTGGTAGCAGAACAGCCTTATATTCCCTCAGCATATTAGTATAACCCTGATCAAGTATATTCGTATCTCTAGTTGAATGAAAATTCAACAGTCTAAGTATAATAGTCTTTAAATCCACATAATTAAAATTCCCTGCTACAATCCCAGTTCCTTCCGTATATGTGTTTAATTGACCATCAAGAGCATCAGGTGGCTCGTCTAGAGCCAATGTAGTATTGGCCTCTGGTCGAATACAGAGAGCCATGATTAAAACAGTGGTAAACTCTCTCAGCATATAAAAAGGCCTGTACTTCAAAGCCAAATATTCATTATCAAGGTAACAGTGTGGTCTTATAATGTCCACAAATGTACCCCAGTAATTATTTACATAGATGCACACTCCTCCTTCTTTACTCTTGCCAGAATCAATAGACCTTTTATGCCCTGTAAACTGAATAACCTGCCAGTTTAATTGCTGTATCAGGAGTGGTGTTGTTCTTCAGACAGATCTCATCTTGTTGATATCATTCATGAGTGACCTGCAGTTTGAAAGAAAAAGGCTCTTCAAAGATGGTATCTGTGGATTTTTTACAGCCTAGATCATACAGTGCCTCACTTCTGCCCCCTTTCCCGCCATCTCCTTCAGTGTCTCTTAGACACAGCACCAGCCATTCCTCTAGTCTCCTCAGGATTCAAGAACTCTGGTGGAACAAACTTCAGACCTCCAAAGTAATGTTTATGGCATCTGTTTCCAATATCAAGCAGTTTGGTAGATTCATAATGCAAATGTCCTCCAAATACTTGTGCAGCTAAATCCAGTGCACATAAAATAATTTCAAAAATTAAAATGCTGCTTTATAATTGGGAGCTTCAGGCTGATGCTTCTGTGCGTGCCGCCATCGTGGAATCGTGGTTTTTATGCAAAGGATATAAATTGTATAGGTTTGAGGTGTATGAGTGATAAATAGAGGAGTCTGGGATCTGATTATTTTACTTTGGTTTGATTTGGGGTCTGCGTTTGTTTAGTTTTTTTTTTTAGGGACATGACCAAGTACAGCAACATTTTCTATAGGGCGTGTCAAGAGCCACTATTTTTCAGTAATATGAGTGAGTGTGATATTGTATGTGAGCAGGTAGGGACTGGGTCCAGAGCTGCTTTTTAGTTCTAGTCTGGCCATGCCACCAATGGTTCTGTGAATTACAAGGTCATAGCTCTGCATCCCTTATACAGTTTTTTTTGCACATTGGCAACTCAGCCACCTGCTGTGCAGAACTGCAACGCAGCTACATTTAAATGAACCGCAACTACTGCAGTCACCCTGCACAGCCTTGTGGCTTGACGCACCACTGTTCAGAGAAAACTTAAAGGGGTTCTACTGGAATTAATAAAATTACTGAAAATACAATTACATTTACAACTAGAAAAGCTAAAATTTCTGGGGAAATTGTGTGAAGTGTTCTTGCTTCCACCAGTAGTCTACAACTGGAGTGGGCGGAGTAACTGGGTGGAGTGGCTTGAGTAACTGTTGTGTGGTTGGAGTGGGTGGAGTAACTGGGGAGAGGTTGGACTGGGCAGAGTAACTTTATGGAGTGGGCAGAGTAACTGTGTGGAGTGTTTGGAGTGAGTAATGATAGTAAACATTACACTAACCAATTGATTGATCAGATTTAAAAAGTGCACATGGCAAGCTTGATAGAGTGAGAAATTTATTTCAACATTTATTTATATAGAACATTTAATTGCAATTTTGTTGCCCAAAGTGCTTCACAGTTACATTAAAACATACATTTATAAAAACATTAGCAGCCGATTTGTGTAGGTGGGCCTGAAAATGAGGGAGTGGTGGCAGTTTAGAAATCATGTCCTGATTTTTCAGCTCACACTCTAGCTTTTGTCACTCTGCTGGCTGCTCACACACCTGGGTTCCTATGGCAACTTACTCTACAGCAAGAGCAGAGAAGAGCGGTTAAAAACAAACTGCTCGAACTTGCTCACTTTACTGGCGGTTTCCATCTTCAAACGGTTGTAGTTTAAAAATTATAAATCCTACAGCAAAGAGCTTTATATTGTGAGAATCACAAGACCCAGACCTTACATGCATAGTATGTCTCTGAAATATTAAAAATGAAGGCACAGTCGCAGTTTAGAAATTGGCTTTCAAATTTGAGGTGGCTAGAGTGGATGTTTCAATGAATGTCAATGGACGGTGTGAGTTGCAAACAAATGATCATATTGTGAAAACTATCAGGACTAGCAGCGATAGCTGAACATTTTGATATAAGATTTGTGTAGGTGGGCTTGAAAATGAGGGAGTGGTGGCAGTTTAGAAATCATGTCCTTATTTTTCAGCTCACACGCTCGCTCCCACTCTAGTTTTGAACATTCCGCCATTCATTCCTATGTGACCAATTTCGCCACAAAAACGCTGATTTTTCATGAACCATTCGACGAAACATTCCACAAAGTAATACAACACCAATTGGGAACAATCCACACGTTACGGTATATTATTGTCTATGTAGTGTAAAAACTGTGGGAGGAGTTAGGGTGGTAAATTTGGCTATTATAATAAGATTATATATGTGAGATAACAGTAAGTGGTCTTGCCATGCAAGAACACTTAATTACTTTAATATAAACACATTCCAAAATAGCATTTAGTATTTACAATGTCTTGTTTTCTCTAGGGGAAATACAATTGCTGCTGCCCTACTAGCACACACAAAACACGTCCTGATCTCACAGCAGGACAGGTTACTTCAGAGAGGTGAGCTCTCCTCTGTGCAGAAATATTAGGTGTATTTTGGGCTCAGATTGCAGATCTGCGACTTCTACCCGCTCATGCCAGGTCTCAAAACATTTGTGGGCAGGGAAGGGGATGGGTCAGTAGGCGTTTCTCATTTACCATTTTCTATGCCTGTTGTTTTAGTCATAGAAAATGGTCTAAATGTCAGGCAGCTAGGAAGCGGTCTAACATTTTGAAGTGGCAAAGGACCTGCCAAAGTTATGTAGAGGCTGGCGCCTCTACATAACTCCAGTGGATCCGCCAACAGGTATAGGGGTTATTGAAACTGGCGTCTAAAACGCTGGTCTTAATAAATGTGCCCCTATGTTCCTAGACACAGCTGATAACATAGCTGATAACATCTTCAGCTCTGTGTGAATCAACGAACATAGGGAAAGTGCAGTATGGATGGACTGGTGGGGGTGGTAATGAGTGCACACAAGCGCTGCTGCTCATTAGTCACACCTCCTACCATAGACTGAAGTTAATGATGGAGTGATCTTTTATACAGTATAACAGAGTGAATCAGTGCTAGCTAAATATTAATAAAAGGGAAAGTAAAACTGAAGAGAATTTTAATATCTTGTAGCAACGTCACAGTAGATTAGGACTGCACTCTCAGCTAACTGGAGAGATTTTGATCAAACTTTTTACATTAGGAACTTCCTATTTGAGCTCCAGAAGCTGCTCTTTACATTTGATTTTAATACATTTGCATTGTTTAGATTCATAAGCTATTACTGAAACATGTTTAGCTTTATTGAAGGAACACATTAACATTAATACAAATGCCACATACTGTATAACTTGCCTAGGGGTAACATTTGACTGATCCTCGACATTTAAAGGGATTCTGTCACCTCCATATGGCCACATTGCCGCTGGTTTTGCGCCGTTTGCCAGCGCATGCGCAGTAGTTAAAGCGATGCAGTGCCCACAATGGGCACCGCAGTGCGCATGCTCCGGCCTGGCGAGGCAGTGCACAGTCGCGGGATCTCGGCCGGACCTTAGGATGACGCAAGGGAATAGGAGGGCGGGCATATGCAGAGGCTGGGGCGGGGGAAGAATGAACGCCGCCCCTGGGCACTTGCGAGTGCTCATTTGCATATCAATCAAAGTTCGTTTTTTCCCCTCCCCACGACAGCACCTTAGAGAGATGGCTCCGCCCCAGGACAGGAAACCTGCAGCATAAAAAGGTGGAGCCGCTCTCCCACCTCAGTGAGGTTTCCTGTCCTGGTACGGGAGCCTGCAGTTGTCGTCCTGACCTGGAAGTCCCGGTAGATGTCGGAGGGTTGGAGGCGGCTTGTTTACCTGTCCGATCATCCCCACAGGCGTCGGGGGCAGGATACCGGTGAGAAGATCCCGGGTCACAAGGGCAGAAGGTGCTGGTCCCTCAGGCGAGGAGGACCGCACCAACGGATCTAAGGTGGCCAGAAGGCCCCAGTATTGCTGCAAACCAGCCAGGACAGGCAATGGGCCCCTATGCAAAGGGAGGGGGGAGTGTACTTATTTAAAATATAGCTTTTAATAAGTTATACGATAAGCAGAGTAAAAAGGACTCACTAAACGAAAAACATACAAACATAGATAGGACCAATTAGTACCAGGCTGGTACAAATGAAAAATTCTGCTCCGTCTGTGAGGACGCGAACAGTCTTACCAGACCCTTTGTAGTAAGTGGGTACGGTTCCTTGGTAACCTGAGGCAGGAAAACCTGGGAGTATGCCGGGCGGAGGACGGATGTTTCAGCTGTGCAGTCAGGTAGATCAGACAGTGTAGTCAGGTAGATCAGACAATAGGAGGAGTCCTATATATCCCTATCAAGGTGAGAGGGGCTATTATGCTGCTACCTGTCTATACAGAGCACTCGCCTTGAAAAAGGCGACCCCGTCCGGTAGCCTGTCCCTATGGTGGACCTGTACCCTGGAACTACAGAAGTTTTTTCTAGTGATGAATGGATGGTGATACTTCCAGTGGTCACCCGACGTGGCACGTTTCTGTCCGTGACTTCTTCAGGGGGAACGACTGCAGGAGGTAACAGTATAGCCGTAGGTATTTAGCCTTAGGCTAGTTTAACACTGAGGAAAAAGGAACAGGCTGTAATGGCCTGTGGACTGCTGAAGCCTGGTTGGGCTGCAGTTGCTGCTTAATCCAGGGTGGAAAGCAGAGTGGCACAGGAGGGGTAGTCTTGTGCAAGACGGTCTGGGGAATCTAATAATCCCTTTCAAACATGTGCAACCCCTATGGTTGGGGGTGACAGTATAGACCAGCCGCGATTGTATGTCTCAGAAGTGAGTTTTAAATATCCGCGCCTCAGTTCCGTCGCCCCGCCCCCCAGTGACGTCATCGACGCAGGACGCCACCCGGGAGCGCCGCCGTACGTCCAGTCACGTGACCCAGGCATCAGGGAAGCCCGAGGAGAGTCACAGTGAACAGGGCAGAGGGCGGACGCAGCCAGTGACGTCACACGCCGGCAACACCACTCCGGTGAGGCGGGATTGCGGCAGGGGGTGGGCGGAGACCAATCGTCACACAGCCAGTATCTAGATGGTCTGGTGACGACGTCCGACGCAAAGTGTATGCGTCACCTAGGTTACCAAGTAAATAGTAGTATAGCCTGGATGCAGCTAGTGGCATTTAGTGCAGGGTGGACGGGCACAGGACGGGACACAGATGATGCTAGAGATATAACTAGCTGGGCCACATGAAATTGATATGTAGATATGGGCGCACTGTTGTAGTGGACAGGGGTACCATGAGATGATGTATCAGGGATCCCTGTAACAGTACACAATATAGTGCGACCACCGTATTGTGTGGATGACAGTCAAAACGACCACCGTATTGTGTGGATGACAGTCAAAACGTGGTGGCTGCATCAGTACACAATATAGTGCGACCACCGTATTGTGTGGATGACAGTCAAAACGACCACCGTATTGTGTGGATGACAGACAAAACTTAGTGGCTGCATCAATTCAGGAGGGGGATGGGCCATCCGGCGCATATACCCCAAAGGAATTGAGTCAGGGGTAGCACATGTGTGTAGTCGGGCGCAGATCACACACATGTGATGATGCAGAAGAGGTGAGGGGAGGCTCTGCACTGTATGCCCATGCACCGCAATGCGCGTCAGAGATTGCGCAGCAGTCAGTGCCTGCCCAGGTGCAGCTCACCTCCCCAAAGGGCCATGAGGGAAGAACATGATAGTATTAGTCTTTATAAGCCAGGCTTAATGACAGATTCAGAGTGTCATTGTCACAGAAAGCAGGCATAGTTTAGCCTCTCGTTCATGCCGCCTGGTGCAGCTGTTTTCAAATTGAAAATCCAGCGTGCTTCACGTTGGAGTAGGCTTTTGTCCCAGTCCCCTCCTCTTGGCGGGGGTTTAACAAGGTCTATGCCCATGAACTTCAACCGGGCCTTGCCATTATGATTGGTGTGCACGTGTTTGGACAAAGGGGTGTCCCTCTTGTGTGTGACGTCCCCCATGTGCTCACCAATCCGCCTCCGAAATTCCCTAATGGTTTTGCCGACGTATTCCAGACCACACTCACATAAGATGCGATATATCACACCTCTGGATTTGCAGTTGATGAAGTGTGGAATGGAATACGTCTTGCCCGTGACCGAACCTGTGAAGGTTTTGGTGGTCAGGATGTGCTTACAGGCAACGCACCTGCCGCATCTATGACTGCCCACCACGGTTGACCGCAGCCATGTTGATTGCATGATAGGTGAAAAGTGGCTGCGGACCAGTTTGTCACGCAGGTTGGTGCCACGTCTGTATGTAATTTGTGGACTGTCACCTAGTATGTCCTGGAGGTCAGGGTCCATCTTGAGGATCCCCCAGTGGCATTGTAAAATTTTTCTGACCTGGTTTGAACCTCTATCGAACGTAGTAATTATGCGGGACAGTTTAGTGGTAGGAGCATTCGGCTGTTTAGTCATTAGTAGGGTGGGTCTCTGTCGTGTAAGAGCTGCTTTGTAAGCGGATCTTAAGATGTAGTCAGGGTACCCCCTTTGTAAAAATCTTGTCCTGAGGTCAGCCGCCTGGGCCACAAAATCCTTCTTATCTGAGCAGTTTCTGCGCAGACGAAGATACTGCCCTATATTGACCGTGTCCTAGCACCTTTTGTCACTACGTTACCCTCTCATCTCAGGGATACTACGGACCTCCTAAAACAATTGGAGGGTCTATGCCTAGAGAATGAATGTTTGTTATCCAGTATTGACGTAGAGGCGCTATATTCCTCAATACCACACCAGTTGGGATTGGCGGCGGTTGAGTTTTTCCTTAAATCACGAGGTTGTCAATACCGCGCCCACAGCCAATTCATCATCCGGATCCTGGAATTCACCCTCAACAGGAATTTCTTTTCCTTTGACAACAAAATCTACCACCAGCTCAGGGGTACCGCGATGGGGAGCCCTTGTGCCCCGTCGTATGCTAATTTATTCCTGGGCTGGTGGGAGGAGACCCTGGTATTTGGGGAAAGGAATCCGGATGATTTGCCCAGAATTGGACTGTGGGCGCGGTATATTGATGATATTTTCATCACCTGGAACGGTAGCCCCTCTCAGTTTGATTCGTTTGTGTCCCGACTGAATCAAAATGAGATTGGGATGAGATTCACACATGAGACACATCCAACTAGTCTACCATTCTTGGACATCAAAATCACCAAGAACGCCAGGGGAGAACTAGACACCTCCATTCACAGGAAACCAAATGCGACTAATTCCCTCCTGAGGTGGGAGAGCAGTCACCCTCTCCCACTCAGGAGGGGTATACCAAAAGGGCAGTATCTTCGTCTGCGCAGAAACTGCTCAGATAAGAAGGATTTTGTGGCCCAGGCGGCTGACCTCAGGACAAGATTTTTACAAAGGGGGTACCCTGACTACATCTTAAGATCCGCTTACAAAGCAGCTCTTACACGACAGAGACCCACCCTACTAATGACTAAACAGCCGAATGCTCCTACCACTAAACTGTCCCGCATAATTACTACGTTCGATAGAGGTTCAAACCAGGTCAGAAAAATTTTACAATGCCACTGGGGGATCCTCAAGATGGACCCTGACCTCCAGGACATACTAGGTGACAGTCCACAAATTACATACAGACGTGGCACCAACCTGCGTGACAAACTGGTCGGCAGCCACTATTCACCTATCATGCAATCAACATGGCTGCGGTCAACCGTGGTGGGCAGTCATAGATGCGGCAGGTGCGTTGCCTGTAAGCACATCCTGATCACCAAAACCTTCACAGGTTCGGTCACGGGCAAGACGTATTCCATTCCACACTTCATCAACTGCAAATCCAGAGGTGTGATATATCGCATCTTATGTGAGTGTGGTCTGGAATACGTCGGCAAAACCATTAGGGAATTTCGGAGGCGGATTGGTGAGCACATGGGGGACATCACACACAAGAGGGACACCCCTTTGTCCAAACACGTGCACACCAATCATAATGGCAAGGCCCGGTTGAAGTTCATGGGCATAGACCTTGTGAAACCCCCGCCAAGAGGAGGGGACTGGGACAAAAGCCTACTCCAACGTGAAGCACGCTGGATTTTCAATTTGAAAACAGCTGCACCAGGCGGCATGAACGAGAGGCTAAACTATGCCTGCTTTCTGTGACAATGACACTCTATATCTGTCATTAAGCCTGGCTTATAAAGACTAATACTATCATGTTCTTCCCTCATGGCCCTTTGGGGAGGTGAGCTGCACCTGGGCAGGCACTGACTGCTGCGCAATCTCTGACGCGCATTGCGGTGCATGGGCATACAGTGCAGAGCCTCCCCTCACCTCTTCTGCATCATCACATGTGTGTGATCTGCGCCCGACTACACACATGTGCTACCCCTGACTCAATTCCTTTGGGGTATATGCGCCGGATGGCCCATCCCCCTCCTGAATTGATGCAGCCACTAAGTTTTGTCTGTCATCCACACAATACGGTGGTCGTTTTGACTGTCATCCAAACAATACGGTGGTCGCACTATATTGTGTACTGTTACAGGGATCCCTGATACATCATCTCATGGTACCCCTGTCCACTACAACAGTGCGCCCATATCTACATATCAATTTCATGTGGCCCAGCTAGTTATATCTCTAGCATCATCTGTGTCCCGTCCTGTGCCCGTCCACCCTGCACTAAATGCCACTAGCCGCATCCAGGCTATACTACTATTTACTTGGTAACCTAGGTGACGCATACACTTTGCGTCGGACGTCGTCACCAGACCATCTAGATACTGGCTGTGTGACGATTGGTCTCCGCCCACCCCCTGACGCAATCCCGCCTCACCTGAGTGGTGTTGCCGGCGTGTGACGTCACTGGCTGCGTCCGCCCTCTGCCCTGTTCACTGTGACTCTCCTCGGGCTTCCCTGATGCCTGGGTCACGTGACTGGACGTACAGCGGCGCTCCCGGGTGGCGTCCTGCGTCGATGACGTCACTGGGGGGCGGGGCGACGGAACTGAGGCGCGGATATTTAAAACTCACTTCTGAGACATACAATCGCGGCTGGTCTATACTGTCACCACCAACCATAGGGGTTGCACATGTTTGAAAGGGATTATTAGATTCCCCAGACCGTCTTGCACAAGACTACCCCTCCTGTGCCACTCTGCTTTCCACCCTGGATTAAGCAGCAACTGCAGCCCAACCAGGCTTCAGCAGTCCACAGGCCATTACAGCCTGTTCCTTTTTCCTCAGTGTTAAACTAGCCTAAGGCTAAATACCTACGGCTATACTGTTACCTCCTGCAGTCGTTCCCCCTGAAGAAGTCACGGACAGAAACGTGCCACGTCGGGTGACCACTGGAAGTATCACCATCCATTCATCACTGGAAAAACCTTCTGTAGTTCCAGGGTACAGGTCCACCATAGGGACAGGCTACCGGACGGGGTCGCCTTTTTCAAGGCGAGTGCTCTGTATAGACAGGTAGCAGCATAATAGCCCCTCTCACCTTGATTACACCTTGATGACCTGACTACACTGTCTGATCTACCTGACTGCACAGCTGAAGCATCCGTCCTCCGCCCGGCATACTCCCAGGTTTTCCTGCCTCCGGTTACCAAGGAACCGTACCCACTTACTACAAAGGGTCTGGTAAGACTGTTCGCGTCCTCACAGACGGAGCAGAATTTTTCATTTGTACCAGCCTGGTACTAATTGGTCCTATCTATGTTTGTATGTTTTTCGTTTAGTGAGTCCTTTTTACTCTGCTTATCGTATAACTTATTAAAAGCTATATTTTAAATAAGTACACTCCCCCCCTCCCTTTGCATAGGGGCCCATTGCCTGCTCATTAACTCGGAGTGTATTCAAAGCCTGAATTGTATCAGGGCTCTGATCAATTTTTGCTAAACCAGCCAGGACGCCACCGGATGTAGACGCTGGTGGGTGGCGTCTGGACAGGAAGTGCCATGCGTTCCACGGCCGTGCGCTTCCGGTCAGGTGACCGGAAGTTCGGCTGCCCGGCAGTTTTAAAAACCAACTACATAAGGTATGAGGGTGCTGGAGTTATTGGACGCCGTTGTCTGTTGTTCAGTGTGCCTGAAGTGGACCAAGTTCCTGTGCTATCTTGGCGTGGAGAGGTTTGCAGTAACTATGTATCTCTCAGGTGAGAGGAATTCTTGGTGGCAGTAGATAACCTGGACAATATTTTTGCAGGTTACCTTTCATTATGGATGAAGAGGGGAGATCTGAATGTGCAGATATTGAAATCTTGCCGCCGGTATTGTGAGTCCTATTCTCGCTCCTTTCAGGGTCTAGGCTGTTACTTAGATTGGGTATATTCCATTTTTCTTAGACGGTGCCTAAGAAGGTGGCGACAAAGAAAAAGAACAAGGAATGCCCTATCTGCAAGTGCTCGCTGTCTTCTTCTCATGCTAAGAAGCTCTGTCAGCAGTGCATTGAGAAGACAGTGGCCGAGGAGACTCCGAGTCTTCTAAAAGACATTAAGTCTATTATGTCCGAAGTAAAAAATTCCTTGAAAGCCGGTAGGAAGAGAAGAAGAGCAGTGAGGCAGGAGTCCGACGTGGAATCGGAAGATAGTGGCTCTCTCTCCGGGGATGAGGACTCTAATGATTCCTTTTCTTCTGAGGATGACACCAAAGAAGGAAAGTTCCTTTTTCCGGCAGAAGATATGGACAAATTGTTAAAGGTTATCCGATCTACCCTGGAATTGGAAGATACCAGAGAAAATAGATCTGTAGAGGATGTTGTGTTTGGGGGACTTAGGGAAAAGAAGCGTAGGTGTTTCCCTGTCCATAAATCGGTTTCAGCTGTGATAGAAAAAGAATGGAAAAAACCGGATAAAAAAACGTTTATTTCTAAAACCTTTAAGCGGAAGTACCCCTTTGAGGAAGAGGCATCTACATCTTGGGACAGGGCCCCGAAGCTGGATGTAGCCATTTCCAAGATTTCTAAAAAATCCTCTCTGCCCTTTGAGGACATGGGTTTCTTGAGGGATCCCTTAGATAAAAGAATAGATTCTGCCCTTAGGAATTCATGGGAATCTTCTGCGGCGGCTTTCAGGCCTAGTATAGCCGCCACAGTGGTTGCGAGATCTATGTCACTGTGGTTGGATAGGCTAGAGGGGCAGATTAGGGATAAATGCCCTAGAGAGCAATTGTTGGCATCTATGCCCACTTTCCAGAAGGCCGCGGACTTTAGTGCAGATGCCGCAGTGGACTCGGTGAGGCTGGAAGCGAGAGCCGCATCCCTTTCCAATTCCGCGTTACTTGCTTTGTGGCTTAAGAATTGGAAAGGGGGGGATATGCCGTCCAAGCTGAGATTGTGTAGCATTCCCTGTGATGGCCAGTTCCTTTTTGGGTCTGAACTTGACTCCTTACTCGAAAAAGCGGCAGATAGAAAGAAAAAGTTTCCCCAAGAATCTTTCACTCAATTTAAGCAATATAGACGGCCCTTTCGGAACCCGAGTGAATTTCAGAATAAAAAGCAGACGGGGGACAGAGAGCAGGGAGCAAGGCCTAGATCAGGAAGTAAGGGCTTTTTGTTTAGATCAGCCGCAGCTCGTGGGGGAAAACAAGCAAAGCAATGACGCCATGATCAAAGTAGGAGGAAGATTAAGATTCTTTCTTCCTGCTTGGGAAAAGATGGCGGGCAGATGGTTGATAGGTCTTCTGCGGGAAGGTCTAAGGTTAGAATTTTTGAGATACCCCGCGGAAAAATTTGTGATTTCAAAGTTTTCTATCATTATGCTGCAAGAAATAAAAAAACTAATAAGCAAAAAAGTGTTAATTTCTGTCCCAGAGTCAGAGATAGGGAGAGGTTTTTATTCCACCCTGTTTCTAGTGAAGAAACCAGATGGGTCATACCGGACTATAATAAACCTCAAATACCTGAACAAATTCCTGAAAGCCAGGAAATTCAAGATGGAAATCATCAGGTCAGCGATATTTCTTTTATCTCCGGGTTGTCATATGGCGGTTCTGGATTTAAAAGATGCGTACCATCATATTCCGATTCATCCAGATCACCAGAGATTCCTCTGGGTGGCTGTAAGAACTGAGACTGGGCTTCTTCATTATCAGTTCCAGGCACTCCCCTTTGGCCTTTCCATGGCACCTCGAATCTTTACGAAGGTAGTGGCGGAGATGGCCTCCTTCATCAGGAAGGAGAACATCACGTTTCTGCCTTACTTGGACGACTTTCTGGTGGTGGCCCAAACTCAAGAGGAGTGTGTCAGGGCTCTGAATCGGGTGATGGAGGTACTTCAGTCCCTGGGATGGCTTTTGAATACCCAGAAGTCCAGGATGGAGCCATCATCAAGCCAGGTTTTCTTGGGTCTGGTTTTAAATTCCAGGCTGGAGAAAACTTTCCTCACAGAGGAGAAGGTAGCCAGGATTCAGGGAGTAGTTCGGAGGGTTCAGTCAGGAGGAACCCTGTCTATAAGGAAAGCTATGTCCCTGTTAGGAGTCTTAACATCCTGCATGCCAGCAGTCCAGTGGGCGCAGCGACACTCTCGCCAGTTACAGGGAGAGATTTTGGCTGCCACAAGGCGAGCAGGGACGTCTCTGGAGTCAGTTATAAGTTTGTCCGACGTAACTCTTTCATCCCTAAATTGGTGGAAAGAAGAAGAGAATCTGACTCAGGGACTTCCCTGGTCCTTTCCGGAACCGGTAGTTGTGACTACGGACGCCAGCCCCTGGGGATAGGGGGCTCACGTGGAGGATCAGATCTTTCAGGGAGAGTGGTCCCAGGGTCAGAAGCTGTTCTCGTCAAATCGAAAGGAGCTGAGAGCTGTTTTGTTGGCCTTGAGGGCAGTTCTTCCTATGATACAGAACAGACATGTGAGGGTGATGTCCGACAATCAGACAGTGGTCTCATATCTCAATCATCAGGGAGGAACCAGGTCAGATTCCTTACAGAAGGAGACAAGATGGATTTTCGAGGAAATAGAGGAGAAAGTGCTTCATCTCTCGGCCATTCATATTCGAGGGGTCGAGAATTTTCAGGCAGACTTCCTGAGTCGCCACAGGCTACGTCAGGGGGAGTGGTCATTAAATCCAAAGATATTCTCCCAGATAATAGATTTATGGGGTCTGCCTTCGGTAGACATGTTTGCCACAAGGGAGAACAGAAAGGTACCGGAGTTCTCCTCCCTCAGTCCAAAAGAGTGCCCATCTGGGGTGGACGCCTTCCTCCAGAGATGGGACTTCCCGCTAGGTTATGCCTTTCCCCCGCTACAAATGATTCCGTTAGTGATAAGGAAGATCAGATACGAAAGGGCGAGAGTGATTCTGATAGCTCCCTTCTGGCCGAAAAGGGCGTGGTTTTCCCTGTTGAGGGCCATGTCGGTTTCGGATCCATGGATCCTGCCGGGAATTCCGGACCTATTGTCACAGGGTCCAGTATTCCACCCGGAGGTAGAGTCTCTGCATCTTTCGGCGTGGAATTTGAGAGGTCATTTTTAGCCAGTCAGGGATTCTCTAAGGAGGTCATTTCCACTCTGATGAAAAGTAGAAAGGAGGTGACGAATATTATTTATGCGCGGGTATGGAGGAAGTTCCTATCCTTTATAGGCACAGAAAGGGTTTCCTGGCCATTAGAATTTTCAGTGGTTCAGGTGTTGGATTTTTTACAGAGGGGATTGTCCCTAGGGTTGGCAAAAAGTACATTAAAAGTGCAGGTGTCAGCTTTGTCGGTCTTAGGGAGAAGGAGTTTAGCCATGGACCCTTGGATTGTTAGGTTTTTTAAGGCAGTAGATAGGATTACGCCAGTAGCAGGCCCTAGATTTCCTCCTTGGGACCTTAACTTGGTGTTAAATGCCCTAACTAAACATCCCTTTGAACCTCTAGTCTCTTGCTCAATTAAAGTGCTTTCCCTTAAGCTAGTTTTGCTGGTAGCCTTAACGTCAGCCAGAAGGGTTGGGGAGATTCAGGCCCTCTCCATTAACCCCCCTTTCATGTCCATCAGATAAGACAGGGTAGTTCTCAGACCAGATCCCGCCTTTATGACGAAGGTTCCTTCTAGGACTAATAGGGCTCAGGAGGTAGTTCTTCCAGCTTTCTTTTCAGAACCAAAGGATGACAGAGAGAAGGAGATGCATTCCCTCGATGTCAAGAGGTGTATTTTGCAGTACCTGGAGGTGACTAAGGACTGGAGGAAGTCTTCTGCCTTATTTGTTCTGTTCGGCGGGGCTAGGAAAGGTAATACTGCCTCTAAGGCATCTATTGCCCGCTGGATCAGAGAAGCTATATCCTTGGCGTATTCAGTATCCGGTGTGTCTCCCCCTATTTCTGTGAGGGCTCACTCCACGAGGGCGGTGTCCACTTCTTGGGCTGAGAGGGCCAGCGTATCCATTGAACAGATCTGTCGGGCTGCCACCTGGTCTTCTCCGTCCACTTTCTATAAACACTATAGGCTTCAACTTGACTCTATTTCTGACCTTCTCTTTGGTACAAAAGTCTTGAGTACTGTTTCCCACCCTGAGGCTGATCTCTGAAATCTCTCTCTAAGGTGCTGTCGTGGGGGAGGGGAAAAATGATGATTACACTTACCGGTAATCAGATTTTCCTGACCCCACGACAGCACCTCTTTATTCCCTCCCTGTTGGTGTAAGTCTGTGTGTTCACGGGTGTTGCAAAAAAAAAAAAAAAAGAAGAATGTTAAACTGAACTAACGTAAGGGGGAGTCCCTCTCATGCTCTGGAAACTCACTGAGGTGGGAGAGCGGCTCCACCTTTTTATGCTGCAGGTTTCCTGTCCTGGGGCGGAGCCATCTCTCTAAGGTGCTGTCGTGGGGTCAGGAAAATCTGATTACCGGTAAGTGTAATCATCATTTTCCAGCTTCTGCAAGTGTAAAGACACCCCCTGAAGAAGCCTTGCGTGAAACGTACGTTGGGGTTGCTGGAGCACTACACAGGTATTTTGTCTATGGCTTTACAGTGAACTATTTAGCTTTAGCTATCCATGTACTCTGTTATATTTGCACCTTGCACTTTATATGTATATCTTGGTTACCATATATGATACCCTTACTTAGCTTCTATAGTTTTGCCTGACTATATGTATTTTTGATATCCTGCTTGGCCCACATGCACATATGTGCTATACTTATACACCCATTGTCTGTATCCATTTGCCATTCTAGGTGTTAATTGTGCTCCGTGTCATCTTGTGTGCTCGTTTTACCACCATCTATTGTTTTCTATGTGTTTTTATTGTGATTTGTCTCATATGGAGACGCTAATAAAATTTATACATTTATAATACTATTGAGTGCGAGCCCTATTTTTCTCCCTTTGGCGTACTACCATACGTGCTGGCTCTGCACGGGTACTCACTTCTGTGAGTCATTTATTATTGGTGCTCAAGTGTAAAGACAAAGACAATGGTACCATAACATTCATGTATAGGTGTGCGATAGGACAATGTAAGCACTGTATATGGCCATATGGAGGGGACAGACTCCCTTTAAGCCTCACATTCAAACTTTCACTATGCTCCATGAGCTTAAACACATTCTCTGTGTTTATCTCTTCCTCACACAAGAGATTACCAGTATATGCACTGATAATATCCTAGCTGGACTACCATAGTACCCTCATTTGTGGCCTACTGACATCTGAATTTTGTATTTATGTATGTATTCTAATCTCTGCTGCACAACTCATCCACCTCTGCTTTTATTCTTCTAATACCATGTTATTTGCTCTACTACTACTGTAGTCCATCACACAAACAATCAAATTCAGAATCCTCACTTTAACCTACTACCCCTCTACATTTCTGCTCCAGCTTATATTTCTGTCCTAATTCATAGATACCACCCTGCATGCAACCTCCACTCAACCGATAGATTCCTCTTCTACTTTAATTATCCCCTCACACGATTGGACGCATGCAGCAGTATTTGTCCGGTTAAATGCCAGCATTTATGCCAGAAACCCGGTAGGTCCCCATCAATCCCATTATGGTCAATGCACAGCGGTGTCTAGCTATGCCGGATATGGTAACTCTTGTAGTCTGTTCCTCTGCTGGAAAAGACTACTGGATTCACTAGCGCAGATGGGAACTTACCCTAACACAGTTTCACACTTGATACAGTGCAAAAGCACACATTGCCCAGGTCATATACTCCATACTGATAATATTGTTGCCTCAGCAGTTGTTGGGTAGAGAAAAGTCTTACAAGTATCAAGACTTAATTAATTTTACTTTTTTTCTGTAGGGTCCACTCCTGGTTTTGGCCATCAAGTAATGACCCAAAATATTGACCAAAGATGAAACAATTTTAAAGGTGACCAATAGTAGATTAACATTGCACTAAAACTTCAAAATGCTTAAATATTTCACAAAATCATGGGCATAGTTATGACGAAGGTAGGGGAAACAGCTGCTATGGGGCCTGAACTAAGAAGGGACCCACCCAGGAGGAGGACTAAAAGATTTTAGTTTTAGGACCCCTCAACGGTATTATATAATGACATTATATACAGTGACAGTATATACAGTGACATGACATAAATAGAGATGAGCAAATCGAATCCCAAAAAGTGGAATTCGATCCGAATTTCAGGATAAATTCGAATTGCCTAGAAGCCAAATTTCCTCGTGCTTCGTGTTAGTGAATCGATTTAACCTGAAATAGTATAAAAAAACAAAAAAATTATAACTTATCCGCTCCATTTGCTCGCGACGGGCCGCCAGCCTCCATCTTGCTTGAAGATCTCTTTACAGAACTGTTTCAGTTCAGCAATATTCTTGGAATGTCTGGTGTGAATCGCTTTCTTGAGGTCATGCTACAGGTATTATATAATGAAATTATATACAGTGACAGTATATACAGTGACATGACATAAATAGAGATGAGCAAATCGAATCCCAAGAAGTGGAATTCGATCCGAATTTCAGGATAAATTCGAATCGCCTAGAAGCCGAATTTCCTCATGCTTCGTGTCAGCGAATCGATTTAACCTGAAATAGTATAAAAAAACAAAAGATTTAAACTTATCCCCTCCATTTGCTCACGACGGGCCTCCAGCCTCCATCTTGCTTGAAGAGCTCGGCCGAAATCCCGTGCGGAGTGAGATTACATCACCACGCCATCCGTCGTGATGACGTAGTCTTGCGCCGCACAGGATTTCAGCCGAGATCTTCAAGCAAGATTGCGGCGGCTGGCCCGTCGCGAGCAAATGGAGACGGTAAGTTTGATTTAATTTTTTTTTATTGTTCATTTTATACTCGGATGCTGCGATCATGTATGAACACGGCATCTGAGGGTTACAATGACGGGTGCGGCGCTATCGCAGCTCCATGTCATTGCACCCGCTACTTAAAAAAAATGCACTTCGTGACAAAGTAATTTGTCACAAAGCAAATATTTTTGTTAAATTTGCTGTGGGGCCCAGTCAGTTCTGGCTACACCACTGCACAAAATTTCTAAATTATGCTGCAGTTCCAACTTGCCTAAAATCCAACAAACTCCAGACTATTCATAAAAAAGAAACGTGTGTGTATATACAGTGCTGCCCATAATTATTCATACCTCTGGCAAATTTTGACTTAAAGGGCTTCTGTCACTCCACTAAACAAATTATTATTTTTTGTCTCCTTAAAATCCTTATGCTGCGATTTCTCAATATATAGGGCTATTACTCAGTTTGGTTCAGTAGTTATATAAAAAAACTGACTTTTATAATATGCAAATTACCTCTCTAGCAGCAGGTAGCCGCCCTACCTGCTGCTAGAGAGGTAATTTGCATATTATAAAAGTCGCACTCGTCCTCTGACTGGCCTTTCTGCGTTTAAAATCTCGCGCCGGTCTTCAGTTGGCGCAGGCGCACTGAGTGGAGGACGCTCGCTCGGCCGCTCCATCCTCAGTGCGCCTGCGCCGATGATGTCACATGTACACCCGGCAAAGGCGCACTGAGGATGGAGCGGCCGAGCGAGCGTCCTCCACTCAGTGCGCCTGCGCCAACTGAAGACCGGCGCGAGATTTAAAACGCAGACAGGGCCAGTCAGAGGACGAGCGCGTTCACTGGCCCTGTCAATCAACATGAGGAGGGGGCGTCATTATGAATGGAGGATGCGGCTGCTAGCAGCAGGTAGCCGCCCTACCTGCTGCTAGAGGGGTAATTTGCATATTCTAAAAGTCAGTTTTTTTATATAACTACTGAACCAAACTGAGTAATAGCCCTATATATTGAGAAATCGCAGCATAAGGATTTTAAGGAGATAAAAAAAAAAATATGAGTTTAGTGGAGTGACAGAAGCCCTTTAAAGTCACTATTATTCAACCAGCAAGTAATTTTTTGACCGGAAATGACATAAGTGTCTCCCAAAAGATAATAAGACGATGTACAAGAGGCATTATTGTGGGGGAAAAAAAATTCTCAGCTTTTATTTACATTTGAGCAAAAAGTGTCCAGTCCAAAATTATTCATACCCTTCTCAATAATCAATAGAAAAGCCTTTATTGGCTATTACAGCAATCAAACGCTTCCTATACAGTAATTGCAGACCAGCTTTTTGCATGTCTCCACAGGTATTTTTGCCCATTCATCTTTAGCAATGAGCTCCAAATCTTTCAGGTTGGAGGGTCTTCTTGCCATCACCCTGATCTTTAGCTCCCTCCACAGATTCTCAATTGGATTCAAGTCTGGACTCTGGCTGGGGCACTCCAAAACGTTAATGTTGTTGTCTGCTAACCATTTCTTCACCACTTTTGCTGTGTGTTTTGGGTCATTGTCATGCTGAAATGTCCACTGGTGCCCAAGGCCAAGTTTTCTGCAGACTGCCTGATGTTGTCATTGAGAATCCTCATGTATTGCTCTTTTTTCATGGTGCCGTTTACTGTGATTAGGTTCCCTGGTCCATTGGCTGAAAAACACCCACAAAGCATTAGGTTCCCACCACCATGTTTGACAGTGAGGATGGTGTTCTTTGGGTTGAAGGCTTCTCCTTTTTTACGCCAAATGAAGGAAACATTGTGACCAAACAATTAAATTTTTGTTTCATCTGACCATAACAGAGAAGACCAGAAGTCTTCTTATTTTTCCAGATGAGCTTTTGCAAAGGCTAAGCGAGCTTTTGTCTGCCTTATCTGGAGAAGTGGCGTCCTCCTTGGTCTGCATTGTGCAGTGTCCGTTGGATTGTCTGCCTTGAGACATTGCCACCAGCAGAGCCCAGATTCACCAGGATGGCCTTGGTGGTGATCCTTGGATTCTTTTTCACCTCTCTAAATATCCTCCTGGCCAACACAAGTGTCACTTTTGGCTTCCGACCACGTCCTCTGAGATTTTCCACAATGCAGAACATCTTGTATTTTTTGCTCAAATGTAAATAAAAGCTGAGAAATTGTTTTCTTCCACAATAATGCCTCTTGTACATCGTCTTATTATCTTTTGGGAGACACATATGTCATTTCCCGTCCAAAAATTACTTGCTGGTTGAATAAAAGTAACTTTAAGTAAAAATTTGCCTGGGGTATTGTAACGGATCTCCTGGCACCCCGACCGGGTACCTCCGTCGATGGATGCTCCTAGCGCTTCCCGAGGACTCCAAGCACTCCACTTGACACCATAACCGCCACAGACCCCACGAACCGCCGAAGCTTGGTTGAGGTCTCGCCATCTCCTACCCACCCTGGACCTACGACAAGGCTCCAGGCTCCAGTGGGTGAACCTCTCCTAAATCCAGAGAGCAGGAACAGCTCTTACAAGAGCTAGTAGTTATAGCCAGGGGAGTATAGCAAATCTGCAGCATATAGCAATCCCCAGTGTCGATCAGTTACCCAAACACCAGTCTCAAAATGATGAAGGGTAAAACAGGAACTCTTTATTGAACACACAAGCATTGACTTATACACATTTTCCAACAAGGTTACCACCCACAGGGTTTTGTAAAAATAACCAATAAAAGCGTACAATACAGTAAAACACTCCCACACAAAATCCTCCCCTCTGCCTGTGATACAATTACCTTACACGAGTTAATGTAATCATCACAGGCAGGAGAATACACAATGTCTTCTGTCCTGGAGACAACCGAGGAGTAATTCAATTATCTCTCAGGACAAAGGGAAATCGCCAATACACACGTGGAGACAATAGGGCAGACAACTACTCAAATATACAATGTCCCACCCTTTACAGTACACATAGGCATTTAACATATCCCAAAATGGCATGAATTAGACCAGGGGTTCAAAAGTTTAGCATGGACTGATGAGAGGGCCCATAATCCTCGGGCAAGAGGCTGGTAAACAGGCCCCTCCAAAACCCAGTGGCGAGGTTGGTTTCGCCACAGGTATGAATAATTATGGGCAGCACTGTTCATACTATAAGGAAAGATGTATATGTATATATCTATATATATAAAGAAGGATGTTTATCTGTACGTATGTGTGTATGTATGTTTGTGTGTATGTATGTTCCGCGATCACAAAAAAATGCAACCATCGATTTCAACTAAACTTAATATACACATCCCTTGCTACCTGGAATGAAATCTTGTGGGGGTCACAGCTCTCTAGGATGTACTGTTCCTTAGATATTCCCAAAAAATGACCTGCATTAACCAATACAAGCCTGCAAGTCTTTCTCTTCATATTCCAACTGCCATACACACGGAAACATGTCCCTTATCAGTCAATAGAAGCTTGCATGGCCCTTAGTCTCCACATACACACAGTTTTACTCTAGGTTTCCATAACAACCCAGCCATTTTTCTTCACTGCCGCAGGTCAGCTTTAAAGGGGCAGGGTGCTATGGATGACACTGTTAAAGAGGTGAAGTGCTGTAGAGATCTCAGTTCAGGAGGCAGGTAGGGTGGCAACTCAGGCCACCCTCAAAAGACGGACTTGAAAACTCTGCCCCATGTCCCGCTAAACCACACCCCCTCCCACTCCGCAACCGATGGGTATTAAACAATTTAAGGTAAAAATCTACTTCTGTCAGCTGCTTGAATTTCTCCCTGCAGCTCATGCTCACACAGCACAGTGCTGCTGTCTAAGAGTGAGCTGTTCAAAAGAACATCCCTGTGTCCGTCTAGGTCCTGCACCGGGCGGAGGACAAGGAGTCTGAAAGCTGTACTGTCGTGCCTAAAACCGGACCTCTGGCCACCCTAGGGGCAGGCTGCTGTGGAGGTCACAGTTAAGGGGATAGTCTGCTATGGAGGTCAGTGTTAAGTGGCAGATTGCTGTAGAGGCCACTGTTAAGGGGACGAGGTGTTGTGGAATTCACTGTTAATGAAATGGGGTACTGTGGAGGTCACTAATAAAAGGGTGGACACTGTGGAGGTCACTGTTAAAGGGGCGGGCTGCTGTGGAAGTCACTGTTAAGGGGGTGGGATCCTATCCAGGTCACTGTTAAAGAGGTGTGCTGCTGTGGAGGTCACTGATAAGGGGGCAGGGTGCTGTGATGGTCACTGTTAAAGGGGCGGGCACGGTGGAGGTCTCTGTTAAGGGGACAGGGAACTGTGGAGGTCACAGTTAAGGGGGCAGAGTGTTGTGAAAGTCACATTTTAAGGGAATAGAGCTTTGTAGAGATCACTGTTAAGGGGGCAGGTTATTGTGGAAATTACTGTTAACGAGACGGGGTACTGTGGAGGTCACTAATAAACGGGCAGCCGCTGTGGATGTCACTGTTAAAGAGGAGGCCACTGTGGAGGTCACTGTTGAAGGAGCGGGGTACTGTAGATGTTACTGTTATTGTGGAAACTGTCGATATCTTTTGATGACACACAGAAACATTAAATGAAATAGATGAAATATACCCGTGCAAAGCCGGGTCCTTCTGCTATTATATATATATATATATATATATAAAAGACATTCCACGGCACCGCCATATGGTGAACTAAATTGTGTCTATTATTCAACCATGCAACATTTCAGCCCAAACAAGTGGACTGAAACGTTGCATGGGTGAATAAAGGACACAATTTATTTCACCATATGGATTTTCTTCTATAATTAACAGGTGATTTTGTCAGAATCCATATCTGGTGCCACTCTGCACTATTTTTTGATTTTGCTTGGTGCTGCTTTTGTTAGATTTTTTTTCTAATATACAGTACAGACCAAAAGTTTGGACACACCTTCTCATTCAAAGAGTTTTCTTTATTTTCATGACTATGAAAATTTTAGATTCACACTTAAGGCATCAAAACTATGAATTAACACATGTGGAATTATATACATAACAAACAAGTGTGAAACAACTGAAAATATGTCATATTCTAGGTTCTTCAAAGTAGCCACCTTTTGCTTTGATTACTGCTTTGCACACTATTGGCATTCTCTTCATGAGCTTCAAGAGGTAGTCCCCTGAAATGGTTTTCACTTCACAGGTGTGCCCTGTCAGGTTTAATAAGTGAGATTTCTTGCCTTATAAATGGGGTTGGGACCATCAGTTGTGTTGAGGAGAAGTCAGGTGGATACACAGCTGATAGTCCTACTGAATAGACTGTTAGAATTTGTATTATGGCAAGAAAAAAGCAGCTAAGTAAAGAAAAACGAGTGGCCATCATTACTTTAAGAAATGAAGGTCAGTCAGTCAGCCGAAAAATTGGGAAAACTTTGAAAGTAAGGGCTATTTGACCATGAAGGAGAGTGATGGGGTGCTGCGCCAGATGACCTGGCCTCCACAGTCACCGGACCTGAACCCAATCGAGATGGTTTGGGGTGAGCTGGACCGCAGAGTGAAGGCAAAAGGGCCAACAAGTGCTAAGCATCTCTGGGAACTCCTTCAAGACTGTTGGAAGACGATTTCAGGGGACTACCTCTTGAAGCTCATCAAGAGAATGCCAAGAGTGTGCAAAGCAGTAATCAAAGCAAAAGGTGGCTACTTTGAAGAACCTAGAATATGACATATTTTCAGTTGTTTCACACTTGTTTGTTATGTATATAATTCCACATGTTTTAATTCATAGTTTTGATGCCTTCATAGTCATGAAAATAAAGAAAACTCTTTGAATGAGAAGGTGTGTCCAAACTTTTGGTCTGTACTGTATATATATATACAGTTGCAATAAAAACTATGTGAACCCTTTGGAATGATATGGATTTCTGCACAAATTGGTCATAAAATGTGATCTGATCTTTCTCTACCTCAGTACTGAAGCCAACTTCGGATCCAAGTTTTAAAATGTTTTTCAAGTTCTAAAATCGAAGTCCGAAAATATTCACCAAAGTACCACAAGACTTCAGTGATAGCGAATTTCCATCGCCAGAGCACATACATTTGACTGCTGTACGGAGACAAATCTCCGTACAGCATTCAAACGAAGGTTTGAGCGAATCTACTTCAGATCTTTGATCTGAAGCTCGATTCCCTCAACACTATTCATGATATATAAGTATTATACTGTGTGTAAATATATATATATATATATATATATATATATATATATATATATACACTTTCAAGAAAAAGTATGTGAACCCTTTGGAATGATATGAATTTCTGCACAAATTGGTCATAAAATGTGATCTGATCTTCATCTAAGTCACAACAATAGACAATCACAGTCTCCTTAAACTAATAACACACAAAGAATGAAATGTTACCATGTTTTTTATTGAACACACCATGTAAACATTCACAGTGCAGGTGGAAAAAGTATGTGAACCCTTGGATTTAAAAACTGGTTGAACCTCCTTTGGCAGCAATAACTTCAACCAAACGTTTCCTGTAGTTGCAGATCAGACGTGCACAACGGTCAGGAGTAATTCCTGACCATTCCTCTTTACGGAACTGTTTTAGTTCAGCAATATTCTTGGGATGTCTGGTGTGAATCGCTTTCGTGAGGTCATGCCACAGCATCTTAATCGGGTTGAGGTCAGGACTCTGACTGGGCAACTCCAGAAGGCTTATTTTCTTCTGTTTAAGCCAGTCTGTTGTTGATTTACTTCTATTCTTTGGGTCGTTGTCCTGTTGCAACACCAATCTTCTGTTGAGCTTCAGCTGGTGGACAGATGGCCTTAAGTTCTCCAGAAAAATGTCTTGATAAACTTGGGAATTCATTTTTCCTTCGATGATAGCAATCCGTCCAGGCCCTGATGCAGCAAAGAAACCCCAAACCATGATGCCCCCACCACCATACTTCACAGTTAGGATGAGGTTTTGATATTGGTGTGCTGTGCCTCTTTTTCTCCACACATAGTGTTGTTTCTTCCAAACAACTCAACTTTGGTTTCATCTGTCCACAGAATATTTTGCCAGTACTGCTGTGGTACATCCAGGTGCTCTTGTGCAAACTGTAAACGTGCAGCAATGTTTTTTTGGACAGCAGTGGCTTCCTCTGTGGCATCCTCCCATGAAATCCATTCTTGTTAAGTGTTTTACGTATCGTTGATTCGCTAACAGGGATGTTAGCATATGCCAGAGACTTTTGTAAGTCTTTAGCTGACACTGTAGGATTCTTCTTCACCTCATTGAGCAGTCTTCGCTGTGCTCTTGCAGTCATCTTTACAGAACGGCCACTCCTAGGGAGAGTAGCAGCAGTGCTGAACTTTCTCCATTTATAGACAATTTGTCTTACCGTGGACTGATGAACAGCAAGACTTTTGGAGATACTTTTATAACCCTCTCCAGATTTATGCAAGTCAACAATTCTTAATCGTAGGTCTTCTGAGAGCTCTTTTGTGCAAAACATTATTCACATCAGGCAATGCTTCTTGTGAAAAGCAAACCCAGACTGGTGTGTGTTTTTTATAGGGCAGGGTAGCTGCAACCAACACCTCCAATCTCATTTCATTGAATGGACTCCATTTGGCTGACACCTCACACCAATTAGCTCTTGGAGATGTCATTAGTCTAGGGGTTCACATACTTTTTTCCACCTGCACATGGTAACATTTATTTCTTTGTGTGTTATTAGTTTAAGCAGACTGTGATTGTCTATTGTTGTGACTTAGATGAAGATCAGATCACATTTTATGACCAATATGTGCAGAAATTCATATCATTCCAAAGGGTTCACATACTTTTTCTTGCAACTGTGTATATATATATATATATATATATATATTTACACACAGTATAATACTTATGTATCATGAATAGTGTTGAGGGAATCGAGCTTCGGATCAAAGATCTGAAGTAGATTCGCTCAAACCTTCGTTTGAATGCTGTACGGAGATTTTTCTCCGTATAGCAGTCAAATGTATGTGCTCTGGCGAGGGAAATTCGTTATCACTGAAGTCTTGTGGTACTTTGGTGAATATTTTTGGACTTCGATTTTAGAACTTGAAAAACATTTTAAAACTTGGATCTGAAGTTGGCTTCAGTACTGAGGTACCAGCCAGTACTGAAACTGACTTCAGATTCCTATTTCAAAATGTTGTCTCAAGTTTAAAAATTGAATGCCGAAATTATTCACCAATGTCTCGTGAGACTTCGTTGATAACAAATCTCACGTCGCTGGAGGCCATACATTTTATTGCTGTACAGAGATGGCTCTCTGTTCAGCATTAAAACAATTTTAAAACAGTTTTGAGCGAATTAACTTCGGATCTTGGATCTGAAGCTCGATTCGCGAGTCAACACTAATTATGAAAATGCCTTGTTTTTCAGTTAACAGTTGTTCTCCCTTTAACTTTCTAAGCCAGCATTCTCTGAGAAATATGTCTTGTTAAAACCAAGGATCAGATCAAATCATCCCTTAGAAATATATGGAGAGGGTAGGGGAGGAGGAATAAGACACAACACAGGAATGATTCAGTTGCTTCAGCAGCTAATAGTAAGTTTAATATCTCAACCCATATTCTTTATTCCATCTACAGTATACTGCTCAGTACCT
The DNA here is from genome assembly GCF_905171765.1 of Bufo bufo. Taxonomy (NCBI): domain Eukaryota; kingdom Metazoa; phylum Chordata; class Amphibia; order Anura; family Bufonidae; genus Bufo; species Bufo bufo. The sequence continues at coordinate 212,593,215 of NC_053391.1, forward strand.
CTCTAAAATGTTCTTTATGGTCTGTATGATTCTGAGTAAATGTATAAGAGCTAGGAAGCAGGAACTTATGTCTCTATGTGCACTCTATTGCAGCAGCTGATGACATGATGAACAGCAAGTTCCTACCCACCAGCTCAGAAACAACAGAGAATTTGAGATGCAACATGCATATATGCCAAAAAATATGTCATATATACTGTACAAATCATATAATGGTCAAATGTAGTATTATTCCTCATATATACACACATGGAAGCTTATTCTAAATGATATCTGCAACAAGGGGTATGCTTTAATTTGGGGGAACCTGTGAGGACCTTCCTGCTCCTGTTAAAAACAATTATATATTACTCTGCAACACTGTGACGTTTCAGAAAAATATAGTTTAAAAGAGAGCTGGGAATAAGGATAAAAATCATAAGGTTGCACCCAGCTGCCTTCTCCCTCCCTTTTCTGCACACAGACATCTTCAGTGCTCAGTAAAACACTGAATACTGAAGACCGATTCTCCTTAGCAAGGCTCAACACTTTGCTAAGAATACCCTTTATACCGTGTTTTTTTTATTTTTAGTACAAACAAGTCTTTTCCTAATACAGCATATTATAAAAATGCTTAATAGCAATATTCTTCACAATATTAAAATAAACTGAAACGAGTTACACTTTAATTCATAAATACATTTCTATTTATGATAATAAATGAAATAATTTTTAGTTCAAACAATGATGTCTCCCTCCCAAAGATCTAATGAAAAATTATGTGAAATGGAAAATGTTGTCTGTCTAAATCTTCCTGGAATAAATAGCAAGGGAGTAGAAGCCCATTTGCTATAACTCCTAACCCAGCGAACATTGGATAAATCATTTTAAAGTGCATTGTCAATCTAATTGTTCAAGTGCAATTATGCTTTTACTGCTCTTATGATATGTTCCATATCTCGGTGGAATGACAAGAGTACACTCTTAATTTGCTTTTTGTCAGTGAGCAAATTTAAACAGATAAATAAATACACTTACAAGGGAAACAGAAGGAAAATGAGATGTGACAGCTTGGCATTATGCATCTCATCGTGAAACAAATTAAAGTTATTTCTATAATTTAGTATCAAGTGAATTGTCCATGTAGTAATGCCATACATAGAAGCTCTTGGATCAGTTTCTCGAAAGCACATTAGTAAAGTCATATCTTCTACAATAACCAGAATCCCCAAAAAGTTACATTATTTTTAATTTCTAAATATCAATTTATGTGTCTGTCTAATGTATCCATCATACGATTGCTACAAAATTAACATTTCTGAAAGGTATGTATACTCACAGACAAAACCTTTAATATAGAGCCACCACAGACAACTAGCTAGTCTTCTCAGGTTTAGCTCATGAGAACACTGGGAAAAGCTGAAAATGGGTGGTTTAGGTGGTTGTTCTGGCTCTAATATTCTGGGTAAACCATGGCCACCCAAGAGAGCCCATCATTTTAATAGACTGTTCATCAGTAGGAAATAGCCTGAGGTACTGCTGAGGCAGGTTGTGTTCAATAGTATGATGTTGTCAGGCATATAGTTACCAACTGTCATGAATTTGCAGGTACTGTCCCTAATTTTCAGAGACACTCCCAGCAAATTTGGGCTGCTCCAGGCCAACAATGCTAAGATTAATGTATGATTATGTAAGATCAATGCAGAAGTGGACATTCCCAGTCGGATTCCTAATGTTCAGTGTCAATGCAGCATTACTTTTGATACTGTTGCCGAAACGATGGTGCGTATAGCAGGCGGAACAGGAGAAGCTAGAAGTAACAGTAACACAGTTGAAGATTTGAAGGCTAAAGTATGCAGCCTGCTGAACTTCTGTGAGGACGTGAAAAGCTGTCTTTAAATGTATATATATATATATATATATATATATATATAAAAAAGTCAAAACAGTAGGCAGCACTCCATGAGATAAAAAAGTAGAAAAATCTTTATTTACCCAGACAGGACATGCGACGTTTTGGCTCTATGCTGGAGCCTTCCTCAAGCAGTGTATACAGACAAAGTGCTCAGTATATATAGCAAACCAAATTAATGTGCCAATTCACAACGACAGTCATATAATATCATAATAAAACATGAAAAAAGAAACTGTGACAATTACTTAATGTGTCCTGTAATGACATCATGTATGACAGTGATTAAAATACATTCAAAAATTCATCTCATGTGAAAGAAAATCCATATGAAAACATAATTAATATCAATAACATTATTAGCGCCATGTGCAAACAATAATACAAAGTGCTAAGTGCTTACTAGATGATATCGCTGACGAAGCGTGAAGGAGGAGCGATGAGGCGAATGCCAGCCATCGGCTGCTTAGCGTGTGTTCTGGCGTGCCTGCAGCGCAATTGCGCATGTCAGGATGACGTATATTCCTTGTTTCCAAATGTAACTGCCCTTATTTATGTGCAGTTGCGCACTACGACCCAGGAACAGAGTCAGCCATTTTAAGTGCGGGAATAGCACATAGGGGATCTGGCGCATGCGTATTCATAACAGTAATACCTGATATACACAGGATAGAGGTCCTAGTGCACAATTCAGTGCAACAAACGAAAGCAGATGGCTATGTGGGGTCAGATGGGGACAACCACAGCTGATTAGATATGGAGCCTCAACCCGGGATCACGGACCAATTGTGAGCCCACACGTCAATGCGGGGTCACACTGTATCCATGACCATAACCCACTTGTCACCAACATGTGCAAAACCGTATATAACAATGAAAATCGATTAAAGGCATCATATACGAGTTGTGATAACTAAACGCCCTCGACTTGACATCACCGCATTCTTCCTCTCTCCACACTCTGTGACATATCATCTGTAATACATAATTGTAAATATGAAAAAATATGGTATATTAAAAAGTGAAAATTCATAAAGAACATATACTTGTCCGATACAAAGAAATCACAAAAATACAAGGCGACAGCTTAATAAATCAAGATGAAACCAGGGCAAGCCACAATCCTATATCGTTACTCCAATTTTATAGTCAACGTTCAGACCATGCGGTTTTAAAGAATTCAGTGTGTGTATCCACTGTAATTCCCTTTTTTTTAAAAGGCTGGTTCTGTTACCACCTCTCCTAGGCATTGGTACAAAGTTGATGATACAACATTTCATATCCTTTTCTGTATGATTGAAATCAACAAAGTGCATTGAGACTGGTAAATCGAGTCGTTTTTTCCTTATGGTGTATCGATGATTGTTGAGATGCGTGTTAAAATCAGTGGTCGTCTCACCAACATACAATAAATTGCATGGGCATAAGAGCACATAAAAAACATAAATTGAATCGCAGGTCAGATGATGTTGTATCTGATATGAGATGCCAGTCTTAGGATGTACAAAGGATTTGCCTTTCATAATGTGCTTGCAGTTGACTCATGCCAAACAAGGAAAACATCCTACACTGGTTGTGGTTAGTGTTGTCTGCCTGTTTGTTTTCAGTGTACCCACATCAGCCTTGACTAACTGATCCCTTATGCTCTTAGATCTGCGATATGACATTAGAGGAGGGGAGTGGAATTCTTCAATTGTATTATGACAGCCTCCCAGTATATTCCAATGGCGTCGAATGATGTTCCCTATATCCACACTCTGTTCAGAGTAAGTCGAGATAAAAGGAATCCTAACTGTTTTAGAGTGTGGTACCTTACTTAAAAGAGTATCTTTCCTATCCAATTTAATGGCCATTTCCTTTTTTTGTTGCAAGAGTTTAGTTGGATAACCCCGATTGTGTCCAGAATTCTATCAAATACACTGGGATCTGAGACTACACGTCTGGCCCTCAAAAACTGTGAAAAAGGTAGGGATCTGACCATTGGTCTAGGGTGGTTGCTACTGTATGTCAGCAACGTGTTCCTGTCGGTAGGCTTGGTGAACAACCCTGTGTGCAACCTGCCCTCCGCAAAGATCACGTTAGTGTCCAAAAATTGCATCGCAGTGTAAGAATGAACCAATGTGAATTGAAGAGCTCTATCAATCCCATTGAGAAACACATGAAAATTGCAAAGTTGTTCCACAGTGCCCGTCCAGATGAGGAAGATGTCGTCTATGTACCGCCACCACGCCCTGACATGTCGGAAATGGTGGCTTCCACAGACGACATCCTCCTCAAATTGACGCATAAAAATATTGCCGTAAGTTTGGGCCAATATGGCGTAACTTACGTGATCTTGGCGGAGGGCAGGTTGCACACAGAGTTGTTCACCAAGCCTACCAACAGGAACACGTTGCTGACATACAGTAGCAACCACCCTAGACCAATGGTCAGATCCCTACCCTTTTCACAGTTTTTGAGGGCCAGACGTGTAGTCTCAGATCCCAGTTTATTTGATAGAACTCTGGACAAACTGGTGAGCAAATTTCGCAATCGGGGTTATGAAATGTTGTATCATCGACTAGGAGAGGTGGTAACAGAACCAGCCTTTAAAAAAAAGGGAATTACAGTGTATACACACAATGAATTCTCTAAAACCGCATGGTCTGAACGTTGACTATAAAATTGGAGTAACGATATAGGATTGTGGCTTGCCCTGGTTTCATCTTGATTTATTAAGCTGTCTCCTTGTATTTTTGTGATTTTTTGTATCGGACAAAGTATATGTTCTTTATGAATTTTCACTTTTTAATATAACATATTTTTTTTATATTTATAATTATGTATTACAGATGATATGTCACGGAGTGTGGAGAGAGGAAGAATGAGGTGATGTCAAGCGAGGGCGTTTAGTTATCACAACTCGTATATGATGCCTGTAATCGGCCGGTTTTGCACATGGACGGTGGACTTTTTTGAGGAGAACCCTCTGAAATGTTGGTGACAAGTGGGTTATGGTCATGGATACAGTGTGACCCCGCATTGATGTGCATTGGTCCGTGATCCCGGGTTGAGGCTCCATATCTAATCAGCTGTGGTTGCCCCCATCTGACCCCACATAGCCATCTGCTTTCGTTTGTTGCACTGAATTGTGCACTAGGACCTCTATCCTGTGTATATCAGGTATTACTGTTATGAATACACATGCGCCAGATCCCCTATGTGCTATTCCAGCACTTAAAATGGCTGACTCTGCTCCTGGGTCGTAGTGCGCAACTGCACATAAATAAGGGCAGTTACATTTGGAAACAAGTAATATACGTCATCCTGACATGCGCAATTGCGCTGCAGGCATGCCAGAACACACGCTAAGCTGCCGATGGCTGCCATTCGCCTCATCGCTCCTCCTTCACAATTTGTATTATTGTTTGCACATGGCACTAATAATGTTATTGATATTAATTCTTGATATGGATTTTCTTTCACATGAGATGAATTTTTGAATGTATTTTAATCAATTGTCACAGTTTATTTTTTTCATGTTTTATTATGATATTATATGATTGTCTGCAATTGTTGTGAATTGGCACATTAATTTGGTTTGCTATATATACTGAGCACTTTGTCTGTATACACTGCTTGAGGAAGGCTCCAGCATAGAGCCGAAACGTTGCATGTCCTGTCTGGGTAAATAAAGATTTTTCTACTTTTTTATCTCATGGAGTGCTGCCCACTTTTTTGACTTTTATACATTGGATTTGCTTGATCCCAACTGGGTCAGTTGCACCCCCTTGTTTTCTCAATAGACGGTGCTGCCACTTTTTTTCTTTTTTCTGTTATATATATATATATATATATATATATATATATATATATATATATATATTTATTTATTTATTTATAGTACTGTGGGAAAGTTGGAGAAAATGCTGCAATGCTGACTCCACAGGGCTGGGATGCTGGGATGCTGGGATGCTGATAAATACAGGCAGATACTTATCTATCATGCAATACCATCAGGGTGGTACCTGGTTGGCTCTAAATGTATTCTGCAACAGGACAGCAATGTCAAACATGCACCCAATCTCATTAAGAACTAAGTCCACCAAATGCGAGTGTAACGTTCGCGTACACACACACACAGAGGGGAGGGAAGTGACCACTGCGCTCCACCCTTACCCCTGGCTCTGCCTACTTGCCTCGCGAATCCTAATGACAGGGGACAACTGGACGGCAATCCCTAACTTGGAATAAGTGCAGGGATGACAGACAGACAAACAACAAGACGTGGACGGACCGAGTCAATACCAGGAAAGCTACAAAGTACAAATGGAGCAAGCAGAGAATTGTCAGGAGAAGCCGGGGTCATAAATACCAGGAGAGACGTGAAGTACCAAAGGAGTCAGCAGAGGATCGTCAGGAGGAGGCCGGGGTCAGAATACCAGGAGAGCAGCAAAGTACACAAGGAGCAGGCAGAGGATCGTCAGGAATTCAGCAGGAGGTAAGTACACCAGGAAAGACCAAATCACAGGTGGAACCAAAATTAACAGGCAACCTGTGGCCAGCAGGCTGCCTGTATTTATAGTGGGGAGTGAGGGTCATGTGACGTGGCCAGCGTCACATGACCGACAGACCAACCAGTTGAGCACCGAGTGATCAGCTCGGCGCTCAAGGCAGACTTAGGAGCAGGGAGCCACCCAGCTAGTAAAGCCGCCCTGGGAACGAGGTAAAACACAGATCCTCGTTCCCGAAGCTAAGCAGCAGGTCTGCGGCTAATGGGGGACGGAGTGCACCTTCGGAACCCCGTTACAGTACCCCCCCTTTTACGAGGGGCCACCGGACCCAAGACCTTCAGGCGATGGCCTTTCAGGGTGTTCTAAATGAAATTTTAGAACAAGTCTAGGAGCATGAACCTCCCTGGCAGGTACCCAAGATCTCTCATCAGGTCCATACCCCTTCCAGTGAATCAGGTACTGCAAGGAATTACGCACCTTCCTGACATCCACTATTTTAGACACCACATACTCGACAGCATCATTAACAAGAACCGGCGGAGGCAAGGCTTTCGATGGTACTACCGGTTCAAAATATTTTTAAGTAGAGATTTAGGGAACACATTATGAATGTGTAATGACTCGGGCAGCTCCAACCTAAATGATACCGGGTTAATCACCTCCGTGATCTTATATGGTCCAATAAAATGAGGAGCAAACTTTTTAGAATCTACCTTAAGAGAGAGTTTCTTGGAGGACAACCATACCTTATCCCCAACCTGAAAATTCACCCCCCTTGAACGTCTCCTATCGGCCTTGAGTTTCTGAGAACTTTGAGCCTTTTCTAAGTTCGATTGAACCCGGGCCCAAACTGTGCACAGTTCAGAGGAAAACCTATCCGCCTCAGGGTTAGAGAAGGAGACGGATGACCCAGAATGAAAATGGGAATGGAAACCATGGTTACAAAAGAAAGGTGAAACCAAAGCAGAAGAATTGACACGGTTATTCAAAGCAAATTCAGCCAATGGAAGAAATTTCACCCATAATTGCTGGTCATCAGCAACATACAACCTCAAATATTGTTCCACAGACTGATTAAGGCGTTCAGTCTGCCCATTACTCTCAGGGTGGTAGGCAGAGGAAAAAGACAATGAAATTTTACATTTTTGACAGAAGGCCCTCCAGAATTTGGACACAAACTGCACACCCCTGTCAGAAACAATATTTTCCGGGATACCATGCAATCGAACAATTTCTTTCACAAAAATAGACGCCAGGGTTTTGGCATTCGGGAGTTTGGACAGGGGAATGAAATGGACCATCTTGCTAAACCTATCGACCACTACCCAAACTACAGTCTTACCCTCCGCCGGCGGTAGGTCAGTTATAAAGTCCATCGAGATATGGGACCAGGGTCTACTGGGAATGGGTAGGGGTCGTAGGTTACCAGCAGGGCGAGTCCTAGGTGTCTTGGACCTGGCACAAACCTCACAGGCTGACACGTAGGACTTGACATCTCTAGTTAGAGTGGGCCACCAATAAGATCTAGAAACCAGATCCTTAGTGCCCTCAACACCCGGATGTCCACAAAAGGCAGAATCGTGACACTCACCCAACAGCTGGAGACGAAATTGTACGGGTACAAACAACTTATCTGTTGGGGTGGATACCGGTGCCAGATGTTGTTCAGAACTAATGCGAGCCGAGATATCCTGGGTAAGAGCTGCTAAGAAGATTTTTGCTGGTAGGATGGATTCAGGTGGTACCTCAGCAGGTTGAAAAGCCTGGAAGCTACGAGATAATGCGTCCACCTTCACATTTTTACTTCCCGGCCTAAACGTAATGGAAAAATCAAAACGAGTAAAAAACAGAGCCCATCTGGCTTGACGGGGATTCAACCTCTTAGCAGACTCGAGAAACATAAGGTTTTTATGGTCAGTGACAACAGTTACACAATGCCTTGCCCCCTCCAGAAAATGCCTCCACTCCTCAAAAGCCCATTTAATGGCCAGCAGCTTCCTATAACCTATGTCGTAGTTTCTCTCCGTGAAAGAGAATTTCCTGGAGAAGAAGGCACATGGTCTCAGGTTAGTGAGGCTAGCAGGACCTTGTGAAAGGACTGCTCCTGCGCCGTCCTCGGACGCATCCACCTCCACAATAAAAGGTTTCTCCTTATCAGGCTGGATCAGAATGGGAGCGCTACTGAATGCCTTTTTTATTTTTCAAATGAAGAAATGGCCTCAGTAGACCAATTCTCCAAATCCGCCCCTTTCTGAGTAAGGTCGGTCAACGGTTTAGCAATTACGGAAAAATTCATAATAAATTTACGATAGTAATTGGCGAAACCTAAGAACCGTTGTAAGGCCTTTAAGGATAAGGGTCTTACCCATTCCTTAATTGCTAGTACCTTACCAGGATCCATCTTGAAAGCGTGAGGAGTCACAACATGCCCTAGAAACAGAATCTCCTGTACACCAAAGACAGATTTCTCTTGCTTAGCGGATAGCTGATTCTCCCTCAACACCTCTAATACTTGTTTAACATGAGACACATGGGATTCGAAGTCAGGAGAGAATATCAAAATGTCGTCAAGATAGACAATAACAAATTTACCTAAGAACTTCCTAAGAATGTCATTTATGAAGTTTTGGAACACAGCTGGGGCATTGCTGAGTCCAAAAGGCATCACCTGATATTCAAAGTGTCCTACCGGGGTATTGAACGCCGTCTTCCATTCATCTCCCTCCTTGATTCGGATTAGATTGTATGCCCCTTTCAGGTCAATTTTGGAAAACCAGGTTGCCCCCAGAATCAATGGGAGGGAGTATCTATTCTGGACAGTGATTTTATTTAATCTCCGGTAATCGATACATGGCCTAAGACCACCATCTTTTTTCTTAACGAAGAAAAGCCCCGCCCCCAAAGGAGAGACAGAAGGTCTAATATGCCCTTTACCAAGGCTCTCCTTAATATAATCTTCCATGGCCTTGCGTTCGGGCATAGAAAGATTATAAATTAGTCCCTTAGGAAACTTGGCCCCCTCTACTAGCTCTATGGTACAATCATAAGGTCTATGGGGGGTAGAACCTCCGGGGTTGGTGATGAGAATACATCAGAATATTCTCTAACAACAGAGGGTAAAGTATCAGACTTTACTGAGACCCCAGCCTGTACCACGGACAAGCACGAGTCACACTTAGGCGCCCATCTCACCAACTCCCCATTGGACCAATCTATAGTGGGGTTATGTAGTCGGCACCAAGGCAACCCTAGTACCACCTCAGCCAGTAGGTTCTCCAGGACTAAAAGCGAACATCTCTCTGAGTGGCACACACCCACAGTTAGAGAAATCTCTGAGGTACATAAGCTCACCGTACCACCAATAAGAGGAGTAGCATCAATAGCCATGACATGAATAGGAGTTGGTAAGGCAAACATAGGAATACCCAATCTTACAGCATACTCAGAGTCAATAAAGCTAGCTGCTGAGCCAGAATCAATAAAGGCCTTACCCGGCCATTTATCCACTCCCAGATAAATCGTAATGGGTACCGAAAGCTTACATTTAGAAAATTCAGGGTGTACCTGGTCTTTAGGTTGCCTTGCCTTAGGAGACTTGACGGAGAGGACCTTCTTAGGACACTGGTTGATCCAATGGTCAGGATCTCCACAGTAAAAGCATTCTCCACGTCTGCGGCGAAGATTCCCTCGGGTCATGCCAACCTGCATGGGTTCCTCGGTGGAGACATCAGCATTGTCTCTGGGATAGGCCTCTGGCTGGACCACCATCTGGGAAGAGAACTGTTGTTCCTGTCGTCTCTCTCTAACCCGTCGGTCAAGTCGGACAACAAGGGTCATCATCTCCTCTAAGGTCTCTGGAAGTTGATAACTGACCAGAAGATCCTTTAATTTATCAGACAGACCTGACCTGAACTTACTCTTCAGGGCTGGTTCGTTCCATCCTGAGGGGACACACCACCTTCTGAATTGGGTGCAATAATCCTCCGCTGGTAGATTGCCCTGAACCAGTGCCTTTAGAGCCGTCTCGGCTACTAGAGCCCTGTCTGGTTCATCATAGAGAGTACCCAGGGCCTGAAAGAACCCCTCCACAGAAGATAAACAACTGGCGCCAGCAGGTAAAGAGAACGCCCCCAGTCCTGGGGATCACCCTGTAATCAGGAAATGATAATGCCTACGCGTTGACTCTCGGGGCCAGAGGACACGGGGCGCAAACGTAAGTAAAGTTTGAAATTCTCCTTAAAGGAGAGAAACTTCTTCCGGTCTCCAGAAAAGGGTTCTGGAAGCTTAATCTGGGGCTCAAAATGCGGACTGGAGGCCTGAGGAGTGGAAGAACCTTGCCCTAACTCAAAAGAACTGAGTTTTTCCCCTAACTCCTGCACCATCTGCGTCAGATTAGAGACATGGTCAGTCAGGGTCACCAGAGGATTCATTATACAGTGGTTATTGGGCCTGTTAATCTGTAATGTTCGCGTACACATACACACAGGGGGGAGGGAAGTGACCACTGCGCTCCACCCTTACCCCTGGCCCTGCCTCGCGAGTCCTAATGACAGGGGACAACTGGACGGCAATCCCTAACTTGGAATAAGTGCAGGGATGACAGACAGACAAACAACAGGACGTGAACGGACCGGGTCAATACCAGGAAAGCTACAAAGTACAAATGGAGCAAGCAGAGAATAGTCAGGAGAAGCCGGGGTCATAAATACCAGGAGAGACGTGAAGTACCAAAGGAGTCAGCAGAGGATCGTCAGGAGGAGGCCCGGGTCAGAATACCAGGAGAGCAGCAAAGTACACAAGGAGCAGGCAGAGGATCGTCAGGAATTCAGCAGGAGGTAAGTACGCCAGGAAAGACCAAATCACAGGTGGAACCTAAATTAACAGGCAACCTGTGGCCAGCAGGCTGCATGTATTTATAGTGGGGAGTGAGGGTCATGTGACGTGGCCAGCGTCACATGACCGACAGACCAACCAATCGAGCACCGAGTGATCAGCTCGGCGCTCAAGGCAGACTTAGGAGCAGGGAGCCACCCAGCTAGTAAAGCCGCCCTGGGAGCGAGGTAAAACACAGATCCTCGTTCCCGAAGCTAAGCAGCAGGTCTGCGGCTAATGGGGGACCGAGTGCACCTTCGGAACCCCGTTACAGCGAGGGGCAAGATCAGCTATGGGATTGGGTTATCACTAGTGCAGATCTTGCTCAGGAATAGCAGCAGGTAGGTGTGATTGCATCTGCATGCACAGTGAGGCAAAGGCTTTAGGATAGCATGGTGTTAAGATGGGCAGCAAAGAAGCCACTTCACTCCAAGAAAAACACCAAAGACAGACTGACATTCTGTAGGAAGTACAGGGATTGGACTACGAAGTGGCTCGGTGAACAAATATTGAAATTTTGAGTCCATCGCCAGAAGATTCACCAGATATCAGACCCATTGAGAACCTAAAGTCAATCCACAAAGGGTGTATGAACAAACAAAAACAAAGAAATTGTGATAGTCCAAGCGCTGTTAGGCAACAATATGTTGCCAGTATTTGGCCCAGAGGCTGATATCCAGCATGCCAGGGCAAATTGAAAGGTCTTGAAAAACAAGGATAAAAACTGGAAATATTATTTATTAATATTTTTGCATGAACTTGATGTATTTGTCAATGAAATGCTGCTAATTGTAATTCAGTTTTCACTTTTTTGGAAAAATAAATCAGCAGTCTGGTTTGAAGTTGTTTGAGAGCAGCACCTATATAAGCAGACAAAAAACGTGAGTTTGGGAGAATTTGAGTGTTTGATCACAAGTGTGTGTTTGTATTAAGTGTGTAACTTTAGATTCAGGGACTTTATGAAGGGACTACATTAAGTCAGTTGTTTTTCATTGCTTTGTATTATTGTATTTTTTCTTTTTCTCTTGTGTAATCCCTATTAGCAAATATGTGTTCCACTAATGACAACACAGTCCAGTGTACATCTTATCAAATGTATGCAGTCCTGGAACAGCTGTTTGAGGGTGCATATCTGTGTTCAAAATGTGAGCAAATTGCGTGTTTGGAATCACATATCGTGTATTTAAATTAGCAAATTTTGACACTGATATGTGTTGACAATTTGAAAAAGACTACCACCCTCCTCTGCATCTACAGTATGAGGTAGATGAAGAGGAGAATGGAAATATGGAGGATCAGGAAAGTGAGGTAGCTAGCTGGGTAACACTTACAAAGAAGAGTAGAGGGAAGAGTGTCGGGGAGGATATCACTGATCTGACACACCCCAACAAGTTGGAAATGTTGGTAGATGAGGGGCATGTCAGTTCAGGGAGAGCACTGTTGCAGCAAGACACTTCCTCTGCCAGTAAGGGGAATGTCAGCTCCAGTAAGCAGGGGACCAGGAGATCAGGGCAGGACAGACAGGTGCTGGTAGTGGGAGACTCGACCCAATTATTAGAGGTACAGATAGGGTGATCTGTCACAAAGACTGACCTCGTCGAATGGTGTGTTGTCTTCCTGGTGCTTGAATTCGACATATCGTGGATCAGGTTAATAGATTACTGGGAGGGGCTGGCAAAGACCCGGGGGTCATGTTTCACATTGGAATCAATGACAAAGTTAGAGGTAGTAACATGTACCACGAGCCACACTAGAAAGGCAGCAAGAGATTAGGGAAGTAAACAAGTGACTCAAGAACTGGTGTAAGAAAGGGAGGCTTGGGTTTCTGGAGAACTGGGCCAACTTCTCTGTCAGCTACAGGCTCTATCATAGGGATAGGATTTACCTTAATGGGGAAGGTTCAGCTGTTTTGGTGGAGAAGATGGTTAGAACGTTGGAGGAGTGTTTAAACTCAGGACGGGGGGGGGGGGGGGGGATTATATTATAGGAGGGGAAGGTAGTGCATATAGAAACCTGGGCCTACAGTTAGTTTCATATATATTTGGACAATGACACAAATTTCGTTTTTATTACCTGCTTACTAAAACATAGTCAATTTATAGTATATAATGGACATGGACATAAAGTTCAGACCTTAAGCTTTCATTTGAGGGTATCCACATCAAATTGGATGAAGGGTTTAAGAGTTTCAGCTCCGTTACATGTGGCACCCTGTTTTTAAAGGGACCAAAAGTAATTGGACAATTGACTCAAAGGCTGTTTCATGGGTCGGTGTGGGCAATTTCTTCATTATTTCATTCTCAATTAAGAACATAAAAGGCCTGGAGTTGATTTGAGGTGTGGTGCTTGCATTTTGAAGATTTTGCTGAGACGTAGACATGTGGTCAAAGGAGCTCTCTCAATGCAGGTGAAACAAGCCACCCAATCATCTGCGAAAATAGAAAAAACCCATCCAAGAAATTGCTAAACTATTAGGAGTGGCAAAATCTACAGTTTGGTACAGCCTGAAAAAGAAAGAAAGCACTGGTGACCTCAACAATGCAAAAAAACCTGGATGCCGACGGAAGACAACAGTGGTGGATGATCGCAGAATAATTATCATGGTGATGCGAAACCCCTTCACAACAGCCAACCAAGTGAACAACACTCTCCAGGATATAGACATGTCAATATACAAATCTACCATAAAGAGAAGACTGCATGAAAGTAAATACAGGGGGTTCACTGCACGGTGCAAGCCACTCATAAGCCTCAAGAATATGAAGGCTAGATTGGACTTTGCTGAAAAACATCTTAAAAAACCAGCACACTTCTGGAAGAACATTCTTTAGACAGATGAAACCAAGATCAACTTCTACCAGTAAGATGGAAAGAAAAAGGTATGGCAAAAGCATGGTACAGCTCATGATCCAAAGCATACCAAATCATCTGTAAAACACGGCGGAGGCAGTGTGATGGGTTGGGCATGCATGGCTGCCAGTGGCACTGGGTCCCTAGTGTTTATTGATAATGTGACACAGGACAGAAGCAGCCGGATGAATTCTGCGGTTTTCAGAGACATACTGTGTGCTCAAATCCATCCAAATGCCCAATGACCCAAAACATAAAGCCAAAGCAACCCAGGAGTTTATTAAAGCAAAGAAGTGGAATATTCTTGAATGGCCGAGTCATGTTGTCTCTGGCCAAATATATATAGACCTAAATGTAGGTAATGGAACTGGGGGAGGAATGGATGGAGTGACTAGAACAGTTAACAAGGTAAGGTGTAGAATAAAAAAATATACAAAAAGCTCGTAATTGTATGTATACTAATGCTAGAAGCCTTACTAATATAATCGGTGAACTGGAATTAGTAATGACTGAGGAGGACTATGACATAGTGTGAATAGCAGAAACATGGCTGGATGATAGCTTTGACTGAGTGGTTAACGTACAGGGTTATAGTCTGTTTAGAAAATATCTTAAAAAGCAGATAGGGGGAGGGGTTTGTAAAGTCCTGTCTAAAGCCCAAACTTTGGGAAGATATAAGTTAGGGAAATGAACATGTGGAGTCAATGTGGGTAGAAACACATGGAGGCAAAAACAATAATAAAATACTGATAGGAATTTGTTATAAGTAGGGATGAGCGAACCCGAACTGTATAGTTTGGGTTCGTACCGAATTTTGGGGTGTCCGTGACACAGACCCGACCATTTTCGTAAAAGTCCGGGTTCGGGTTCGGTGTTCGGCGCTTTCTTGGCGCTTTTTGAAAGGCTGCAAAGCAGCCAATCAACAAGCGTCATACTACTTGCCCCAAGAGGCCATCACAGCCATGCCTACTATTGGCATGGCTGTGATTGGCCAGTGCAGCATGTGACCCAGCCTCTATATAAGCTTGGGTCACGTAGCGCTGCACGTCACTCTGCTGTTACAAGTGTAGGGAGAGGTTGCAGCTGCGACGTTAGGGCGAGATTAGGCAGTGATTAACTCCTCCAAAACACTTAAGACAGTGATCGATCTACAGCTGTGGATCATTGAACTGCTGCTATTCAATTGCTCACTGTTTTTAGGCTGCCCAGAGCGTTTTTCAGTCACTTTTTTCTGGGGGGATCGGCGGCCATTTTGTGGCTTGTGGTGCACCAGCACAAGCTGCCACAAAGTCCATTTAACCATCAATAGTGTGGTTATTTTTTGCTATATCCTACATCAGGGGCAAGCTGTCACCAAGTCCATTTAACCATCAATAGTGTGGTTATTTTTTGGCTATATCCTACATCAGGGGCAAGCTGCCACCAAGTTCATTTAACCATCAATAGTGTGGTTATTTTTTGGCTATATCCTACATCAGGGGCAAGCTGCCACCAAGTCCATTTAACCATCAATAGTGTGGTTATTTTTTGGCTATATCCTACATCAAGGGCAAGCTGCCACCAAGTCCATTTAACCATCAATAGTGTGGTTATTTTTTGGCTATATCCTACATCAGGGGCAAGCTGCCACCAAGTTCATTTAACCATCAATAGTGTGGTTATTTTTTGGCTATATCCTACATCAGGGGCAAGCTGCCACCAAGTCCATTTAACCATCAATAGTGTGGTTATTTTTTGGCTATATCCTACATCAAGGGCAAGCTGCCACCAAGTCCATTTAACCATCAATAGTGTGGTTATTTTTTGGCTATATCCTACATCAGGGGCAAGCTGCCACCAAGTTCATTTAACCATCAGTAGTGTGGTTATTTTTTGGCTATATCCTACATCAGGGGCAAGCTGCCACCAAGTCCATTTAACCATCAATAGTGTGGTTATTTAAATCTATCCATAAAAGGGTATATTAGATTCAAGGTGCTGATAGGGTCATTCTCAATAACTTCACACACACGCTACTGTGCATATCCAAGTCTCATTCTGTCCGTAAACGTATACCTGTCACCCAGCGCCTAAATAATAGGCCTCAAATTTATATTCAGCTAAATCTGTGGCTATTGCTGTAGCTGGTCAAGTTATTTTGTGTCCGTCAAAGCACAGTTTTTGTTCTGGGTTGAAATACAATTCCCAACCTAGCAATTTCATAAATTAGTGGTTTCTGCTGTATCAGGCCTACTTTAAATCTATCCCTAAAAGGGTATATTAGATTCAAGGTGCTGATAGGGTCATTCTCAATAACTTCACACACACGCTACTGTGCATATCCAAGTCTCATTCTGTCCGTAAACGTATACCTGTCACCCAGCGCCTAAATAATAGGCCTCAAATTTATATTCAGCTAAATCTGTGGCTATTGCTGTAGCTGGTCAAGTTATTTTGTGTCCGTAAAAGCACAGTTTTTGTTCTGGGTTAAAATACAATTCCCAACCTAGCAATTTTCCTAAATTAGTGGCTTCTGCTGTATCAGGCCTACTTTAAATCTATCCCTAAAAGGGTATATTAGATTCAAGGTGCTGATAGGGTCATTCTCAATAACTTCACACACACGCTACTGTGCATATCCAAGTCTAATTCTGTCCGTAAACGTATACCTGTCACCCAACGCCTAAATAATAGGCCTCAAATTTATATTCAGCTAAATCTGTGGCTATTGCTGTAGCTGGTCAAGTTATTTTGTGTCCGTCAAAGCACAGTTTTTGTTCTGGGTTGAAATACAATTCCCAACCTAGCAATTTCATAAATTAGTGGTTTCTGCTGTATCAGGCCTACTTTAAATCTATCCCTAAAAGGGTATATTAGATTCAAGGTGCTGATAGGGTCATTCTCAATAACTTCACACACACGCTACTGTGCATATCCAAGTCTAATTCTGTCCGTAAACGTATACCTGTCACCCAGCGCCTAAATACTAGGCCTACAATTTATATTCAGCTAAATCTGTCATTACTGTTGTGCCTGTATTAGTGTAATATGGTACCTAAATAGATAGCCAGATAGTGTTAGGTGCCTGTAAAAAAGGCCTGAATTTAAATTCAATACATTGGGCCAAATATTTTTTTTCTTATTGTGGTGAACGGTAACAATGAGGAAAACATCTAGTAAGGGACGCGGACGCGGAAATGGTCGTGGTGGTGTTAGTGGACCCTCTGGTGCTGGGAGAGGACGTGGCCGTTCTGCCACAGCCACACGTCCTAGTGAACCAACTACCTCAGGTCCCACTAGCCAGCAGAATTTACAGCAATATTTCGTGGGGCCAAATGCCGTTCTAAGGATGGTAAGGCCTGAGCAGGTACAGGCATTAGTCAATTGGGTGGCCGACAGTGGATCCAGCACGTTCACATTATCTCCTACCCAGTCTTCTGCAGAAAGCGCACAGATGGCGCATGAAAACCAAGCCTATCAGTCTGTCACATAACCCCCATGCATATCAGGGAAAATGTCTGAGCCTCAAGTTATGCAGCAGTCTTTTATGCTGTTTGAAGACTCTGCTGGCAGGGTTTCCCAAGGGCATCCACCTAACCCTTCCCCAGGGGTGGAAGAGATAGAATGCACTAACGCACAACCACTTATGTTTCCTGATGATGAGGACATGGGAATACCACCTCAGCACGTCTCTGATGATGACAAAACACAGGTGCCAACTGCTGCGTCTTTCTGCAGAGGTCAGGGAGGAAGACTGGGTGGAAGACGATGCAGGGGACGATGAGGTCCTAGACCCCACATGGAATGAAGGTCGTGCCACTGACTTTCAGAATTCGGAGGAAGAGGCAGTGGTGAGACCGAGCCAACAGCGTAGCAAAAGAGGGAGCAGTGGGCAAAAGCAGAACACCCGCCGCCAAGAGAGTCCGTCTGCTACTGGCCACCGCCATCTGGGACTGAGCACCCCAAAGGCAGCTTCAAGGAGTTCCCTGGCGTGGCAGTTCTTCAAACAATGTGCTGACGACAAGACCCGAGTGGTTTGCACGCTGTGCCATCAGAGCCTGAAGCGAGGCATTAACGTTCTGAACCTTAGCACAACCTGCATGACCAGGCATCTGCATGCAAAGCATGAACTGCAGTGGAGTAAACACCTTAAAAACAAGGAACTCACTCAGGCTCCCCCTGCTACCTCTTCTGCTGCTGCCGCCTCAGCCTCTTCCTCTACCTCTGGAGGAACGTTGGCACCTGCCGCCCAGCAAACAGAGGATGTACCACCAACACCACTGCCAGCGTCACCAAGCATCTCAACCATGTCACACGGCAGCGTTCAGCTCTCCATCTCACAAACATTTGAGAGAAAGCGTAAATTCCCACCTAGCCACCCTCGATCCCTGGCCCTGAATGCCAGCATTTCTAAACTACTGGCCTATGAAATGCTGTCATTCACGCTGGTGGACATAGACAGTTTCAAACAGCTCATGTCGCTTGCTGTCCCACAGTATGTTGTTCCCAGCCGCCACTACTTCTCCAAGAGAGCCGTGCCTTCCCTGCACAACCAAGTATCCGATAAAATCAAGTGTGCACTGCGCAACGCCATCTGTGGCAAGGTCCACCTAACCACAGATACGTGGACCAGTAAGCACGGCCAGGGGCGCTATATCTCCCTAACTGCACACTGGGTAAATGTAGTGGCGGCTGGGCCCCAGGCGGAGAGCTGTTTGGCGCACGTCCTTCCGCCGCCAAGGATCGCAGGGCAACATTCTTTGCCTCCTGTTGCCTTCTCCTCCTACTCGGCTTCCTCCTCCTCTTCTTCCACCTGCTCATCCAGTCAGCCACACACCTTCACCACCAACTTCAGCACAGCCCGGGGTAAACGTCAGCAGGCCATTCTGAAACTCATATGTGTGGGGGACAGGCCCCACACCGCACAGGAGTTGTGGCGGGGTATAGAACAACAGACCGACGAGTGGTTGCTGCCGGTGAGCCTCAAGACCGGCCTGGTGGTGTGCGATAATGGGCAAAATCTCGTTGCAGCTCTGGGACTAGCCGGTTTGACGCACATCCCTTGCCTGGCGCATGTGCTGAATTTGGTGATGCAGAAGTTCATTCACAACTACCCCGACATGTCAGAGCTGCTGCGTAAAGTGCGGGCCGTCTGTTTGCGCTTCCGGCGTTCACATCCTGCCGCTGCTCGCCTGTCTGCGCTACAGCGTAACTTCGGCCTTTCCGCTCACCGCCTCATATGCGACGTACCCACCAGGTGGAACTCCACCTTGCATATGCTGGACAGACTGTGCGAGCAGCAGCAGGCCATAGTGGAGTTTCAGCTGCAGCACGCACGGGTCAGTCGCACTGCGGAACAGCCCCACTTCACCACCAATGACTGGGCCTCCATGCGAGACCTGTGTGCCCTGTTGCGCTGTTTCGAGTACTCCACCAACATGGGCCGTGGCGATGACGCCGTTATCAGCGTTACAATACCACTTCTATATCTCCTTGAGAAAACACTTAGGGCGATGATGGAAGAGGAGGTGGCCCAGGAGGAAGAGGAGGAAGAGGGGTCATTTTTAGCACTTTCAGGCCAGTCTCTTCGAAGTGACTCAGAGGGAGGTTTTTTGCAACACCAGAGGCCAGGTACAAATGTAGCCAAACAGGGCCCACTACTGGAGGACGAGGAGGACGAGGATGAGGAGGAGGTGGAGGAGGATGAGGATGAAGCATGTTCACAGCGGGGTGGCACCCAAAGCAGCTCGGGCCCATCACTGGTGCGTGGCTGGGGGGAAACACAGGACGATGACGATACGCCTCCCACAGAGGACAGCTTGTCCTTACCTCTGGGCAGCCTGGCACACATGAGCGACTACATGCTGCAGTGCCTGCGCAACGACAGCAGAGTTGCCCACATTTTAACGTGTGCGGACTACTGGGTTGCCACCCTGCTGGATACCCGGTACAAAGACAATGTGCCCAACTTACTTCCTACACTGGAGCGTGATAGGAAGATGCGCGAGTACAAGCGCACGTTGGTAGACGCGCTACTGAGAGCATTCCCAAATGTCACAGGGGAACCAGTGGAAGCCCAAGGCGAAGGCAGAGGAGGAGCAAGAGGTCGCCAACGCAGCTGTGTCACGGCCAGCTCCTCTGAGGGCAGGGTTAGCATGGCAGAGATGTGGAAAAGTTTTGTCACCACGCCACAGCTAACTGCACCACCACCTAATACGGAACGTGTTAGCAGGAGGCAACATTTCACTAACATGGTGGAACAGTACCTGTGCACACCCCTCCACGTACTGACTGATGGTTTGGCCCCATTCAACTTCTGGGTCTCCAAATTGTCCACGCGGCCAGAGCTAGCCTTTTATGCCTTGGAGGTGCTGGCCTGTCCGGCGGCCAGCGTTTTGTCTGAACGTGTATTCAGCATGGCAGGGGGCGTCATTACAGACAAACGCAGCCGCCTGTCTACAGCCAATGTGGACAAGCTGACGTTCATAAAAATGAACCAGGCATGGATCCCACAGGACCTGTCCATCCCTTGTGCAGATTAGATATTAACTACCTCCCCTTAACAATATATTATTCTACTCCAGGGCACTTCCTCATTCAATACTATTTTTAATTTCATTTTACCATTATATTGCGGGGCAACACAAAGTTGAATGAACCTCTCCTCTGCCTGGGTGCCGGGGCCTAAA